>NW_021137591.1:0-437800 GCF_004193835.3 Ostrinia furnacalis | reverse complement strand
TTGGACCACAGTCGCGGGGGCCGGATTCGACAAATATCGGCATGTCTCTGATTCAGCCCTTCTAGCGGGAAGATAGACGAAAGTATGGAAGGGGCACAAAATGTAGAACTCTTTTATCTGATCATTGTTTTCGATTTCTGTGAAAGCCATCTTGTAGAACTGACAAAAATGTGCCTCTCTAGTACAAAAAGTAAAAAACCAAAAATTTTGAGTTACCTATATTATTAAGGGTGCGATATGAGCCGACACCAGCCCATGTTAACATGGTCATATAAATGGTATGGTGAAGTCAGAAAGGACATCATCCATTTTGGTCCAAAATCAAAAGTGCCGGCCAAAAAATAAAAGTGCTGTATTCTGATAGAATACGTCCGCCTTAGCATTTATTACTATGGCACCAAAGCTGTAGCACAATTGTGTATCTTTAATTCTTTCAAATACTGAAATTTTAGAGATCCGCAATAAAAATTATTAATGTCCGTTAAATCGCCTAGCCCAGGTACTAATAGTCAAGTATGAATACCTAAAGCATCAGACGGTAGTGTTCCCGGTTTAAATTCGTTTATTATGCCTGACAATTTATTCAAAGCGGAATGAGGAATACGATTTTCAATAGCCCATGTTCTTATTTTTTTGCTAAAGGTTAAATAATTGTCTAAATCAAAATTGTATTCACTATCACTAGAACTGCAATCATCACACTCTGATATCTGTATATTTTGAAGGGAACTTTCAGGTTCAGGCATAATATTTTCCTCTGCATCATGTACAGAACCACCATAAATACAACTAAAAACAGGCTTGGGGAAAAGTGTAATAGAATATCACATTCACATTCATTTTCAGCTTAAAGCAAATAAGAGTAGTACTTGTGGACAAATAAACTGCTATTGATGTTAATGGACAACACATATAGTCCTTTTAACAGCCTACAGTGCACATGCGAACCATTGAAACACTTTTGTACAGATAGTAAAAAACGGTTATTTTATTAACACAAACAAGTCCTACTACAGCTACTAGCTGTATAACAGTCTAAAACAAGTAAACATAACAGCCTTTGGCTTTATAAATGACCACGTGTGTTCTATTAAAATGCTAGCTCTATAACATCGTACAAGTAGGCCGTTAAACAGCGGTTGCCGTATCTCTACCCTCCTATAATGCTCTTAGTCAGACGGCTGACTAAAGGATAGTTGTTAGAGTATTATAACACCAACAATCGTATAAAAGTATAACTCTACACTCCTATAAGTCCCTTAGACAGGTATAGGTGTAATTAATTGCAATAATACAGCTTATACATCACGAGTGAACTGTACTAATGCTTTAAGTACACATTGGAACTAAATGTGAACTCTTAAATGGAGTAAAATGTTACTTGGGAAGTGCTCAAAAAGACAAATCTAACGAACCCAAATTCGATGCGATTCCGCCGTTTCATTTAGTTCGCCTCCTGACTCCATCATTAGACCAGCTCAATGGTACCACAACATTGCATTTTCATCGTACTTACATAAGTATACCAAATTGCAGCTCAATCGGTTGAGGAGAGCGGGTCTTAAATTCAGTTGCAAGATTTGTCCCACACATACTAACAAGTGAAGTCAATATAAGCATGTAAATAAATTTAAAAAACATCATTTTTATATCGTTTTTTTCTGGTTACAAAAACTGTTGTTCTGGAAGTTCTGGAAGCCCAAACGTACTTGTCAGAACGCGTTTTTCTAGTGTTTTTCAGCGTGCCTGCTGTATCTTTTTGGTAAATAGTAGGTACTGGATTAACGATTAACGGACTTAGAATAATTTAACGGAAGTTAACGAGTCCGTTAACATTTTAAAGTTAACTTAAAAGTTAATCCGTTAATAGAAATGTTAACTTCGTTAATTAACGATTAACGGATTAACGAGTTAATGCCCAGCTATGTCGTTATTGTCCTTTCCCAGGATGAGTGGATGGATACCTTTATTAATCTAAGATGGATGCGACCAAACAAGAGTACCTACATAAATAGTGTGAGTCACGTTAAAGTGTACATATGAAAATAGATGAAACTAGACCTATTTTTATCGACAAAAAAGAGGTCAAAATTTTTTTGAGATTTTTTTAAAATTTTTTTCTACCAATTACTTATTGTAAAGAAAACGTAATAAATTTGGCCTCTGTTCAAACGATCATTGCAAACGTTGTGATAGGGATAGAGACATGCGGTTTTTGGTTTTACGAAGGTAATACGATAAAGAATAATACAAAGTAATAAAAACCACCGGTTATAGGGGCATTTTTTGGAGAAATTTATCAAATGACCAAAAAAACACGAATTTAAAAGCAGATTTTTTTCAAAAAGTATCATTTTTTATTATTTGTTGGCCTTTTTTGTGTATTTTATGTATTTTTTTAGTATCGCCTGTTATTTAGCATTATTATTGACTTTATTTTATGAGGATATACCGCTTAGTTTAAAAGTTATTACGTTTTCTTTACAATAAGTAATTGGAAGAAAAAAAATTCTATCATTTTTTTTTTAAACTCCATAAATTTTTGACCTCTTTTTTGTCGATAAAAATAGGTCTAGTTTCATCTATTTTCATATGTACACTTTAACGTGACTCACACTGTATAGTGCCATTATACTGAACTGTCCTATCCATGACAATGACAGCGGGGCGCCTCCGTCCAATACCGGATCGCTGGTTCCGATTTTTGCCATGATGGAAAACATTGTATTATTATGTAGTTGAACGAATGGTAGCGCGCCCCCTTGTCATTGAGTTTGGTTGGACAGTACTGCGTGGGTAGGGTTGCCAGGCGTCCGGCTTTAGCCGGACATGTTTGGCTTTTTAGGGGCTTGTCCGGCCAAATATTGTCTTGTCCGGCCAGTCCGGCTTTTGTTAGGCTTTTTAATGTGGCTGCCGCGCCAGTCGAAACTCGAGCCACAGAATAATGTTAATTCAAAGATGATAGTACCCACTCATGAGCTATGACGCTTATTGCACCCCTCCCCCCCGACATGGTACGTTAACTATTAAAAAGGTATGTCCGGCTTTTAGGGTAAAATGTCCGGCCAAATGAAGCACAGAGTCCGGCTTTTGTGTTTTTGGACCTGGCAACCCTATCGTGGGTCATCTATACTTATTAATCTCAGAATAAATCGTCAGATAATCGACATTTTGACATATTTACCATACTGAAACTGTGAATGTGCCAGATACAAAAATTACCTAGGTAAAAAAAACGTCAAAAAAAATGAAAATCAAATTGCTGAACATGCGAACGTTTTAATTTCCCGCTCACACACCTTCCTTTGGTATAAATGACATCACATGACAATGACATTTAAATTTGTCAAAATAGTGTTGCCATATTTACAGTACTAGGGATGGTCTACCCAATCAATTAAATCATTCAATTTGATTTCATTCAATCGATTAAACCTTATAAAATAACTATTGTATTGAAGTATTACTAGGTAGTCGTCGCATTACGTCGGTCTTTTGGTGTAGTGGTTCTAAAACGGACTGCTATGCCGAGAGGTCCCGGGTTCGATTCCGAGCCGGGCAGAAATTGAAATGATGAATTTTAATTTCTGTGACGGGTCTGGGTGTTACTATGTATATTAAGTATGTATTTAAAAAGTATCTAATATATGTATAGTATATCCGTTAAGCTAGCACCCATAACACAATCATATTAATTGCTAACTTTGAGGCTAGATAACGCTGTGTGATATTATCCGAAAATATTTTTTTATTTATTATTTAATCGTCTATTCCAAAGGAGAATGTGCGGATCAGTACCTCGCTCCAGTAGTTATGCTTGTAGTGTCATTTGAAAAGTCTCACCAAGACGAACATTATGGCCACCAGCTTCTTGGTTGCGTTCGAAAAAAAACTCCATACCTTTTATTAATATCGCTCCAGCCGTTTAGACGAGAGTAAAGAGAGAGTAACAAATATACACCTCACAAACTGTCGCCTTTATAGCATTAGTGTGATTTTAAGAGCAGCAGTTTTGAACACGAGTTTCTGAGAGAATCAAAATATGAATGTAATGAATATCATACTAATAATCGAATTTATGTTGGATTGTTATATTATTATAAGCATTGCACTTTGTACCACATGGTAGACTCTTACAAACTTACCTGAAAATTTGAAAAAAGTAATTAGTAACAAAATACCACGCCTAAGTTAAGATATAAATTAGATAAATTTGCAATTGAACACTAAATTGAATTATAAAATTGAATTACTTTGGATTTGAATCGGGTCACACCGGAACTGTCACACACGAGTGACAACACTGACAACATCAGTGACATGGGTGCTTTTATCTGTGCTCAGTTCTGTGTGTATTCATTGGTTCATTAATTTAGTTGAAATGGATTATTAGTTTTAAAACTAAGTAATTTTCAACTGGAAAATTTTGCACTATCGGCGCATTCGTTAGTGATCCAATAAAAGAGGTATTTCCTTTCAGTGTTACGTCTCATGTAGGTATCTTACTTAATGCTGCTCTAACATAACCATGTTAATTAACTAAGCATAAGTTTAAATTAGTTGGATAACTTAATAATAACCACATTGAAACAATCATCGTGATAACTATAAAATAAATGAGTAAACTTGATAAACTTTAAACTAGTGTAAACTAACAGTGGCAGTACCAACTTAATTCATTTGTCATGGTATTAATCAAACTTTTTGTTACTAATTTTCCTCAAACCTGTTTCTTTATAACCCTATTAATGCCTTTTAAATACCCATTTGTACAACTTACAATAGTTTCTTTTGTATTAAAGGAAAAAAACAAGAAGAAGAAGTAAGTTTAATTTCCAAAATATGGTGAAAGCCACAGAGTTGGATTATTAAATGCCTTCCACCATGTGAGTTATTGATTGTTTTCCTCTCCAAATCTCTGGAAAAAGCATTTTTTAATGACTCGCACAGTAGAAAACATTTAATATTATCAGATTGATCAATAGGTCAGCCTGCTGTGTATTCAATATTTCGCCAATGTGAAACCTGACTTAACACTATCTCGTTTTATCATTAGCCATTTGAATGCAGATAACCTTAATTGATGTGAACACACTGTTGCTATTCATGATTTGGGGCCCTTATTGAAGTTATTTCATTACTAGAAACTACTGCGAATTGAATTCATAAAATACATTACACAAATAAGTGGTAAAGTGTATAATTCTGACAATAATAATGATTTCTTTTTTCAAGCGCATACCTAAATGATCAACCTAAAAATGAAAATAAACAAGAAACTGTTGCCAATCAAAGGGCATTACTTCTTTTTTAATGCAGGTAATTATTTGAATCTCTACAAACTTATTTTCACCAAATAAAAGTATTATTTGTTATATTACTGTCTTTATAGGTACCGCACCATTAGTGCCCTACTTGAGCACATATGCTCGCCAACTGGGTTTTTCTTCGGCTACAGTGGGACTCATTTACACAGTACTTCCAATTTTTGGATTGATAGCAAAACCTCTTTTTGGTGTGATAGCAGACAGGTAAGAACTTTTGGTTGTAACAATATTTCAGTCTCAATACATAATGATATTTTGTCCAAAAATAATACCTATATTCACTGAGCTATTGTTTAGATTCTCTTGAAACATGCTTAACCACAATATAGCTGGTAAACTACTAAAATGTGTTTTCAATAATTATTCATTAATAAGCCCATTGGCTTAACATAAAGACATTTTTTTAATCAAAATTCTATATTAAGTATTTGATATTTTCAATGGTATCTGCATTTCTCATTAATTATATGGTTGACCTTGCTATGATCATCAACATCATAAACTTTTATTGGGTACTTCTCATATCAGTGTATAAATTTTTTATTACTGCAATTGAAGTTAATAAATGATTACCCTGTCAATAAAATAAATATCTTTGTTTTAGGTTCAAGAAACAAAAGTCAATTTTTATACTATTCCAGATAGTTACTATTGTAAGTTTTTCGGCAATTTATGCGATACCAGAGAGCAGATCAAATGTGACTGTGAAATTGGACTGCGGAGACCATGTTACAGTATTGAAAAGCTGTTATGATACAGTAGCATCATTGGAATCAGACGAGGGCAAGATTAACTCTATAGCATCTCAAAGCAAGCTCGCTACATGCCAAGTAAGTAAGGAACAAGGCGAATAAGTGTTAGCGTTGCCATCCATCTGGCTAAAGCAGGGTGGAAAAAAATCATTATTTTTTTATTTTAATCAAAAAAATCAAATTTTTTAAATAGGTAATTAATTAGATTTTTTTTATTAGGTTTTGCAATCATTTCTTTAGTTTTTCTTATGGAAAACATTTTATTTGCATAGAATAGAAAAATAAATGATGTGGTTATCTAAAAAATCGCAATTATGTTTGTATGGAACATTTTATTTTTCAGATTCTCCAGACAAAACAACAATTTCATACATTAACACCTAATATTATTAACATTGTTTTCGAACATTACAGTTGATTAATATAAACTCCCACCCTTTCATTAATTCCATTTTCGAATTCCATTTAAATCCGTAATTTTTATTTAATAAATCATGCAACCCTCATCAATGTTAGGCAATTGGATCTCTTTTCCAGATAATATTTATTTATTAACTTTATTGCACACAGTACTTATCAATACAAAAGCGAAATATTCTATAATATTCCATTAATTAATTCACAATTTAAAAACATTGTTTTACTCTATTTGCACTTGTGGATTGATAATTTTCACACATTCTGCTTCTGGACTCAATATCCTAATCCCATTGTTCCCTATACTTTGTAAATGAAAAAAAAAGCCCTCCTGGTGCAGCCGGGTTATAAGATAATTTATGAAAATACAATAAGTGTATTTCCAAATTAAATGATATTTCTAAATAGTATAAATATGTATGCATACATAATGATAAGTTACATTTCCGTTTCTTTTTCAGATGAATTGTGACATGTCTTCGCCAAAAACGTGGCAAACAGTGTGTGAACATTGGCACATACCACAGTACTGTTACAGTAATACAAACAACATAAAGTACACCTCTTCTATTAGCAAAGTTACAGTTAATGCAAATGATAATTGTACTTATGTAGCAACTAGCAATGTAACTTTAGATGGTAAATCAACTGTATATTTTGTTTATTACTATTGTATGATTTGCAAAGACGTTGCTTAACTGAAACTTGTTATAATTTCAGGACTTAATTTTGTACCCCATTGTCGCATTGGTAATGGATTTGTAGACATAAATGAACCATGTACTCTGGACTGTACAAACCAGAAACTAGCAGCCAAAATAGGCAAAGAAAAACCTATTATGACATGTGTAGATAAAATGTTAAACTATAAAGTTTGTTTAAATAACACAGACCTGCAAGATTTTGTCAATGAAACCCATTTTGATGCATGTTCTGTATGTATTTTTAATTGGTAATAAATTGCTTAAGTTAGAATTATGTTTATATGATTTACATAATTTATTGTTTGTTTTTAGGCGTCATGTGATCTGGATGAAACGGCGCCATGGCGTTTAATGGAGATATGCGAAGGCTGGGGCGCAGACGTTGCGGCTTCTTGCCAACCAAAAACGATGATAGGACAAGATTTCCCATCGAATTTAAGCTTTACAGGAACAATTCTATTGAACACTACAATACCTGAAGCTAACTGCGTATACGCGCAACTTAATCATATTCAATTACCAGATGGTGAGTAGATAGATATACTCGTACTTAATTTACATACAACAGCTTTAGCTTTACAAGCTGATCGAGTTAACTGCGCACCAGGCAACCGTATCATCTATTTCTTTTTGTTTGCAGAGTCGACTCACTATCCTAACTGTATGCCTGGAGAATTGTTTCATACGTCATGCGACATAACCTGTGATAATACCGAGGTGAGTTTTCAGTAAATCTGATTATACAGTCTGATGCGCTGTCGTCTGTACACACGGCCACACTGTTAACTATCCATTTCCGTTTTTGCTCTTGCTCTCATCAAATGGTGATTGTTTGCGATAGAACGAGACGACATGATAGGCAATGGATAGTTAACACTGTTATCGATGGTACATAAAGGATGTTCCTTTTAAGATCGAGCTAGTGCGAGTTTAAAGTAGAATCATAATATTAACTAAATCCCCACGTGTATTCAGAAAATTTGGGTAGTTCAGTTATCATAATTTATAAGTTAATGTCGCTAATTAATTACTATGATTTCAGTTGAATGAAATATTTGCAGCTGCGAATGAGAGCGAAAATAACCAGGGTACTAAATATACGAAGCAGTTTTGGCTATTTTTTATGCTTATGATAATAAGTTGGATCGGCCAAGCGGTTGTGGTCACTTTCGCAGATGCTATATGCTTCAATCTGCTAGGTAAGTATTGTTTACCGTATAAGCACAGGTATAGTAGGTACGTTTCTACGTTACGAATTCTAATTAATTGTCATTGTATTATGAGAACAAGTTATTTTTGACGTTATTACCAGTTACCACGTGGAGTTTGCTAAGCATGACGTCATACGTACTTAAAGAAGCTTTATAAGTTCCACTTCCTGCCCCGTACAACCAAACTGTGGAATGGACTGTCGTCTGCGGTGTTTCCGGACGCATACGACCTGCAAGCTTTCAAGAGGAGAGCGTATCTTCCTTAAAGGCCGGCAACGCACTTGTATCGCCCCTGGGTCTGCGGGTGTCTATGGGCGACGGTAATCACTTACAATCAGGTGATCCGTCTGCTCGTTTGCCTCCTGTCACATAAAAAAAAGTGTTAGTTTTTTAACTACAATAAAACACAATTTTCAATTTTAACAATAAAACAAGCTAGCGTAGCTAATATACAAATACCTATCTTTGACCATGTTACTTATTATTTTTTCAGGTGACAAAATTTCTCACTATGGCAAACAGAGATTATGGGGTTCCGTCGGATGGGGAATATTCTCCTTGATGACCGGAGCTCTCATAGATGTATTCAGCGACGGAGCCTACAAGGACTACACGGTCGCATTCATACTCATGTTCGTGTTTATGACTGGGGATGTCATCGTGTCCTATTTTTTGAAGGTCTGTATGACATGTAAATAAGTTATAGTTGTCCAACACTAAACCGTCCTAAGATGAACTATAGATGAACTACACTGAAATGTCCTTTTTTTGACACCATCAATAGCGGATCGGTGGTTCCGACTTTTGCCACGGCGGAAACCATGTAGTTGAACGAAGATGGTGGCGCCCTTCTGTCAATGTCGTCGGTGGGACATTTCAGTGTAGTTTATCTCTACACTAAAATGTCCTTTTTTTGACATTGACAAAGGGGCCACCATCAATAGCGGATCGCTGGTTCCGACTTTTGCCACGGTGTGTGGAAACAATGTAGTTGAACGAAGATGGTGGCGCCCTTCTGTCAATGTCGTCGGTGGGACATTTCAGTGTAGTTTATCTCTACCTATGACATTGGTAGGAGGGCGCCTGCGATCAATACTGGATTTTTAGGTATCTCACATTCCTAACGCAAATCCCTCGTTTTGTTTGTCCAATACGCTATAACTGCGTTCAGCTAAATTCGTTTATGAATTTGAATAGTGAAATCCATCTTAAATGTCCTGATAAAGATAATTGTTAAAACCTAATTCGACTTATAGTCCAGTCATTATAGTAAGTTCACCTCGGAATTCGAGATACCCAGCTGTAAGTCTGTAAATACGTGTATATTGACACCCTAAAAGTTGTCACAAAACCTACATATGGTAGGGTGTAAGCAACTATTAAATTTCAAGGTCAACGGTCACAAAAATCGGTTTTTTGCGCTTTTTTTAGAAATATCTCATTTCCTGTGGGTTTTTTGCTATTTGTATTTATTATCAATATTGTAGAATACTAAATTCTCTACAAATTTTGTTTAAAAACTTTTTTTATACGGTGAACCGTTTTCGAGATAGAGGGCGGAGAGCGCGCGGTCACTGCATCACTTCAGGTCTACTTAAGCGGTTTAGATTTTTCATACAAAAGGATTTTCCCGCTAATTCCTGTGGGAATTTCGGGAATTCCTTGTTGTAACTAAGCTTTGAGTTTACTAAGGTACCTACATGCCAAATTTCAAGCGTCTAACTTCCGTTAAGCGTTTAGATTTTTCATACAAAAGGATTTTCCCGCTAATTCCTGTTCCCGTGGGAATTCCTAAGTATACTATAACCTGCCCAGGTGTATGAAGAATAATTGTACCAAAAAACGGTTCACCGTATAAAAAAATTTTTTAAACAAAATTTGTAGAGAATTTAGTATTCTACAATATTGATAATAAATACAAATAGCAAAAAACCCATAGGAAATGAGATATTTCCAAAAAAAGCGCAAAAAACCGATTTTTGTGACCTTTGACCTTAAAATTTAATAGTTGCTTACACCCTACCATATGTAGGTTTTGAGACAACTTTTAGGGTGTCAATATACAAGTATTTACAGACTTACAGCTGGGTATCTCTAATTCCGAGATTCTTACCTAATTTAAGCTTAAATGACTGGACTATTATGTTTTTTTTATTTACAGGTCGAATCTACAAAAATGTCTATGAATATACTAGCAGACGTCGGCACTCTGCTGTCTTCGGTCCACACCGTTGTGTTTATGCTGTGGACCATCGCCGTGGGATTGTGTACAGGGTTGCTATGGCAGTTCTTATTCTGGTATCTAGAAGACTTGGCAGCCATGACATCTGACGGATCAGCGTACATCAAAACGCTGCAGGGCCTTGTTAGTGCTATCCAAACATTCGGGGGCGAAATTCCCTTCCTTTTTATATCAGGTAATGTTTGTCATTTTTACCATAGTCATTGGATTGGCATGACTTAATAATATTGTTGGTTCATACATCCATACAAGCTAATAAAACGGTTTAGTAATAAACGATTGAACGTAAAACTCTGAATCTGTCCCGCTTCCCCGAAAACGACTTAATTATTAAATGTTTTGTGATGGCTACACAAAAATCTGTTGTCATGAAAATTACATCTCTGAAGCTATAGTCAAACGATTTTAAAACATCAAGTGACAAAAACCAGAATCCAGAATTAATAGTAGCGCCCTCCTCTCAATCACATAGCTGAGACGGTTCCGTGGTTCAGTTTTTGACAACTATATTATGTTCGCTAAACTTGTTTATTGGTGAAATTGGACAGTTCAAATCGTGCATTTTTTGTTTATAGGATACATATTGAGAAAATTGGGGCATGTTAACATGATGACTTTAGTCCTATTTGCGTTTGGAATACGGTTCATCTTGTACTCGTTCCTGACAAACGCATGGTGGGTTCTACCAATTGAGTTATTCCAAGGGATAACTTTCGGCATGTTTTATCCCACTATGACGTCATACGCCAACGTCGTGTCTCCACCTGGAACAGAAACTACAGTACAGGTATGGTGCATGGTACAATACATGCAAACTAAATACTTAATTACTTTGTCACTTACACATCATAAAATAATTTTAAGTATGAGGCTAAGAACTCACGGCGCGATTTTCACCCGCGCCCACGTCGGATGCGGGTAAAAAATAATGCACAACTCACGACACGGTTGTATTTGGGTCCCGCGGCACCGGCGGCGGGCATCTAGTAGAATCGCGCGAGCTGCGGTAACCGCAGCCTCGGCGGTTTTCGCCCGCGCGCTCTGCGATCGATCGGCGAGCGACCATTTTGTACCAGTGACTTGATTGGCGCGATTTTTACCAGCGCCGTGAGTTCTTAGCCTAATTTTGAAAGCAATCGCGATACATTAAAGTTCAAATTAATTTTGCTTACAATAGTGTTGAGTGTGTTTAATAGTATTATTAAACGTGTGATTAGCCTAACCAGTGATCACTCGTTATCCAGAAACGCCTAAACTAGTTTTTTTCTAACGTCATACTGCGTTAGAATCTCTTCGTTATTCAACACGATTGTTTCCACAACGCTCTAAAGCTAAACTGAATTCACTCTTAAGCAAACAACATAAGGTAGATGTTTGATTGACACAAAAAATAACGTGTTTCCCGCTTCGTTATGACAGATTTGAGGACAACGTCGTACATTGACGATTCTTAAACATAGGTATTTTTTGTAACCTAAAGGAGTAAACCGAGTAATGTATGGTCTCCAAATAATAAGGATCGTAACGAAACGAGTGCGTATGCGAGCGAGAAAGCCATAGGACGTTAACATAAGTGTGGATGAAATAACGGACCACAAACTGACGACAACCGTCCATCTCAAAACGTTTAATTTGAAAGAGCCTTAACTCTTTAGGCTGGTGCGCCGCATTTACGCTGCGCAGGCGCTGGTGATACGACGACGTTCGTCGTGGCCTTAGCTTGATGTTCCGTCGTCTACACATTGCAAGTGTACCTACCAATAACAAATTATCTATCCTTTTATAATATGGTTCCGTTTTATTTCAGGGTCTAGTTGGGGCTGTGTTTGAAGGCGTAGGGACGTCACTCGGCAGCTTTATCGGGGGTCGTTTATACGAGACTTACGGGGGAAAGAACACATTCCAGTGGTTCGGCATCAGCTCTCTGGTGTTCGGTGTCATCCATATGGCGGTTCAATATGTTATGCGTCACAGACCTGGACACGTGGGATTCAGACAAGGTAAAGACAACATTGCTGATGAATAATTCATTAATTATAGCCTGACCAGGAACATAAAAACCCTGGCATAGAGGCGCGTCAATTGCATTTGATAGTGCAACACTGAGTACAGTCGTACCTGTGTTAAATTAATAGGCTAACTTTATGTATCAGGATTCAGGATTACGGGCTAATTTGATATTTTCATAAATTAACGAAAAAATATTATTATAGGTAACCTGGTTTAAATAAATTAAATGAAACCATCAATCGAGCTAGTAGGATTTATTTTATTATTCATCAATAATCAAATTCAGAACTCAAATATTCAACTGCAATGAACGCTTCAAACTCGGTACTTCTTTCCCAATTCCATAAAATTCAACATTTAGAAAGTGCCAAAAAATTTTAAAATAGGTAGTTAAAACAAACCACAGCAAATTTTCATAGTGTACTGTACTATACGATAAACATGTCAGTCAATTTGACAACCTTTGTCGGAAACATTATTCAATGAAAATATTGTCCGAACCCTTAGTATTTCTCGTTGACAAATACTTTAACACATTGTGAACCACTTTTCTTTCACGACTATAAAAAGATTTTAGCAATTTAATTCACAAAATCAATTGCGCACATTTAAAATAAAGTTTGTTTACACTTTGACAGCAATAGACTGACATGCAAGGTGACATGTCAATGAAGTTTTCAGTTACTGTTGCCATTAAAAGAAATTAGTACCATTAGTTTTCCGCAACATGGCGAGGGGTTTTATGTTCCTGGTCAGGCTATACCTACAATCACGTTCCTGTACCAAATAGTTTTTAAATTGTTTTTCTTATTTAGACCCCGTTTCAAGAAATATTTAATCTTATACTGAACATTGTTTTCTATCAAAACAAAACGCTGCTGCTGAGCTGACATTTTCATGACAACGGATTACTTGCTTTCATCTATTGCTAAGTATTTATTACCTATTGCTACAACAGAAAAATCATTTTATTATTAATTGGATTAATTATACGATCAAAACATGTCTTTCGAAGATAGTTAACGGCTAAAGATCTTTTTGTCATCATTTAATTATTGTCGCACAGCGAAAGTTGAGACGATCAAATAATTTTCCTGTGTAACAGGTGCAAGCAATGTTCCGTTTTCACGGCAATGATACCAGCTGTCTAGATCCACCCTAAAGGGAATTACTAAAAAATATTTGGTACAAGTACATATTTTAAGGGAAAGGGAAAATGCACAGTTTCGAGACAAATGGTTTGTTGATTTATAGTTTCATGATTGAAAATGTACTAGTGATAATATCCAAGAAAAAAAAGTAGAATTGTATTTTCACGAACAATACAGGGTGTTTGGCGGAAGGTTAGACAAACTTCGTGGGTGTATATTATGTAAGGTCATTTTAAGAATACAAGTTCACCCATTTGACCCTAAGTGAGCTTCTTTTTTTTAAATTGATATTTTTGTTCCTATTTTTTTCCGAAATTTCAGCCGATTTTTTATTTGATATTAATGTCGAATATATTATGTCTTTAGTCAATAAAATACATTTCAGAACCAGATAATTATTGGATAGCTAGTTACGAGCCGCCAAAGTTTAACAAAAGTGAAACCACGATAAAAAATTCAACTTACGATTCGATTAAAAAGAAATTATGGATTGCCAATGATCTTAAAAACGTATCTAGCTTCTCTTCTTTCCAATGATATATCACATGTAGTAATAAGATATTGAAATTCTTCAAAAATTCAAAGTTTATGGAAAAAAATGGAATAATAGTACAAAAATTATCCACAAGCGAGAAAAAAAATGAAGCAGTTCTTCGGTCAAATTTCGGAAAAAATTAAAATCAATTAAAAAAAAGTAGCTCACTTATGGTCAAATGTTGTCTAACTTTCCGCAAACACCCTGTATATCTAAATTAATGTCTTATACAGGGTGAACTTTATAAGTGGTTAGCCTAATCCACAGCGTAATAAATAGCTAAATATGCTCAAACAAGTCTCAGGGCCGATCAATGTAAAAAATATAAAATAATAAAAGTAAAATAACTAGTACTTACGAGGGCGGCACTGAAAATTTCGGGAATCAAGGAAGTGAAACAACATTACTATTTAAAAATGTATTTATTGCTTTTTAAAGTATTCTCCGCGTAATTTGACACATTTTTCCATACACGAAACCAATCATTAAGCAACCATTCCATTCGGAAGTTTGGGTCTCCAAAATGGCCGTTTTGTAGCCGTCCACAGCTTCTTCAGGTGATGAAAATCTCTGACCACGCAATTTATTCTTTATTTTAGGGAAAGTATAGAAATCATTAGGGCTTAGGTCGGGGCTGTACGGCGGATGGTCTAATAATTCTATGTTTTCTTGCTCTAAAAACTCTTTTGTTCTGTGCGCGGTGTGAGAACTCGCATTGTCGTGATGGAGGATGATGCTGTGGTTGCAGTTCTCTTTACGGAGTTCAGAAACGACTTGTGGTAAACAAATGCTAGCATACCATTCTGCATTAACCGTTCTTTGTCCCCCAAGAGGAATAATCGCCACATGGCCGGTCTTTGAGACAAACGTGGCCACCATTTTTTTTGCAACACTCCGTGAACGAACAATTTTTGTTGGCTTTAACTCATTTTCGAACACCCAAACTCGTGACTGGTTTTTTGTTTCGGGTTCGTACGCACATATCCAGGATTCGTCACCTGATACGATGTTGTATACAGCATTTGAGGATCCTGCGTGTAATCTTTCGAGAGTTCTGACGCACCAAGTAACGCGAGCCGCTTTTTGCTCTTCACAGAGCGAATGCGGTATCCATCGGGAAAACAACTTTTTTACACCTAATTGTTCATGCAAGATTATTTGTATTTGACTCATGCCAATGTCTAAAGTTGCCTGAATTTCGCGGTATGTCACATGTCGATCTTCTTCAATCAGCTTACGCACAGCATCAACGTTTTCTTGGGTGACTGCAGTTTTTGGACGACCTTGACGGGGATCATCACTGAGCTTGACACGTCCACGTTGAAATTCAGCAAACCAGCGATAAATTGTGGTTTTGGATGGGGCTTTATTACCAAATACAGAAATCATCCGGTCAACACACTGTTTTTGTGTTAAACCACTCCGAAAGTCATAATAAATCATCGCTCTTCAATTTTCTCGAGTCAATTCGATTTTCTCAACGACTAAACAAGTTTCACAAGACCTTGTGATAAGACCGAGAATCTTTTTTTAAATAAATAAATGGTATTCGATGTTTAAAACCAAGGAGTTTGCAATTAAATATATTTTAATATGATAGGAACAGTGGAAATATTAAATTCCCGATACTTTTAGTGCAGCCCTCGTACTTACTTAGTATTTTTATGCCAACTTTGGTCCTGATACTTTATCCTAAATACTTTGACTTACCCGCACGCGAGTATTTTACTTAAAATTTTTGACAATAAATGCCATAAAAATAGAACTAATTTGTCGTCGGCTGTTTTACTCTGGCATGAAAGTAAATGATTTTAAAAACCGCACTCTCACGCTTTGCTTAATTACATGGAATATACCGTAAATACACTTAGTTATAATGGTTATGGTTTAGTTTAATCCGTTAAGTTTCTAAAGTCGCTTTCATCAGAGCCAAAGCACAGGTGCGTTACGGTGCCGGTGCGACGCCAATAATATCTGTGGGGGCACACGAAGGATGCGGCGCTGTGCTGCGCGATACGCTGAAATCTTTGCGATGCGGCGCCGCAACGCATCATGTGCTTTGGCTCTTATTTGTTGTCAAACGAGAGAGGGAAAAATAAATAAGTAGAAAATGACATGCCATAGATATCATACATTACCCATAAGATAATGCTCGTCCTGCATCTCACCCGTACCCGNCCTGTATTCTAAAAAAGCTTCGGTATTAATTGTAAAAGCTGAAACTGACATAATTATATTTATATCATTTGTTTTTTTTATTTTTAGTTTAATCGGTATTAAACTTAAACTTTTATTTCACTGAATAAAGTACCCTGTAAAATACACTTAAATTTTTATAACAGGGCTGAAATATGTTGTCAAATAATTAGAATGTATTATTGTTTTTATGACATCGACACTACTATTAAATAATATGCAATTTCACGCTAAATACTAAATGATTCCTTTCCTTTATCTTTGCTGAACAAACATTTATACACGCTTAACCGGTCTTAATAGGCTAGTGGACAAAATTTCAATTATTTGTCCGTCAGACAGACAAATAAATAAGAAAATATTGGACATGTTTTTTTTCTTTTCTTTCTTAATTAAATAATAACTGTTCTACATCGAGTTGAAATGGCGAGCTGGCCTAGGAAGAATTTTTACCTAGAAGTGACGTCACAATTTTTCAACTCAATATAATACTGTAATTATTCGACTATGAAAAAAATTAATACGTGTCCAAAATTTTTTTATTATCTGTCTGACTAAATAAAATTTAAGAAAAAAATATTGGGCATATTCATGTTTTATAAAACTTATTTACAAATCGCGCCCTCTCTGTGTTTGATTAGAAATAGGATGTTAAAATGTATATGTTATAATAATTATATTAAGTTTAAGTTCTAATTCCTAAGTATACGTAAGTATTTTAAATACTGATAAACAAAATGTTCGATTTTTTTTTGGATGGCGCGGTGTATAATGCCCAAGAATATTTTTATGGCTGTGTATTTTTTAATTACCGTGAACATTTGTTGAACAAAATATTTATGCATTTATCAGAATCCTGCCTACCAGTACTAAGTTGTTTAGTTAATAACTATTAGAATTAGAGATGAAACGGATATCCGGCAACTATCCGGTAGGCCGGATATCCGGCCTAAATTTACTATCCGGCCGGATACCGGATAGTAGCTCACTATCCGGCCGGATACCGGATATTAAAAAACTACGAAAATTTCCTGTTATAAAATGAAACACATTAATCTTTGAGTTAAATATCAATAAAATGGCTTAATAATAATGACGGTTTTTATCTAAAGTCCAAAAAGTTACAAAAAAGCCATATTAAGGCCTTTCAAAAAACTAATTTCCTATCTGGGCTATTCACTCTAATGACGAATACATAAATCTATACTTATAATAAATCTGTAGAGAGGTCAATTCTGTACATGAAATATATTTTCAAAATAACTATCAGGGGGTGATTAGTGATCGATACTGATGCCAAAAATGCAATCAGTAAAATTTTTGTCTGTCTGTCTGTCTGTCTGTCTGTCTGTCTGTCTGTCTGTATGTTCCTTATAGAAACAAAAACTACTGGACGGATTTTAACGAAACTTGGTACAATTATTCTGCTCTTAAAAAGAGTTAAAAACTATTGTACAATCAACAGCACATCATCCTATACATTTTGTTGCAAAATAACACTTAATACATTGAAATAAGATGCCACAGTATGAAGATTGATGTGCTGTCGTCTGTACAAGATTTCAAATATTGAAAATTCATTTGATATGACTCATATTTCGGGAATCATGAGTAAAGCCTTATTTTAAAAAGAATGCCAACCAATTCAAAGTCACCCTGTATAATGCAGTTCAGTCAGATTACGCACCAAGGGGGCGTCTATTAATTACGTGAGACTTTTAGGGGGGGGGGGGTCCAGAAAAACCTCACTTAATCTCACGTGGCCTGGGGGAGAGGGTGTCGAGAAATATCACGTAATTTTTTTCCACAACAAATAATTGAGAATTGAGTAAATAAAGAATTGAGTATTGAGTAAATCATCCGTCTGCATTTGTGAACAAAGGCCCAGTTTTTAGATCCGCAGTTTGCTACCAATGCTTAAATATTAACAAAATGTAAACTAATAGTTAAAAATTGTACTAAAAGTTAAAAAAAACTGGGCCTAAATTGTTTAGTTTTATCATTATTTCATTAATCAGTTAACTTTTTTACGTAGGTCGGGTTTTTTTTATAAAATCTAATATTTTCGAAGCATGGATTATCTGATTTACATTGCAAATATGCATTTTGGAAAATCTCACGTGAGTATCTCACCAAGGGGGGCGGAGGGGTTAAAAAATAGCCAAAATTGTCTCACGTAATTAATGGACGCCCCCCAAGTAAACTAATTTAATTTTCGCTATTCAATAACATAGGTACTCACGATGGCAACCGAAATCGCCCGAATTGATCTGCCCCTTAGACGAGTGGCAAAATCTGACATTCTATTCGAACGAATTTGATTTTCGAAAAGTGTGACTTGTCTAGTCTACTAGACCCACTGATCGAAGCACCTGTGCGGCGCTAAACTCGTTACGACATGCAACATGACAATGGGACAACTATCCGGCCGCCGGATATCCGGCTATCCGGCCTAGCAGCTCGCCGGATATCCGGTATCCGGTATCCGGCCAAACAACTATCCGTTTCATCTCTAATTAGAATACTCAAATACTTAAAACATTCCACTTTATTGTATGAATTTTTACATTTATTTTTAGTATTATTAAAATGACACATCAACTACCTTTAATCAATCGGACTGATAGTTCGAAAATCCTATTATACCCTGTATTTATAACACCAAACGATAGTCTGGTGTTGTGTCCTATAGTGTTCTTTATTAATTCATGTGCTGAAAAATATCTATCTGCGAATATTTAAGAGTTCTTGTAATATTTTATACTTATAATAATAATAAAATTTTATAAATTTTTCAAGTGAATGTGTAGAGCAATAATTTAGTAAAAGAAATATTATTCTCTGGTCTCGAATGTTTTGCTTATTAGAAAAGATTAAAAGAATAAGTTGAATGAAAATAACTATGCCAAATTAGTCCTTAATTGACGAAACCATGTTCGAATTTTTTTACCGTAATCTGATGGAGATTATTTCAACTGTGATCTGTACAAATTAGTCTTAC
Organism: Ostrinia furnacalis; assembly: GCF_004193835.3. Lineage (NCBI taxonomy): Eukaryota > Metazoa > Arthropoda > Insecta > Lepidoptera > Crambidae > Ostrinia > Ostrinia furnacalis. The sequence continues at coordinate 418,254 of NW_021137591.1, read as the reverse complement.
TATTTCGCCTTCTAAAGGCTTGTTTTTAGTTTTTTTTTATATGTTCCAAATTGGTATATTTTATTTAAAAGTTGCCATGATCAGTTTCGAAATATTTATGCATATACTCTTTTTATGAAAATAATACATATTTTTATTATTAAAAGTAACATTATGTATTATTGTGATAAAGGAACATTTAGGTAGGATATTGATATGGCTCTGCCTTGAAGGTGATAATTGTTTTGTAATATTAACGCATTATGCATATTATAACAATAGTTTTATTTATATTGAGTATTTTTATTTGGAAGATTGTCAAAAAACATCCGTTTTAACGAATTAATGAGACAATCTTATTTTATTATAATTAACCTATTTTTATCCTAGGGAAGTTGTGCTATTTAGTTCCTTTTATACCCAGTATTATCATTTGTAGTTAAAACTTGTATGACAAAATATATCTTTTTCAATAATATCAGTGTTTAATTTATCACTGCACATATTACCCTAATGTAATAATATGTAGTTTTAACTGGTTCACCTGCGCCATCTACAGATAAACAAATGATCATTTTATATTCTTTATTCATTGAAGCGTCATCACTAATAACTACGTATGTAACTTAGTTATTCGTTTGTTTTAATTTAGCTTTATTTTTTGTTGTTCGCAGGTTATACTTCAGTGATAAGATATGAACAACCGAATGACATGATTCATATACTAGAAGACATGTCACAAAATAGATAACCATTTGGCGACGTATTCCATCTGTGGCTTGTTTTGCTTTCCTAATTTTAATAACTTGTTTACAACGAAGTTCTTTAATTCATTTGTGTATGCTGTTGTATTGCATCTGTTTTAATTTACCTACATATTTTTACATTATCATCCATCTATCATAATCTTTGTTGTGATACTTTAGTTATTTATTTTATAAGCGTTTTATTATTTATAAAGCAGCTCAAAATCAATTAATAATAAAAAAATAGGTAGATATATCTATCTATAGGTATTCAATACCTATTAAAACGTGCTTAAAAGTACATGCTATATTTTAGAGTTATGATTGAATGTGATTGACAAAATCATGTTTGATACATCGTTGAAATAAATAATATAAAAAACTAATATTAGCGATTTTTAAACTGTCTCGAAAAATAGCAAGATCCAATTCGTTTAGTTCTGTTTATATTATGAATGTTCGCTGTAAACAGTCAATCAATAATGTTTCATGACCAAATAAAGGTCTTGATGTTCACTAGCACAAAGTTTTAAAATGGCAGTAATAATATTAGTTTTTGCAGTCCACTTAGGTACGAAAAATACTGCACGATAGTATTGCTTCGTCCGGGGTTTTCTCGGAAATTATTGGAATTTTTCTCGCCGTAAAAACCATCCTTGGACTTCAGCGAACATAAAAGAATTGGTAAAATTGGTCCAGGCGTTGTTGAGTCATGCGCTTAAGTAACAACACGTTTCGTGATTCATTTGTATATTATAGATTAATTCGATCCTTCGTTTTATAAGCATGTACCTATAAATTGAGGTATTAAATTATTGAATCAAATTATACACAAAATTAAAACATGATAATTTACTACTATACGTCCAAAGTACCTAATGATAATAAAATATTTTGAAGTTCCTATCTTTACTTAAGATTAAATTGTTAATGCATAATTAATTATACTTTATGTAGCGATATTTATATCGTAAGTTTGTATGCTCAAATTTTGCATTTGTATACGTAATTATTGGTATATTGGTGCTAGTACCAAACAAGGGGCAATAATACATAATATAGATAAGAAGATATTTTGAAATATAAGATGGGTTTTTGTATAATTATGTGGAAATAAATGACAAAATATGGACATTTTATTTTACTGTTCTTAGTTATTTTTTCAAAACTACCACACCAAAATTATATTAGATTCATCACTTTCGTAAGTTAAGTATTTAGTAATCGCGTCATGCGATTTTCTTATGGGATTTCTCAAAGTAGATCTTCGTTATCATCTGCTGTAACAACTACTTAAATCTCCTCTTGGCAAAAAAAAAACTAAATTCGACAGTCCCATCACTCCCATCAGGGTTCCAATACCCACTTACTTCATCATCAAATATGCTCGATCAATCAAACTCTTATAAGTTAGTAACCCTCCTGCTCCCTCCGCTTTACAACAACCCATAATTAATAGTTGTATCCAAAAACGAAAAACCCTTCGATTACTCGACTCCAGGCGTCACTTTAGTGTCCTTTGATCACCTATGGACTTTATTTAAGAAGTTCATAGGTGACCTTATCCATGGGTGATCAAAGGACACCAAAGGGTCGCTTGGAGTAGTTGGAGTCCAATTTGATCACCTAGGACGTCCTAGTACCACCCCTACTGCTAACTGGTAGAAAAACCATTGAAACATGTGCTCATGTCATTTCTTTAGCTACTTACATGGTAGCTACCTATAGACCCTTTAATAAAATGGTGCTTTACTTATTTAATCTAAGCTGTTAGTAATACGTGGTAATACCTAAGTTTGGGTATAGGCGTACTATACATATAGGGCGTACCCAAAAAGTCAGTTTTTAGGGTTCCGTAGTCCTGACAAAGAACCCTTATCTATACTAATATTATAAATGCGAAAGTAACTCTGTCTGTCGTACTTTCACGCCTAAACCACTGAACCGATTTTGATGAAATTTGGCATAGAGATAGCCTGAGTCACGAGAAAGGACATAGGGTAGTTTTTATCCCGGTTTTTGAAACAGGGACGCGCGCGATAAAGTTTTTCTGTGACAGACAAAATTCCACGCGGGGGAAGCCGCGGGCGGAAAGCTAGTAGTTTCGATATGTCTGTCTGTCCGAGGTTTTGCTTGGAAACTATTGGCACTAGAGAGCTGTAATTTTGTGGAAGTATGTATATTAATCACGCTGACGAAACGGTAAAATAAAATTTTGAAAAAAAAAACATTTTTTCATGTATTAAATCAAAAATCAAAATCAAAATCAAAAATATTTATTCAGTTTAGACCACAAGTGGCACTTATGAACGTCAATAGAAAATAATAAAAAAAGAAAAAGGTAGCCCTTATGGGGCACTTTACATGTCTCCTTATCTTTTGGGCCCTACCAGCGCTTCGAGACAAACATATGGCAAGTGCTGAGAAGAAACCGTTTATTCCCGATGTCCCCCACTATTTGTCCACCACTGGTGGACATAGAGAAAAAAAGTTGCAATGTCCACCAGTGGGGGACAGCGCTACTGAAATCTTCCCGTTGGGCCCTACTGGTGGACACTGAGAAGAAATGAGTTGCTCTGTCCCTCAGTGGTGGACATCGAAACCAAAAAAGTTCTGTTCCGTTCAACAGCGTACCTACGTCAGCTGTTTTGACCAATCGTATCGCAGAATCGAGAAGCGTGTCTGGATTGTTGACGTTATAAGTTACCGTAATCGGGGCTCAGTTCAGTGTTTTGGAACCATAGAGAAAAGTAATACATTTTGGAACTATAGTAATTTTGTAGAATCATAATGTTTCTTTTTTTCAGTACTGAGTTTAATTATAATGAAAGAAATTCATTACAATTTTATGGTGAGAAAATTTATCGATGAGAAAACAAGCCAGTCACAACAATATATTCTAAACTAAAAATATTTGTTGGACCGCAATGTTATAAACTATGTGACCAATCAGCGGGTTACATGATTCTATCTGATTGGTGAGAAAGCTGTCACTTTGCTGTCGAAGATTTCCAGTCCACTTTGGTTTTTTGATTTTGTTCCTGTTGTTGAAGTGGCTGGTTGGTGGTGGTGACTGGTGACTAACTAAAATCGTCCGTCTTTCGTAATAGGTTCCAAAAAATACATAAAATATTGAAAAATGTACTATGTTGCGTCTGAAAAGTAGTCTTCTATGGCTTGTGATATTTCGTGATATGTGTATTGTAGGACACAAATTCAAAGTAGGGTTCATAAAGATGTAATCTAAATTTTCCGAATTCCACGTCGAGACATGGGTTCCAGAGTAAGGTAAGTAATTTGTTAATAATATTTGATCTTTTTGACTGATTAAAAGTAAAGTTCATCGTACTGCGGTCAGACAAGCTCAAATATTATTATAAACATACCTCACCTCAAGTTGTAAGAGTTCATGCATCTCCATCTTGCTTTTTATTTCTATTTATCTACCTACCTTTCTTTTTTATTGTTAAAACGTTCCAATTACATTGCATTTATCAAGTCAACTTTCATTTCTAGTTTCTTATCATTCCTGTTTTGGTTTCTATTTTCATTATCTCATTATACCTATGATAATTTATCATTGTTGTGATTTATTCTGCAGCAACCAATTAAACCTATCTGAAAATACTTTTGCATAATAAAAGTGTATTATATTCTCTTTGGTTCAGAGGGTATAGGTAACACATTATTGTTTCCCATTTCAGAGATACCGTACGCTACTTGTTTGAACTATTCTGTGAAGTTGCCCCAGGAGATCATTCAAAGGAGCCATATGTAGTTAGAAAATACCCAGAATCATACAAAAATGAAGAAGAGTTAAAGAATATTCCTAAATTCACATTCCCATGTCAACTAGAAAAGTAAGTAATTATTACAAATTCATTCCTAAAGTGAGGTTAACTGCATATATGCCATCGGTTTGGTCCTACTGCTTGGTTCTATACTTGGTATAAGAACTTAATTAAATATAGTCTATTTGTAATAGCCACTACATAACACAAATTGCCTGTGCGCAATCTGAATGAAGATTGACATGATTATCCAATCCATATCTGTACAGTAAGCAGTAACATAGGGAGGTTAAAAATCTAGACCCGTCAATATAGAAATGTTTAATGTCGAGCCAAATCCTTATTTAAACAGTGTTATCAAAACTGAAGAAGAACTTCAAAACAAGACTTCTTTCTCAGATAGTTTATGAGTAGTGATAAAGGGGTATTTAGAAGTTCGTATTATACTTAAGCCAAAACCAGAACATAGAATTGCAATATCATTGGAAACCTTTCAATTGCTTTGAAGCTGGTATTTATAAACAGGATGTATGTATTGGGGCTGTAACTATTTCAATCAAGTCCAAAGGATACAAAAGTAAAGATTTGTGCCTATCATTACTGTATTAGGTTTAACCCCAGGAAAGGCCAACCATAAAAGATCCATATAATTTGATTTGTTTTGGTATGATGATGATGATCGTACAATATTATATCTTGTCAGTTTCTAGTCATTGTGACTTTTGGCCTTCACCATGTTTGTATAATAGTTTACAAACAACTATGGAAAACAGTGTCAGGTAGGTATGCTAGTTATGCTAAATTAATTTAGCTTAGCTCTTGGTTTCCTTGCAACCAGCATAATATGCTCTTCACTTAAAACCACAAGACTGAGAGATGCAGACAAGAGTTTATAGTATTTTACCTAGGGACTAAAAAACTACTGCACTGGTTTTTATTTTGTTCTTGTTTTTACTAACCTGAACACAAAAATAAATAATGTTTCAGTTTGTGAATAAGAAGTAATAAAAAGAAATTAACTGTTGTAAGTTGAAGGCAAAATAAAGGTTTTGTTTCTTTCAGTTCATTTGTTCAACAGTACTCATTTGTGTTGACATCTGTGGACTCCAAATACACATTTTGTTTTTGCCGCTATGATCCAAAAGCAAATACAGCATTGGTTCTGTTATCACATCTTCCATGGCATGATATATTTTATAAGTAAGTAACTATATTACATATTATGATATTTAAATAAGAAGTTTTCTTAAGACTTACTCCGTTATATCCATTGTGAAATTATATTTATTATCTAGTGCAAAAGCGACATTATTTCAAACATTAAGCATGTTTTTTGAATAGAGCTATTTAAGCGAATAATACTTTTATCTACTCTAGCAAAATGTTATTTTTACATTCTGTTATAATACTTAAATCTAATGTGATTGTCATAATGTAGTTTACGAATTTGAAAGCAAGTGATTGTTGTTTATGGTATTTTACATTATAAAGTTTTGCTAAGCTCAGCTCAGCGAATAAAGTGTGTAAATATTTACATATTATATGAAGTTACTTACGACAGTACATTTTCAGGTTATTAACTTGTATAGCTAATCTTCTAAATGGGCCAGAGAAGGGAGAGTTGATATCATTTTTAGAAGCATGCCGAATAAGACCGCCCATGCCTGGTCACACCTTGAAAGTCACATACAATGCTGGCCACAGTGTTTTTTCTTGCCAATGTCCGGACGCAAAACTACCAAGTATTCCTGAAAATGTAAGTATTTTAACATAAAATGATATAATGGATCACAATATTGACACATTGAAACTGAAATGAATGTATTCTGTGTAATGGTTTAATTAGTACATATTTTGTTAATTTGAAGAATATTTTATACATCAAATCACAAATCACTTTCCAGAGCAACCTTACGGAATACTTTAGTGCCATGGATGCAAAGTGTATGGCGGGTCTTTGGGCTGCATTACTTCACGAGAGACGGGTAGCAATCGTTGCTACTAAACCGTCTCGGCTGTCGGCATGTGTACAGGCAGCTAACACAACACTGTTTCCTATGTCATGGCAACACATATTCATTCCAATATTGCCAAAACATTTGGCGGATTATTTGTTAGCACCTATGCCGTTCCTCATTGGAGTTCCTAGAAATGTTATGGAGGTGTGTAACGTGAATTATATCTATGAACTATTTCAAATAATTATTGATAAGTAATAAAGTTTTATGGTTACTATTGCAGAAAGTAAGGATGTCAGATATTGGAGATGTTGTGATTTTAGATGTAGATAACAATGAACTCAGAACACCCTTTCACGATTTAGAAAGTCTTCCACCTGATTTGGTAAGTAGCCTGAACTTAACATAATATTGGAACTAAAAGTCAAATCATTAATAATTCTATTATGTTGCAGGTAGCAAGTTTAAAAAAAGCTTTGAGTGATAAAAATGCCCTGGGAGATGCTGTGTCGAGAGCATTTTTGCGAGCATTAGTATGTTTGATAGGAGGCTATCGAGATGCTATAAAGTAAGGATTAGTTTTAATTGATACTAGCTCTATAAATACTATTCTGTTTTATGTTTTTCCCTTGACCTGAAACTCTCTTTAACTTAATCCATATAAATACTGGGATACAGGCCTGTGGGCCTGTACTAGTGCAGAAGTTGTGGCTCATGGTCATGAGAATTTGTTTTTTTGGAATATAGATTATTTACATATATTTTGCCTTCTTCTTCCTTAAATAAATTAAATTGTATATTTTATATGTTTCCAGAATTGAAAATGGTCAGTTGATCACATTCAACCCTGAGGCTTTTGTGAGAACTAGAAAAAACATGCAGACATTCCTTAGAAAAATACTGCAGTCGCAAATATTTCAACAGGTTGGCACATACAGCATCAACTTTAACTTTTTGACATTTAAAAACGTTGTAATTATGTCTTTTCTTTTTTTTTAGTTTATTGATGAACGACTAGATTTGCTCAATTCAGGACGAGGTTTCAACGATGAATTCGAAGTAGAGTGCAACAATTACGCCGACAAGCTAAACACAGGCAGTGGCCAAAAGCTGAAACAGCAGTATAGAGATTGGGCAAAAACAGTTAAAAAAGAAGGTGGCGCCTTTTTCAAGACTGTCAAGGATAAGGTACACAACGCGAAAGCTAATGTTTTCAGTGAAATGGCGTGCTTTATAAAACTTATCCTTTTTTCTTTTAAAATAATAAAATGAATGGTACTAAGAAGTACCAAATGAAGCGCAAAGTTAAATTGCAAATATTACCAACTTGCAATTTGCAATAAAAATGAATTAAAACCAAATAAACATTTAACAAAACATAATATAGTGCGTTCCTGTGTTTTTAATTTTTTGTTTGGCTTGGTACGATGTTTTTAGTTTCGCAATCACCTGTACCTGGATTATTTACATACATATTATTTAGTTCTAGGTCGTAATTATTATTATGCTTGTCTTGTATTGTGAAAAAAAATGTTGATTTTCCGTATTGTTGGATGATTTTGTGCTGTGTGTGTACCGTTGCTATCTTCTGCTACTAACACGACTTTCAAGCTTTTATAACCTACTAGCTTTCCGCCCGCGTAGAATTTTGTCTGTCACAGAAAAAAATTATCGCGCGCGTCCCTGTTTCAAAAACCGGGACAAAAACTATCCTATGTCCTTTCCCGGGACTCAAACTATCTCTATGCCAAATTTCATTAATATCGGTTCTGTGGTTTAGGCGTGAAAGCAAGACAGACAGACAGTTACTTTCGCATTTATAATATATTAGTATAGATTCTACATGGCCAACTGGAATCCTATAAAACGTATTTATTAGGAAACGGGAAAATATGCTTAGCAAATAATACAAACACAAATATTACTATGAGGTCTCACAGAGCGCGTGGACGCAAAAAGTGACACACAAACCAATCACAGAGCTCTATTCAACGCTGTGCGTTCCATTTGCTGCTTCACTTAAGCAAGCATCCTTTGTGAATATGGGTGTTAGTGTGTGTGATAAGTACCACAAAGTGACTGGCATGAAGAAGTGGCAGTTATTATAGCAATCCGGTAATTTTGTTGCCAGTAATAATGATTAAAAATTGCTATTCGTTGTTATCATAAATTCATAAAGCCATCATAAATATTACAGCGCAAAAACATTTTCAATTATCTACGTCTAAAAAAGATTGGATAAAATGTAAATAAGTTTATAAATTTTTTGATCTACTTCATTACTTGATATGGGTCTACAGGAATTACTGAAGCCATTTCATCTGATGATTGAAGTAAATAAAATCGCGTAATAGTACCTATTTAAAAAAAGAAAAACAAATCATGCTTAGCCTAGGTATATTATATTCGCAGTGCTAAAATCTTATGCTTTAATGCTGAATGTGCAGATTTTAAGGCAATTATGACTATTGTTTATTCATACTTTCGAACGAGCTCTGTATTAAAATGGATCTTAAATTGAAACAACTGTGTATAGTTCCAAAATACTGGACTGTCCTGTCGATGACATTGACAGTGGGGCGCCACCGTCAATACCGGATCGCTGGTTCAGATTTTTGCCATGTTGGAAACCATATAGTTGAACGATGGTAGCGCCCCCCTGTCATTAAGTTTGGCGGGACAGTTCAGCGTGGGTCATCTATACTATACCTAACATTTTTTTACGTGGGTTTGTCATTTAATTTTTGAAATTTTACATTTATTTAAACAGAAGTGCGTACTTAAAAAGGTTTATTCCCATTAAGTGCGGAAGTGGTCTCTTGACTGTTAATCCTTTTAAAACAGCAATGTTGATGAATGATTAAATAAGCAATACTTGAAATACAGATGAAAATATAATTTGTACTGTGCCGACATTGAATCTGCGACTTGGTGAAGTAATTCGTTACGTGAATCACTAGGCCAGTAGCCGTAATTACTTGGCCTTCGCGAGGCTTTCGAAGTTGGAACGAGACACGCCGAAGCATGTATGGGCCTTTCATTTTTCTCGTATACTAATCGTACGCCCCGCAACGTGTTTATACCTTAAGGCCGGGTAACAGAGAAAATGGCGAAAATGAGGTTTTCATTTTTCATTTTTGAGGTACTAAACAGTAAAATAAAAGGCTAAGATTTTTTTTGGGCATAGTTGAGGATATTTTCTAGGGCTATTAACGGATGGAAACACGATTTGATGAAGTTGACTCGATAGAATAAATTCCCAAAGTTACCTCTATTCGTTTTCTAATTATGGTTTTATTTTTAAAATAAGCGATTTGAGATTGTGAATCTTTTACTAAACTAAAGTTCAGAAATAACTTGAGGGCTTTTAACGGATGAAATTTTTATATTGCGTCTTATTTAGTTACTATGTTAAAAAATGTGGAAAAAATCGCCCATGACGGCTTGGACAATCTCAATCAGTCGCGCGGTGGCGCTTACGGAGGACGGACGCGTGCCAGTTTTTTGGCCGTGACAGTTCTCGATTTGTCAATATTTTTGACAATGATGACTTTGATGAGTCACAGTATAATAATACCAGTGTTACTGGAGAAAGCTAAAATTTTTGATAATTAAGAATTCTGAATTTTGTCTACCTATTGAAATTTAAATCGTTGGCATCCTTTTAAACTAAGACTCTACTCATGATACATTCCTCAAATATGAGACAAAACCAATGAGTTAAAATTACATTTTAATAGTCCAGAACAATACAAACAAATATGTTTCTGCAATTTTAGTATGATATTTTTATTTATTAATAAACAAAGAGACTGAACAAAATTGATGCGTACCTATACTGATTAATGTTATTAACCACATGCAAAGCTTCGTGAATTGCAACAACTATAATTAAATTTATTATCCAAGCTCTAAATAATCGCTACTAAGAGTAACTTATCATAAAAAAAAAATCCAATCGCTCAAGCTCCTAAGGGCCTACCGATAAGGTCGGGTGACGTAATCTTGAAATTCTTTAAGCCGGCGCAGCACTTCCAGAAGGTCGGGCGACGCCACGGCCACTTTGAACCGTGTTTACTTCTGCAGTTATATTTTATATTTATTCGATTCTAGAATATATTCCCAAAAAGTCTGAAAGGTGTTTTAATTTGTATCACTTGGATATGATTTGTATTAGAAAGTGTTGTGAGTGTGACGCTTGAAGGGAAGGAAGTCAACCTAACCTAACCAACTGCGTATTTCTATACTGTGTAGCTGGAAATTGTGGCGGGAGCTCTTTGACGCGCTGTTTTCGGCGAAGAATTGCGCGCGCAGATTTTGACAGCGCGAAATACCTACTTTAGACGAAATACCAAGCCTTAACTGGTGTTGATTCTGGAATCACATAATTAATATAAGATTACCTAGTTAGAGGACCTAAAATTTTTTTTATTAAATAGTTAATTTTTTAATACTGTGATCTGATAACTTTCACAATGCAAGGCATTGTGGTCTCGTTTTGGAAATATTTTACATGTCTTTTTTTCTTATGACAAAATAATATCAACAAGTGACAAACCTACTACAAGTTACACATTGCATGCATGCTGTAAGTACCTCGATTTTTCTTTTTGCTTTAAAATGTGAATATTTGCAGGCGAACCCAGCAGTACAATCGGCTGTGAAAACGGTGAGTCCTAGAGAACTCTGTCTCGGATGCTATGTGAAAAGATCACAACTCAGTGGAGTGTACTGGGATGATGAATTTTAGTCTAATATGGCGATAAAAAGAAATATTCGCGCTTATTACTAAAGTCTGGTACACTAGACTTAACTTTATAACTTGCATTGAACTTTAATGATACGCCATATTTGACTAAATCTGTGTAGAATGCGTGATCTACAGTTGAGCCAAGAAAGCAAGTGTTTATGTAAATAAAGCAAAATTGCTTTTTTTCTTTCATGCTATCCGAATATCAATAATGTCTAATGACAGTTTTATTTACAGAAATTATTCTGCTATCTTAGGCCAAGTATAGTAAATCCTTTAAATATTTATATTCTATCTACTATTCTCTTTTCTTTTGCTTGGTGGCTAAGGTTTAAGTATTTATTTAATTAACACGATAATTAGTAAAAAAATGGTTGCGTTGTAAAATATTAACAATGTCTTCGACTTATTTAAATCTAGCTTGGTGGTTGTATACACACATGTATAATATTGTGTCAGCAAAATTCTATGCTAGGCAAGGTTAGGTTTTCATTGGGGAGGCACTGAGGCGGTTACCGTGCGGTTGCGGTTCGATGCAAAATGTCCGAGAACTGCGCAATAATCGCGCGGATTCCGCCGTATCTGAATTACGCCTCTATTAGGGTCTTGGTATATTCACAACGCCGCGCTGAGTCGTGGAAGTGAGGTGTGTACGTCATTTGTATGATATTCCGAAATGGTCCAGCTTTCTCATTCAAATCACATGTCACGTTGCAATGTATGTCCAATTGAAATCGCCAAAATTATATTTTCGCAATTTCTTTTGTTTATCGATTCATTTAAGTTTAGTTTTTACTTTGGCTTAAGCAAACAACAGAATGTGATTTACACAATCGTCCGTAGTATCCACCTATGCCACTTTATTTGCAATTTGTCTTTGGTTATAGCATTTTTTTATTTATTTAGGTACCTACTCACAATAATAAATATTTCTTATAGTAGATTGACACTCCACTAAGTTGAAATCAAAGTCACTAAATCAAAATTATTTTTGCACTGGGTCTCTATTAGTCTTATGTTATTAGTATTTACTGCATGCAACTTGTAACATTAAAGTTTCGCAATGAAAAAAGAACCTCGAAAATTAATATTAGGTACCTGTATTGGTAAATGATAAATGTTGATGATAAGTGTAGGATTGAAACTTCCCACCTCGTTATATCATGAAGCTCTATTTGTGTACTATTAGTAGAGGCCTGTATTATATTACTAAGGGTGGATTCGACCAAATAAGAGTAAATATTAATCACAGAATAAATCGCCAGTTTTGACATATTTCCCATACTGAAACTGTCGAATGTGTCAGTTATACCGGGAGTTATTCTCGGATAAAAGTTATGTCGAATCGGGCCTAAAACTGCTACCGCATTTTATATCTACAGGTATAAAGTGACAGGTTTTATTATTTAAAACAGATTTATCATTAATAACTACATTTACTTGTCAAGGCCAAGGTAGAAGGTAGGTACCTAGATAAAATCCTATTGACACTGGTGTTTTCCTTATAATAAAATAAAAATATCCGATCCAGGTTTAAGCTTTTCCAGTGACAGATAATTATTATTATGAAGTCTTCGACGGGCACGTTAGTACCAATTTTAGTTGGGTCGGGCTGTTAATCAGCATGGAGATGTATAAAAGTGCGCACACTGGTATCGGCTGATTCTTCATACAAATTATAATCTGACCCACCCAACTATCGGCAACTAAAAGTCTACGGGGAGTCTATAATGTAAATCATGACTTATTGATAATAACAGGCATGATTGCAAATACTTTTACCAACAGTAGATGCGTCTTTCAGTCCACAATTTTCATATTTAAATAGAAGAAATCAAGGCTTTTAAGTCACGTATAAATTAACGCAAAAGCAGGTTGTGACCGTTGTTCCATTTTCTTTTCTTCTGTCTTTTAGTCTTCATGAATTGTTATGTTATAAAATATAATGTAGTGTAATATTTTCTTACCTCTTTATACCATTTTTTTTAAGGTTCGACAAGGTGGTAAAAATATGAAATCAGCTGTAAGAGGGCTGAAAAACAAAATACCACGAACTGGATCCCGACCATCTTCAATTAATACGACTGATGATAGCAGGTAAAAAAATCACAATGTACTTGATTTATACGCAAAAGTAAAAACATTCCAGCAGATGACGATAGGCAAGCAAGCATCTGAGTATTAAACAACGAGCTAATCCCTTCTCTCTTTCCTGCTATACTTGCGCCTCCTATGAAACCTACCAGTGAAGGTGAAGTAGTCTCTAGAGATAACTTTCTGTCTCTATTAGAACCCGCAATGAATTTAATCTGAAGAATGAAGAAAAAATAAATTAGAAATAACATTGAATTTCTACGTGTTCGCGCCTAAATTCAAATAACGGACGGAGAGCGGCGAAGGTAGCCGATGATGAACCATCGGGCGCGCTCGGCAGTCTTCGGCTTTTTCTTAGCGTCTTCATTCTCTTTCAACTTAACGGCCGGCCGGCCAAGCAACGTATAATATTTTGGAAATATTGGAAAAACTGCAAAACATCGAACCTACGGTGAATATTTATTTCTTGTTATACACTACGTTGCTGTCCACAGATTCTCGTGCGGTTCAGCCACGCCTGTGTCATCAGACTCATCATCAGATTCATCGCCGTCGCACGACCCACCGCCCCGTGAGGCCCCCCCTGCGTTACCTCTCGACTTGCTCACCGAAATGGAGTTCCTATTCTCGAAGAAAAACGCACAACGACGTGATAGCTTCCCAAATAGTTCGCACAATTCAGACGCCAGCTTACAGGATAAATCAGTAAGTGGAACTCTTAGCGGCTCTGTAAATTATTGTACCTCAATTAGCAAGCTCGTTAAACGCTATCTCGTACTGTAACCGTCATGCTTGTTAGTGTGAATCATAACTTTTAACGGTTGTCATCTTTTCATTTGTTGTTTTTCCATTGGTCAGCTGTACAGTTAGCGTCAAATAGTTCGTGACGCGTCTTTGTTACTTGGAATTAGGTTGTGTTGTCAACTTTTTGGCTACTTTGTGTGTCACGAACTATTTAACCCGGACATTACTGACGGTATCCATGATGGCTCATCAAAATGTAAGAATTTGGATATAGATGACCTACACTGAACTGTGCCACCAAACTCATTGACAGGGGGGCGCCACCATCGTTCAATAGTTTCCACATGGCAAAAATCGGAACCAGCGATCCGGTATTGACGGTGGCGCCTCCGTGTCAATGTCAGGGGTGGGACAGTTCATTGTATTGGGTCTATAGTTGCCTTTCTGTATTCGGAACAGATAAGAGAAACGGAGTTGTTTATATTTTGATTATAATCTGAAAGGATTTTAAATTTTTAAAATCCTTTCAGATTTTATTCAAAATTTAATATACATTTTAGCCTGTAATTACTCAAATTATTGATATTCAAGACAGCCTTAAATTCCTGAAATAAATTTTCGGTGACCATGCCATCCTTTGATCGGCAAATGGAAAAACGCCTATGCAATAAAATATCTTTAGGATGACAATCCACACAACTACAAAGTTATGATTTTATAGTTAATTTACATTTATTCGAGTGTTTCAAAATCAATAAATTAGCCTGAAATGAATGACTGATAAGAAATAGCAGATTCACTTTCTCCCGTGGCATATGCACTTATGCACCTTTGTATGAAAACCCAGACGTGCACGCAGGAAAAAAATTACCTATGTATCTCGCCACGCGGTATTTCTTTTCCAATGTGATTCTACTGATATAATTTACACAGGATTGTGGGAAATAGTATTTCCCGGTCTCGAGCTATAATATTAAGGGAAATTTTTGCACTCTAAAAATATGTTAATATGCTGTTTTATATTAATAAATTGGTTTTGAAATGCTCATTACCCACTTGCTATCAATTTTCGTAGATTTTTAGTTTTTTGTATCAGGCTTTTCAAAATTGTATTATGCTTGTTTAGCCCCATAGACATACAGGTGTTATTGTAAAGTAGTGTGAAAGGAAAGAACCATCATAAGAGAGTTGATTACTTATTTTCCAACTCATATTACTTTGCCTGAAGCTTGTATACGAATGTTGGATTTCAATCTTGTACAATTTTATTATTAGTCTATTTACAAATTTTTAAAAATCGTTATTTACTTGCACATTATTTTACATAGCCCATTATGTTAGTTGCGCCGCATCCAGCATGCGTACGCTCTAGGGGCACCGTGGCACATTATTCAATTTTATTTTGCAGAAAACACTGTCACCATGTCTCCCACCTCGGTTACCAGAACGTCCCCAACTCCCACTCCGTTACCCAATCATTTCCACGAGGAAACTAATTGACCTCTCGGATGCGCCGACCCCGCCGCCGCGGTCGGTCCCACCACCGAACAATACGCACTTTGTCAGCAACATCACAAAAAACGATATAGCAACGGAGAAAGACTTCCGCACCAGTGCAATACGATTCATAGAAGGCACAGATAAAGCCAAACTAAAACTTACCATTTCATCCAATCAAAGAAAGGTGCCACAACAGAGTGCGACTTTGCCATGTAACGGCAACGCGCCTAAAATAACGGCACCGTCCCTAGGAGTTAGGCAGAACCAAGATTATTTACCCAGGGCCACTACTCGACCCACTGTCAACATAGCTCCGAAAGGGAAAGCTCAAGAGGTAACTGTGATATGTGCATTTGTAATCATTTCAATATTGTATCTTATTATAAAACAAAAAATGATTGCATACGTACCATGAACACACCAAGAGTGGAGTTTGTTTGCACTAACACATGGAATTTAACTGCGTTACTATTGTTAAATATGTATCTATTTAAATTTAATTTATTGTTAATGATTATGGTTTAATATATTTCTAACATATACAAGGTTGTCCCTTTATTCTTCACGATGTAATTATCTACACCTCACTACAACTCGATCCTTTCTAAGCGTATCGATGGATGTGGTGTTTTGGAATAAGCTCACATTTTTAGTCTTAACATAGTTACATACCTAGGTACCTATAATGTATAAAGATTACAGTTGGCGTTATAATGGAAGAAATACTATTTTATTTTTATTATAAAACTAAGTAAAGCTGCAGACGTGATGTGAACGTAAAGCTACAAATATCACTAGAGAGATTCGCCACGATTGATATTTAAAAAGGTAATTATTCCTGAATTTTGATGCCTTGGTGCTTAATTGGTGAACATTCGCTGGTTTGACAACGCGAACCAGTACACCTAAGAGAAGCTGTTAGCCTTGATCCCTTTGTGCTGAATAATCCAGATATCATTTATTGTATGCTTTTATCTTCAAGGGATTAATAACCTGATATTTGTGATAATGGTACACCGTGTTAGTATCCGATTGTATAAAATATTTTGCTTCATTACTGCTTTTAATACAGATATAATGTTTAGGTAGTTATGACTATTGTGTGCATTATTATGGTTCCCTTATAAAATATAATGACATCCTCCTACCTTCACTATCACTATTGCTAACAATATTATTATACTAAAAACTTGCCTTCTAGTTTCACATGCTGCTTTTCTTTTTATCATTATCATAGACAGCACGTACTTTTGTTTATAATATTTTCTAATAGTATACAATACAGTTAGCCAATAAACGTGGTTTGAAGACAAATATCTATTGTGTTACATTGCCGTTCACCGATAATATGAATTATGTATTGTATTCTTTTTAAGTGAGCCAGTTCTAAAAATACCTTTAGAAAAGAAACTATTTTTTTTTAAATAATATAATTATTTTATTATAATTTCAGAGTAAAAGGTCTATTTTAACTTGTAAAATGCAAAATGTTGGCTCACTGTACACTGTTAACAGTTTCCCGGTGGAAAGTTTGGATAAATACTTTAATTTTCTACGGGGGACTATATTTTCAAGCAGTTTTCATACTTTTTAGTCTTGCTCTTTTAACCTATTTTAAAATACAAATAACGTAAATTATATGCATGATCTGTGTGAATTGATATTATGTAGTTACTTAGTTACTCTAATTATTTTATTTTGAGTTAGTAATTTGATATTTGAACAAGAAAAATTAAATTTATACAATTTGTTATGTACGGTTCAAATGTCAATATTCTAATTTTAAATAATAATAATAATCTAACAGTTTTCTTATTTATTTGGAATGATTAAAAGACTGAACATTCTAAACTACTCCTTCTTATGTATATATTTAGGGTTGTTTTTATTACTGGGAGAACGTATTTGAAACTGTCACTGATTTTTTTATTTTTGTTCTAGAAATAAAACGTCATAATAATATTGGGAGCTTTTTAATTGACTAGTTTAAAAAACAGGGTTACTTTTAGTCTTATACTTGATCGTTTCTAACCTCCTTTCACTGTGTCAATTAGTATAATAATTAGTGGGGCGTTATGTATTTGCTTTTGCAGTGTCTTTGTTCTGGTTCGATAAATAAATATAATTCACAGAAAATTGAAATTCGCTCCATGAGTTCGGAGGTATCTCGGGCCTATCAGTATTAGTGTTTACATTTTAATCCTTTTATCCAAAGGTGTGATTTCATCGTCTCTCTTATTCATTTCTTGTGAACCAATTCGTAACTTCTTCCCAGGTACAAACAAATACCGATTACTATTATCCATTTTTACGGACACTCAGTAAGTTTATTTTTTTAAACACTGAACGTCGCATAATGCGCTCCACATAATAACAATAAAAATATATACATATTCCATTACAAAGTACTTTATGTATAATGTGTATGATTGTATAACTTAACCGTAATAGTTACTAAATCAGTCATATTTTTCATATTATTAAATAAAAGACGGAGATGGGGCGGGGTTGTGTTGGTTTTGTGTAACTTTCATATTGTGTTTCTTTTTCAGTCGTTGGGCTCAGTGTCAGATCTCATTAAACTGGATGATTCGCCATCAAGCTTAGAAGATTTTGATCCCTTGATGTGCCGCGAAAAAGACAAAGTTGAACAGATCAAGTCGTCTACCGACAGTGCTCTCTTACATGAATACGGACTTGACTTTAGTCAATTTGGTTTGTTGGACTCCTACTCGGCCAGTTCTTCTGGCACTCGGCAGGAGGCTAGCTCCAGTGTGCCCAAAGGCTGGACAACATTTAATTAAATGTCAACAAAGTAAGTAAACAAGGAAATGGCTACTTATTAAAGAATCATTTCAAACCATGATACGTATTTTTATATATTATTATATTATGTACATAAATGACACGTAATTTTTATTTGTATATTAATGTTACTATAGAGACTATAAAAGTGGACATTTCTTTGTTTATAGCTATTAGGATGTAGAATTATTAAAGGACTGTCGCTGCAACTGCTTTACTCATTGTAAAATAATATCTGTATAGTTTGCGTAATTATAGTTATATTTTTTGTATAACGCTTTTTTACCTAGTGATTTTATTATTTATTGATGAGGTGATTTTAGTAATGCTGTTTATAAAATACCTAGTAATTATTGTATATAATGTTACATATCAATTTATATTAATGTGCAATGTATATGTATATGTGTTGTAGATTTCACTTCTTATCAGTAAACTATTCCAAGTAAGTACCTATTTTGGGAACTTTTTAATCATTTCGTTTGAAGTGATTAGTCGATTCTAGTTCTTCCCAAAATTATGGTTTTGTTTTATTGTTGTTTATGGATGTAACTCATATTTAATCCTCGTTTTGACCTACGTAGATATATTGTAAATGTAGATGAATTTAATAACACTGCGCTGTGAGCTATGTTTCGAGTTTAATCGAAGTACCTGAGCCGATCTATTCATTTAATTATACATTTTCAAACAAAATAATTAAAGCGATGAATACAAAAGGTGCATATTTATGTATTCGTTCTCCAAGTTTAACTTTGGTATAAAAAGTCCAAACATAGCTCGACATAGGTATGTCCCAAAAATTATGTCAAGCGGAAGCAAAGAAATAACACCCATAACGTTACATACTCGAATCATGCACTTATGCTCACGGCTAAATCGTGAACGTCGTACAAAAAACAGTAATAACATGGTGGTGATAGTAGTAGCCCTAAGGATGTTCTACTTCTTAGCTTGACATACTTTTTGGTCTCCGTAAAAATATTATTCTCGTATACTTATTTGATAAATAAATATTATAAAAAGTACAATTAGATGTAACAAACAATGAAATTATTTTGTCAACTTTTACCAAAATAATTATTAACTCACAAACACGAATATTTAATCGAATCATATTTTTTCATAAGGTGCTGTAATAAGCTTAAGAATCGGTCGTTCTCTAGTGTCAACAAATTATTTATTTCTATTTAATAATACCATCAATACCGTCAAGAAAACATATTGTGCATTGTCTACTACTACAAACATATTTAAAAAAAAACTGATGTGTTGTCATGATCCAAAAAATGTTAAGTAAATTTGAGGCCAAATTAAAAGCATAAGCAGTAATAAGCACACATTAAATGTAGTTTAATAACAGCGAACACAAAGTAATAATTGCGTGTTACTTGCTTGCTTTAGAAGATCATCCATCACTTGTTCTGTATTAAATTGATCATGTAATAATACTGAGAACAAAAAATAAAGAATTATAGGAGAATTCGTTTTATTTGAATATTCATCTTTTTCTAGTTTTATGCAGCGTGACTATTAGTTTAAACCGGAAACTTTGCTAGCAAGATTGAACTATATGTAGTGGCAAATAGTTACAATTCGTTTCAGTGACTATTTCCACTGTTTTATCTATAGTAAAATTAGTACCCGCTTTGTAGTTCGGTACTTCATACGTGTCGAAATCATTCTTCAGATAGTCGTGTGGTTAATTCAACCAAGACCTCATATTTATATTGGACTGCCTCCATTAGAGTGATCTAGTTAAATCAACATTACAAAAAAATGAACAATTTGAAAATGAAACAGAATTCCAGCATAAAAACATTAATCAATAAAGTTTCCACCATTTACACAGACAATTTCAATCAATGCACATAACAAAAAGGTAAAAATAAAAATATTAACCTGAAAAATGGCATTAGTTGTTTTCTTTTCTTCTTCTTTTGTCTGTGGTTAACAGTAACTGTCCACACTAACTCCTTGTACTTAGGTGCTTGTTGTTTAATTGTTTTCCCACTATTTTTTTGTTTTTCATTTGTTTTTGTTATATTGTCTTTTCATGTTCTCTTGTTTTCCCAAATTTCCAACGTTTATTTGTCTCGAAATGTAGAATTAACTAGTTGTTCTGTAAACATGATTAAATGCAGCGTTTTGTTTGTCGTTGCTATATTAGGGGAAAAAATACTAATGACTGGGTAAAAAAATGTTGGAACTTTTGTCGATTATCACTAGTTTTCATGATTAAAACGTTATTCGTTGTAGTTATTTGGTTTTTCAATTGACTTGAACTTGGTTTTACAAAATTGTGACTGGTTTCTTGATTTTTACTTAGTTTGTGTGTTCATCATTGCGTATCATTACGCATTTGAACTTTTTAAGTTTTAAAGAAAATTAATACTAAGTAGATAGAAAATTGGATTGGAAGCTCTTGGATACCTACTTAATATTATTGATTTTGTCAGTCATATGGAAGACACTAGATGAATCATAAAACTTAAGACGCAGTAAAATTAAAGTTTAAAGGATTAATAGTATTGGTGTCTTAACTCATGAGTGAGGAGTAACTATCAACTGTCATCTTCGAATCGGTACCCCAAAATCCTGGGTGAATTCTAAACCCAAATGCTTTAAATTTGTTATTGGCAAGTAAAAATAATAATTTGAAATAAGGCTTTGGGTATCAGTGGAAATAAAGAAGTTTACCAAAAACCTTTTGAGATTTAAACAATTACTTAGCCGCCTCCATCGAAATTTAATGGATGCCATTTGGAAAATATCATTTGAATTGGGTTCAAGTCACAATAATTAATTTTTTTGTCTGATCAGGCTTTGTGGTAAGTATTCAGTTTAGGTGACTTGTCACCATAATTAAGAGGTTTGTCTGTCGGATCGTTCAGACTTTGTGGTATTCAGTTTACCAAAAAAAAATTTGTAATTAAAACAAAGCCGGGTCCATCGAAATTGAATGGATGCCATTTGGAAAACATCATTTGACCTGGGTTCAAGTCATAATAATTACTATGTTTGTCTGATCAGGCTTTGTTGTATTCAGTTTACCAAAAAAATGATTGAAATTAAAACAAAAACTATACGTAGCCGCTTCCATCGAAATTGAATGGATGCATTTGGAAAATATCATTTGACTTGGGTTCAAGTCATAATAATTAAGATGTTTGTCTGATCAGGCTTTGTGGTATTCAGTTTACCAAAAAAATGATTGAAATTAAAACAAAAACTATACGTAGCCGCGTCCATCGAAATTGAATGGATGCCATTTGGAAAATATCATTTGACTTGGGTTCAAGTCACAATAATTAAGATGTTTGTCTGATCAGGCTTTGTGGTATTCAGTTTACCAAAAAAATGATTGAAATTAAAACAAAAACTATGCTTAGCCGCGTCCAACGAAATTGAATGGATGCCATTTGGAAAATATCATTTGACTTGGGTTCAAGTCACAATAATAATTAAGATGTTTGTCTGTTTGTCTCAAGCGAACTTGACCTTAAGAAGTAACTTGAGGGAGATAATGTAATAATTGATATATTGATTAATAATGTAGATCGCTCTAATGAAGTCACATTGAAATGTAGGTCTTGGTTTAATTAATTTAATCTCAATATTCTGAATACGGTTTCAAAATTCGACAGCTCGTGCATCATGAGGACCGCGGTCGGTATTCGCTATATGCAAGGTGGGTGGTGGGCACTGTCAATGGTCAGTTCACACCATCGAAGTCATGTAACGTTATTAAGTATTTAAAAACGTTAATATTCGCCGATTATTCCCGCTGCACAACCCTGACAGTGCCACAAATGTTTAAAAAAATCTCGCTGTTCAAAGAAACACCTTTTGTAAACATTATGGAAGCAATAAATAATTGAGTATTGACACATTCTCGTTGCCCACCCCTGCTGGATAGAAGGTGATTTATCATTATCGCATATGAAAACGAGTCTCCGCTGGAGCTGAAGAAGATAAAGGGGTATTGTAAGAAGAATTCACTTGTAGAGTATCTGTGACTGCAGGATTGTCGATGCATATTGTAGTGATAGTGAAAGACGCAATTATATTAATACGGCTTATTCGGTTTACGACAGATTCTCTTTAAGACAGATTGGTTTTAAGACAGAGATACAATTGAGTACATAATTCAAAAGAAAGATTATTAAAAATAAAGTTTATTTAGCTAAGTACTTTTAAACAAAAAAAGTTAAAATATTAATAAAATTGCATAGCTATACTTTGCACAATAGTTTTAAGCATTCGAGGACACTTATTTCATTGTTCAGTGCACGGTCTATATTTTTTTTATTTATTTATTTATTTTCAACCAACTTGGTACTTCANGTACTTCGCCGCTTGCTTTTGCAGTAAGTTTCTGATCGTATTATTTTTTTTTCTTGGAACTTAGCTTCTTTTTTTAATAATTGGATAAAGTGAAAAATTTGTGGTCTAAGAGGAAACCGTTTTCTCAGACGGCCATGCCAGCCCTCCACTGAATTATTGGTTCTGAAACTTTGGTTATAGCAGCTGAATATTTCCTGCGTTATCAATGTCAACCATTGTTTTGTGAAATAATCGTTAAATTTCGTAAATTCTTCGGATTCATTGGCAAAATGTTGTATAGATAAAACACCTTCAGGGATCAAAATTGGGGGAAGCAAAGCAAGTTGCATATAAAGTTTGGTAACGTAATTTCCACCTTCTATTTTATCAAACCCGATTTTTGTGCTGTTTTTAAATAAAGCCTTCCAATAATGAAAATAGCATCCTGTAATTTTCACTTCTGGATAAATAATTCTAACGGCTTGGATCACTGCAATTTCGTAATCGCATCTGTATTTTTCAATTACGACTTTGAATTGGTTCCGTAAAATTAAAAATAACCTTTCATAGGTGTTTTGTGTTTTGTTAGGTAAAAGTATGTAGAGTAGGGGCACAAAGTTAACCATTTCGTCATCCTGTGATAAATTGATATGTAAGGTGTACAACTGGTAAAAAAGTCTGCATGCTACTTTAAATGTGCCATCGCCGTAGTAACACTTCGATTTTTTTAGATATTCCTTGGCCAAAGGCGTTCCAAATATTAATATTTTATCATCTAATCCTTCATCAAATAAAAAAAAGTCCTCGACAAGGCTATGAGGTAGTTTCAATTCTTTTAGATTTTTTATGGTTGTTTTGTCTAAATTTAGATAATCTTTTCGGGCTTTGTATAGTAAATCTTTTTTTTCTTCAAACCTTGGTTTATCGTGCTCTTCTAAACAATTTACAGACTCCATAAAATTTTCATAGATCTTTGGAATAGGTTCCAGATTTTCGCACACTTTCTTTTTACAATCTTCCATCAGTCCGTCTATTAAATTTCTTTTTTCATCGGCAACACAAGTGTGCTTTCCTTCTTTTATAATATCGTTACTATCGTTTAGCGTAATAGACGTACTGCATTCATTTCTTTTAAAACATCTCCAATTTGTTGTCCCATTTTTATTCTTCTGCACAAAATTATATCGGTAACCAGCTCGCAATATAACAGGTTTTCCTTTTTTACCATGAATAATTTTTAGTGAAGCTTCCCCGCTACTGGGACCTGGCAAATCCATTATACACTTTTTAGTATCAGCAAAGATGATTATTTATTGAACTAATTTTCTGAAAACGCAGACAATTCAAAAATAATATTTCAATTGACATGAAAATGTCAGTCATATTTTTAATATGCACAATATACCGATCTTCTTCAAATCAAATAGCCAGTATCATAATTAAACCAAAGAGTACTCATTTGTCCTAATAAATAAATAAATAATGTATTTATTTTCAACTTTTTAGTGCCGGTTTTTGGAGTCGGTTCTAATTTTTTTGTTAAAATTAATTTATTTCATGCTTTTTAGTTGATTACTCCTTGTTATTCTATATATAGTTTTGAAGTTCGACCTTTCATCATCAGCTTACCTAAAAACCCTGAAGTAATACAACTGTATGTACATACGTACCTAAAATATTTAAATAATTATTCTCCAACTCCTAAGCGTTAAGGAGGTTTACCTTCCATCATCACCTCGTCAATATTAGGTGATGACTACCAGACGCATATACTTGAATAACTTTAGAATCAATATGAAAAACGATATATGTACGATGTACGTGCCTATAAAATTTGAGGGTTGCCCTCGATTTCTCTAGGATCCCATCATCAGATCCTGACTTGGTGACAATGGGGCCACCTTTGAAGTGTACCCTGTCAAACAAAAAAAGAATTGAAATTCGGTCCACAATTGACGGAGTAATCGGTGAACATACATAGAAAAAAAAAACATTCATACAGTTACAGCCGAACCTATTATTATAATATCCTCCCTTTTTGAAGTCGGTTAAAAACGGATTTTCATGAGACGTTGCGTTGGTTATAAAAAACATTTTTTCTTGACTGTACAAAATCCGTCTTAAAACGAATCTGTCGTATAGAGAATCTGTCGTAAACCGAATCTGTCCTAAACAGAATCTGTCCTTAACCGAATAAAGGANTACAATGTTAAAACTTTTATTTAAATCTTCTACAAGCAAACAGCTATTACTGTATCCTTCAGATCAGCGCCCGAGGCTGCAATACACTATTACTGTTTGATTAATTGCATACTTTTTACCGGAATAAAACCACAATGGACTCTTACGGAACCGACTTTCAATGTATGAAGCGGCAATATGTATTTCTACCTTTTTTAAAGTATATTCTAAGCACTATAACCTTATGCACATTAAATGTTACTCCAGAAAAAATAACGCATCGTTTGATGTACAAAACGTTTTGATACTCCTTGTAGTTTAGAATTATTCAAAATTGACACTAAATCTCTTTTCCTGTAAAATTGTGTTTTGTCGATTGTGGCTTTATTCCCGGCACCCATCGAATGACTAAAGTGTGGCAATGGTGCTCCTTGGGGAGGCTCAAGTCTAGGTATGTGGTGCTCTGTTCACTGGTTATTACCTATATCGTTCCTTTCAGCCAAATGACTACCACTGCTGGACGTAGATAGGCCTTCTCCAAGGATTTCCACAACAACCGGTCCTGCGCCGCCCACATCTTGGCACATCCCGCGACTTTCACCATTACTCGTATATTATCATTTAACTGCTTGAGTCCCAGACGACATTAATTAATGTCATAACAATTGATTATCTATTGTGTCTAGATTCGCAGGCCTTAAAGGAAAGATTTTTGGTGAATTCACAATAAGTCTAAAACTTATAGGACTTTAAATATTCATTGCTACTGTGCAAATTAGTTTAGTTTTAAGTAGCTTTAGTGTCCTGTAGATTAAAATGTATCTTAATATGTAGACACTTTAAACAAAACCGAGCAGTTTCTTTATAAGTTATGCTCTATCTATACATATTCATTNAGATTGTCTACAAATTACCAACCAATTTCACACCTCCCACGAGTCCCAGGTTGCGTTCCCCAAATTACTTCGCTATGTAAATAGTGTAGACGATAACGAATTAAAAGCTGAATAATTTAACGCCACCGAGATCCGCGAGGGGGCGCCCCAAGTAATAAATCACACGCAAGACAAGCTTTTTTTCACGTTATGCTTTAGTACACTTTACCTTTGTTGTGAGCTCCGGTAACTTCATTAAGCTCTCGCCGTATGGAACAATGAGGGAAGGGCTCGTGATTTTTTAACCCTCCATCGGTCCTGTCTCGGTCTTTAAGAATTGAAACGTCTTCATTCCAAAAATGTTGGCATATTTGTAAATGTCTACAGTTTTTACAGCTTAGATCTTAATTATAACAGGTGTTCATTCACAGTCGTAGCTTTGTTATAAACTAAGTTAACTTTGTAAAAGCACAATAGGTTTTAGATTTATTTATTTAGATTCAAATTAAATTAAAACAGGAAATAATAGCAAAAAGAAAAATAACGCTGAGTTATTTTCGTGCACTTTCTAAAATAATAAAAAAGCAATGAGAGGATACAGAAAAAATGCAGAAAACTTGCTGAAAATCAACTAAAATAGTACTCATGGAATCACAATAGTGTTGTCCAACAACACGAGCACTGGAAGGTTGATCGTGGCCAATTTAACGTTTTTGGTACCCGCTCGTGTTTAAGGGCTATCTGATGCGCTGCTATCGCCGGTGTCGTTCGAGAATTATGTGAGAACGAACCCACCACAGTCTCCCTTGTATCTGGAAGAATCAATGGCTTGATTTCCATAATTTATTGCCCCCGCTCCTTACACTTTGGAAGATTTTTCTAAGGGCCCCCAATTCAGGACTTGATCAGTTTATTTCTTTAGAATGTTATGTTTCAATTTTCAAGGCTCTCGTTTTATTAAAGGCTGGCAATAATGTCTTATGAGATTAAGTCATTTGGAGCATTAGAAAATATTATTTTTGATTTGAAAATGTCTAAGATGCTTCTGAAAAGACACGCACTTTCACGTGAAATGGTGGAGTGCATAAATATTTTAAAAGTAATTAGTTTTATATCTCCTTGCTGAAGGAGATATAAAAAAGTGCGATAAAAATCGTCTGTTAGAAATTTTTGATGTTTTTCATCTACATAAACACAAAGATCCCAAAGGATTTCAAATCTCCTGTTACTCCCTAGTTAACCAAGTTCACGAAATCAATTCCGAAACCTAAATTAATAAGTTACATCAAACTTTAGCGGTATAGTTCATGCTAATTAATATGTTTAGAGCAAATAGCTAAACTTCAACGTTGTTCAAATATTGCGTAACACCTAACGAATCCCGGTTACTACTAGATGATACAGTTCACCGTTATGGAGCAACTATCGTGAACTATGCGGGGAACTCAAACAAGGCACGGCTTTAACAAGTCATGTACCACAACACAGTGAACGTACATTCAGTATGCTCATATAGCAGTCTAACATTCATTGAGCAGTAGGCTAGGGAAAAATTGACACAGCCTTTGTTGGGGAGGTATGTTATGTGAACAAATCTTGTACCACAATACAGTGAAGGCACATTGAGTGAGTTCATGTTTGACTCATATAGCTTGCAGAGGGCAATGTCAGGTTTTTAGTGGCTAGGCCGTGTCCTTCTGGCATAAAGAATCTCACATAACCCACTAGCTGCCCCCGCGGAATGTATGTGGCTGTATTTTCCTGACAAAAAAAAAGTGAAAGTACATTCAGTGTGCTCACATAGCAGTCTAGCATTCGTTGAGCACAGTGGGTTAGGGAAAAAAATTGTCATAGCATTTGTTGGGGAGGCCTGACAAGTGAACAAGAGGCCTTCTCTAACTATCTGGACATTGTGGAAAGAGTGTAGGTCAAATCATCATTGGCTCTGGTAAACTGGAGAGAGACTTTCTACAGCAGTAGAGACCAAATGACTTGATTTACTACTTTTTTATGACTATGTACCTACTTAATACTATTTTTATGACAAATGAAAAGGTCTTTCCCCTATTAAAAAAACAGAAAAATTATGTTTCTTCTATTTTTCAAATCTCAAAAATTTTTCCTATCTAGAAAACACAGAGATAAAAATATCATGACGTCACTTGACACGCTAAAACAATACGCAGCAATTATTTCATGTCTTAACCCTTCATGAGAACAGACTTTTTTTCTTCCAGCTCTATTGTGTACCGGCCGAGATTGACTTGTAAGTAATAACGTGTGCCGAAACACAATGAGCTAATGTATGTTGTCAGACTTTGAAGTAATTAGTTTTGGGGAGTCATGACTTCAGATTGGAAGTTTATGAGTGATCGACGCTTCGGAAGAGATGTTTACTGCCAATATTTTTTTAACTCCTCATAAAACATAAATCACGGCTTCGTCTCTAAGGATTCATGGAATTTAATCTATCAAAAATTGAATTTTATGAAACTGAACGCAAATATTCCATGTTATCGATGCGCTGTCAATATCCTGAATTGATGGACTTTGTCATAGAGATTCTCCATTTTTAATCAAAGATTTGTTTTCATAATAATAGAATTTCAAACAAACAATTAATTTCTTCGTCTGAAATACACAAATGTACCGATGCAAAGAAAGTATTAACATTCATCATCTCAGCCATAGGACGTCCACTGCTGAACATAGGCCTCCCCCAATGCTTTCCATGTTGCCCGGTTAGTAGCGGCCTGCTTCCAGCGCCTTCCTGCGCCTTTATGATGTCGTCGGTCCACCTTGTGTGAAAGAATCATTCATGATATAATGTATATCCATTTTAAGGTGAGCTGTTCCTCTTTTGGAACTTGTGGAGCGCTCCGGTTCTTCTCGCGCTGGTCGCCGGGGAAGCCGCGGCCGTGATGGAGAACGTCACCGATGACGTCATCGTCGGCCGCTGCATCGCTGTGCTGAAGAGCATCTTCGGTCATGCCGCCGTGCCGCAACCTAAGGAATGTGTGGTCACTAGGTGAGAAAATTTAGAAAATTGACACCATTGAGTCACATTCTCAATGTCTTTTTATGAACAAGTGGATTTTGTATTTTTAATTCATTGGTAACTCAGATATTATACCCTAAGCATAAAATTAAATGTCCCTTGATATCATTTTGACTGACTGAACAGCCCCGGGTATCAGACTGTTTGAGTCACCATATCCATATTTTAATGTATCAAAAGGTGGCTTTTAAATATTTGAAACTGCACAGTTTGCGCAAATGTTTCGACTATCAAGTACTTCAATCCACTCTACTACCTACTTTAGCTCTAAAAATCCAGCCTTTCAGCGAGAAAAAAAACTATACAATCAGCCTAAGATTTGTACAAACTTTTAATTTGTTTTAAACAGATGGCGTGCGGATCCCTTCGCCCGAGGCTCGTACAGTTTTGTCGCGGTGGGCTCGTCGGGAACGGACTACGATTTGCTGGCTGCGCCCGTGCCCGGCTCACCCGGAGACAACAGGCTGTTCTTCGCTGGTCTGTGGCATTTTCTTACTGGTCAATCTGCAATTCAAAAGTTTAAATTAGGAATCACGGACTGGACTAGATCAAGGGTGTTCCAAGAAAGAAAATGATGACACGGCCTTGATAAAAATGTATTGTTTTTACCATAATGATTTATCATTTTAGTAGTCATTACAATCGTGTGCTTTATGAATTTTCTGTTATTCTTTTAAATTATTAATACATTTTAATATTTTATGTAAGTACTTAAGTAGTACTTATTATTAACACATTTTAAGCAAAGGATAAAAAGTTGTCAGCAGCTACGAAAGTTAGTTCCAAACTTTAAAGTTTTAAACATGCGAGAGACCGTCACCCCCGGTTTAAGCTTGGCTTTGCTTCTAGTTTTGTGGCTTGTTTGATGAGTATCACGCTAAATTCTGTCGGTTTAATATATCATAGAGAGATATTAGCAATATAAGCGATAATAACCGAACGGTAAAGGTGTCGGATTGGCCGATTCGTGATCCGAGGAACGCGGATTCGAACCCCGCCGCCGCTGGCCTATTGTGGTGAACTTGTAACACAAACATTATATTAGCTTACCACAAGGCCGCAAGGGTTAAATGGTTGATAACTACAGTTGCCTCGATTTCTCGATCGAGTAGTTTTTCGGTGCTATATTAATACCAGAGTCTTCCAGTGACTTGGCCCATTTTTAGCTTGATCCACGGGCCAAGTNATGACTTGGCCCATTTTTAGCTTAGTCAACGGGCCAAGCCGCTGGATTGAATTTTTAAATATTTTTTCATTCAGCAACTGGGCCCACCTTCAATGTTTTTATTAATAAATTAAACACCAAATCTATAAAAGTCTACTCTCGAATCTTAGAGTGGGATCAGTTGCTGGAAAAAAATATAATTTAAAAATTCAATCCGATGACTTGGCTTGTGAATCACCCTGAAAGTGGGCCAAGTCACTGGAAGACTTCTCCATTAATGGTCTGACTCTGATAGTTGAAATATACATTTTTATTCGCACAGGTGAGCACACAATGCGCAACTACCCAGCCACGGTTCACGGCGCGTTCCTCTCAGGCCTGAGAGAGGCCGGTCGCCTTGCAGACCTTTTGCTGCCTCAGCCGCCGATCACCAACGCCAGTGTGGCAGCCGCCACAGCCGCCGCCAACCAGGCTTCTTGATTTTACGACGTACTGAAGAAGTGTGTGCTTCTTTAATTAGTAGACTACAGAACAATAGAATACCTTAAGGTTCCACAACAGACGCTACGTACGAATCATTGGATATGACCCTCTTAAAGTTCCTTGCTCAATCCGCTGACTGATGAATGACTTTCTGAAGAAGTGTGTGTTGCTGCCTTACCCGGCGATCACTAACGCCAGTGTGGAGGCCACCACAGCCGCCGCCAACCAGGCTTCTTGATTTTACGATGTGCTGAAGAAGTGTGTGCTTCTTTTAGTTTAGACTACAGGACATAGACGCTACGGCCAATACCCCCATTAGGTTCCACAATAGACGCTACGTACGAATCATTGGATATAACCCCCTTAAAGTTCCTTGTTCAATTCGCTGCTAACCAGGCCTCATGATCCTATGACTTTCCAAAGAAGTGTGTGCTTCTTTAGTTTAGACTACTGGACAATAGACGCTACGGTCAATGCCCCCTTAAGATTCCACACTAGACGCTATGTACGAATCATTGGCCCTTTCAAAGTTCCTTGTTTAATTCGCTGCTAAAGGCCTCATGATCCTATGACTTTCTGAAGAAGTGTGTGTTCCTGCCTCAGCCGCTAATCACCAACGCCAATCAGGCTTCTTGATTTTACGACATGCTGAAGAAGTGTGTGCTTCTTTTGGGTAGACTACAGGACAATAGACCCTACATACTATACCCCCTTAGGTTCCTTATTGAATCCGCTCAAGAAGTATTAAACACTGAAAAAGTGTGTGTTGCTGCCTCAAACCGCTGATCATCAACGACAGCGTTTCTATGACTTGCTGAAGAAGTGTGTGCTTCTTTAAGATAGAATACAGAATAATAGATGCTCGTACCAGCCATTGGATACACACCCCCTTAATAAGGTTCCTTACTTAACTTGACTACAGCCGCTGTTAACCAGAGGGCTTAGTGTGAGTTTACATCAAACGTCTTCACTAGTGAGCGCGTCAAAAAAATATAAAGATTTTAGTTCTTGAAAGAATCCACTAGGGTCGCTGTACAATCAGTCATACATTTAATGTCATTTTTTTACCCAGTCCTAGAGACTCTTCACGTTTCATGTAAACTCACACTAAGCTCCATGTCTCATATTAAGGCTTATTCCACTATTGTGAACTTGTTGTTCACTCTTCCCCGTTAACGCCAAATTGGAGCTTATAATGGGGAATAATGAACTAAAAAGTTCATTAATCCCCATTACTTTAAAAATAAAATCCTAATATAACGGGGATTAATGAACTTTTTAGTTCATTATTCCCCATTTTAAGCTCCAATTTGGCGTTAACGGGGAATAGTAGAATAAGCCTCATATTATTATGGCGTGCTGAAGAAGTGTGTTTTACAGGAAAATAGCGTTAATTAATGGTTGTCAGAAGTAGAAGTTTGTGTGTTCGATTGTGCTTAATTTACTCTTTTAATTTTTCATGGACATTTTATTGGCCATAGAATAAGTTTTTTTTGTTTAGATATAGAATTTGATGTTTGTATTAGTTTTTAAGTTTAGTCATAATATTTTTCTTTGTGTATCAGTAATGAATTCAATAAGTAAACATTGTGATGAAATAGTTATTCAAAATAATAAAAGTCTAGAAACAGTACAATGAATGTTAATTAATGAATTGGTGCATTTTTATACAATTTTCATGAAATATTTGTGTAATGTCAAATATTAAACTGTTACAAGAAAGCCAATCACTCTAAATATTGTTTACTATACTTGTGCAATTATACATAATATTTCGTGCTACATTCATTTACAGTATTAAATTGACAATGATTTAAATCAAACGTCATTAAATATCTTACAGTTATAATTAAAATAAACTGAACAGCAACATAAGTTCGTATGAAATTCTAATAACATTTGTTAAGTGCGATGAAAAGTTTTGTAACTTCAAATAGTTATAGCCAATAAATATTAATTGCTAATTAAAATGTGCGTTCGGAAAAGTAATTCTGGTTTTATTATAATGAAACTCAAAAGTAATGCTTTTGTTTATTGCTGAAGGAACGGTACCATAACTACATCATTATGGTAAACTACAGTATTCTGTGGTTCTAATGGCAACCACAGCTCTTTTGCCAGTGGCAGCCACAAGATACGCATGAAAAATACGTATAATACTTTCATATCTTTGTCATTATGGTTTCATACTTTTTTCATATTTTCATACCTTTGTCATACTTTCATACCTTTGTCATATAAGTACTATCGTAATGTTGTCGTACTTTTATACCATTTGTCATACTTTTATACCTATATCATACTTTCATGCTAACATTATTTAGGCCAATCATCATGACAGCATGTTGGCAGACCAAAAACGTCCTCGGGAATCTTTCATATCGGACTAACTCATAAAATTTTATTTTTGTAAGTAGGTTTTTGAAAAGCACTTTTCTCATTGATAAAAGCCACAAGTTCATTTATAAAAGAAAATTGTATAACCAAATTGGGTAATAAAAATAAAAAAGTTATTTTCCAGTCGAAAATCGAACCTAGGATTTTGTGGGCGACTTATAACTACGGAACCGTTTAGAATTAAACTTGTGTATGTGTAATGAGTAGAAAGCAAATTATAGTNCAAATTAACCATGCAATTATGGTGAGGCATTGGACTTCTAGAACTGTCATTTAAATCGAATAACAGTATAAGTAGATATAATTACACATCTTAAAACCTTTATGGACATAATGGTAGTGATGTTTAATTATTACCTAACTATATTTTATTAATAGGTATAAAACCATTAAATAATAAAATATGAAGAACTATATAAATCTTTCTCTCTCAGATGGAAAGTGTTAAAAAGAGACAAAATGAAACCATGAGATAGAATTTTGATTGCCCTTGTAATGCTTTACTGTAGTCATTCGCAAAGCGGGATGGGAACATTTACACCGTTACCTCACAAAATAATAAAATTTTAAAATATTTTTTATCCACAACGAGGAAGCTCTCTTGGCCTGTATCTCACCTGATGGTAAGTGATGATCAAGCCGAAGGTCGAAGCGAGCTTCACCCGGAATCCTCAACCACGGAGGAACTGGCTATACCTCTATCTTATTCTAACCAAATTGAAGAAATATGATATTTAAATTAAAGCGTAAAAATCGGGATTAAAATAGTAATGATTAAAATTTATACCATTTATACTTAGTTTGTTTAAACCCTTTCTCAGAATTTTCTTTAAAGTTATTATTCCCCAGCGGAATCGCTAAGAAATTTTAATCACATTTAAATATGTACTTTTACATTTTGAAAGTTGTGTTACAGTTTTAGTATTAAAAAATACTTTAATTTTAGGTACTTTTATTGAAGCCTATATTCAAATATGTATACTTAGGTGTAAATGAATGCGTCGT
Source organism: Ostrinia furnacalis (assembly GCF_004193835.3). NCBI lineage: Eukaryota > Metazoa > Arthropoda > Insecta > Lepidoptera > Crambidae > Ostrinia > Ostrinia furnacalis. The sequence goes on along the minus strand of NW_021137591.1, from coordinate 384,397 downwards.
GTTCTGGTTAATCAGACTCAAATTGAAAATTCATAAGAAAAAATTACTGATTCATAAATTATAAGTTTGATATGTCGTATGGTGTTTGTACGATAGACCTGAATTCGTTCATCTTTTAAAATTGTCCTTGAATAAATACCTTGAATAAAAAACCATGCATAAATTAAAAACGAAATAAACGTAACTCCTCCTACTAGGTGGACCGACGATCTGGTAAAGGTCGCGGGAAGAGCCTGGATGCGGGCAGCGCAGGACCGTTCATTGTGGAAAACCTTGGGGGAGGCCTTTGTCCAGCAGTGGACGTCATTTGGCTGAAACGAACGAACGAATGAAACGTAACTACATTGCCTTTACAGTTTAATCGCCTTAATTAAAGTCATTCGTAGATAATAAAATGATCCCGTGACGTGTAAACAAATCGAATACTGATGAAGCGATTGCCAATAAATTTGAACTTATCCAATTTCTGAAAGGTTGATCAAACTTATATAACTTGAACAAAGGAAATTACCCAATCAAATGTCTGAATAATTTTGATTACGCGCGCAGTCGTTTGTTAAATTGAACTTAGTTAGATCACAAACTGTCGAAGTTTGTGGTTAAGGGAAGATGTTTACTGGAATCTATATTCCAGACACGGTAACGTATTCGTAACAGTTAGTTTATGAAGATGTTAGTACATGCATGTAAAAGATAAGATTGTAATTTACGTTGCCCTAAGTAATAAGTATTTATTATTTCTGATTTTAGAATTGAGATTAGAATCTCCCTTTTAGGCATGGTAGGAAGGACTTAAATACTTAACATAAATTACTCTATTTAACCTCTTTACATAAAATATAAAAGGTACACGCAGGTTGAACACTTGTTTAAAGTTACCTACTATTAGTATGGAAATGTCATTTTAAACAAACAATGAACGCTTGTGTAGCTTTTTATTAGTAAGGATGTACCTAATTATCTTAAACATTTCGTGTATAAAGAGGTATTTATTTATTACTAAAAATTTAGTGATACAATCAGAGTTGCTGTAATGTTATGACAACTGTGTAAAAATATTCGTTGTAACATTTTGATATGGTAAAATATTGATATTCTTTCACATGGTTACGGCACGGTGTGAACGGGTGACGCGGTAACAAAACCATTAAACCAGGAGCGTCAATATACGATTACACTAAAACAACATAACGACGCATTTATTTATAGTACGTTTTTAATTTGAGTTTGTTTACGCTAGGCGGGGCGACTGAAGGATTTACGGCGTAAAATAATTGCGTTTTTAATTATTTTCCAACAACGCCGACGGCAAATTGAATACGCTCCACGTGAAATGCTCCGATCTTATCTCCGGATAGTTACGGAACTATTGTTTTGAATTTTTTTGGCTAGATTTGGTTGGTTTGTTGTAAACGAACGAGGTAAAAACACAATGGAAATTGTAGGTTATTTACTGAAGGTAGGTAGGTAGGAGGTACCTACTAAATTATTGCTAAGTATTTCTGCGTCTTGAAAATGTTACTGTTACAATTAAAAGTACCAACTACCAATATTGTTGTTTAAGTGTGACTAGTGTGAGTTAAGTCGGTATATCATCTTATGTAAGTTTTGCACTTTCTGCAAGTTCATAAACGGCTTCTCCTAAACCCCATTTAACTCTTTCAATAGATTATAATCTAAGGACCAGTAACAGTTACAACAACCTTAATGTTCCGACATCTTAATTTCAAATTGATTGCGTTAGGGTGTACCAATAAATCTACCGTCGTTATTATAAGACTCTAGTTTGCTTACACGGACTACTCTCAAGGGAATCATCCGAAAATAAACTAACCAAATTCAACGTTATGCCTTGTTCACAAGGGTTCTTTTACAACGTTACGGTAGTTATTTTAAGACACTTTTTAATACTAACCAAATTTTACTAGTCCACGCCCATTGATTAACACGGAAGATAAAACTTAGTTTAATGAAGTATTTCTATACTTAGCATTTTTTCACATTGTTAGCTGACCGTGAGCCGGGAACAATGAACAGTGGAGTGTTTTCGTTTCATATTTCAAAGATCAACATTGTCATGAGATTGAATTAACTAATGTATCTAAGGCTCGCGTCCTGAAAGATGTTTAAATATAATTTAAACCTTAAGCATGATTGAAACTAGAATTAGCAAATTCTACTCTGTTTTTACTTCTAATGCATTGGGTATTCATTTATGTTGATGATCATAATATGATAACCGAGTGTTTGAATACAAGCATAAGTCAAAATTGTCAATTTTTGAGTTGTCTCAGTTTAGATCTAGGTGTGCGATAATATTATCATGAAAATGATACCTTCTCACAAAATCCCTGGTAAGTCTATGACCGTTTCAAGAAAGAGTGATTCTTAGAAACATTTAATGTGTATTATCTTTACAAACATCGACTGCTATTTTTACTCCGTAGATCCTAAAATAACATCTAGGCGGGCCATTGTCTCGCGTATCAAATGTGGTTGAGAAAAAATAATCAAATGTGAACCAAAGCTAACAAAGTAACAAATAGCTATTTAGTACTAAATGTCATGATTGTAGGTAAATGACGGTGTAATTTTTACTAATTCGGCAGATTATTCAATAGTAACTTAGGTTAACATTGACTGTTTGGGTTAAATCTGTAAGTAGATTTAATTACCAGTAGGTAAGTAAAAGCCGCCAAGAATTATTAATACAAACTTAACAAACTAAAATTAAAAAAAAAGTATTTTATTATTTAACTTACTTTAACTTTGACAAACGTCAAAAATCTGTCAAATTCCATACAAAAAACACCGGTTATCATTATAGATACCGTTAGTGTGGTAAAATACCTATTTCATGCATGTGACAAAAATATAATATTTCATGTTTTCCATAATTGAAAAGAGAAAAAAAGAATTAATAAAATTACAGTATAATAAACCTAAATTCGGCTCTACCCCTTGCCCTGTCCAATCGTCGCTTCGTTACAATTAACCCGGTGCTGCCTTTAGAAAAATAGCCGCGCGGTGAGTTGTGCGGTGAGTCAGACAAACGAGGAATTAATATCGGGATCCACCGCCATTTGTACAGGCACAGCCAAGGGATAACAGCCAGTACAGATTTAAACTCAAATTCTTTATTAATGTAAGCCCTTGTCACTTCTTCTTTCTAATACGTAAATCTAAATATTATCTACAGACTAAAGATGTTTTTGGTACTTTTTTTTATTTTTGTTTATGTGACATGAGGCAAACGAGCCCTTTCATTGCGCGAACGTTTTTGTCTGGAATAAGAGGTCATATTCGTCCCTCGTAAAAACGATTTTGTGCTGGCTCTTCTCTTTTCCCTATGATTCCGAGTTCCCACTCCCACTTCCCACTTTATGCTACACCGGCCCTTCTTATCTTGGTAATTATGCCTCGAATATTTTAATGTTTGCTTAAGATTTGTACCGGTAATGAGTTATAACAAGCACATCTGCTACTGTGTAGAAACTGCAGTGGTTTTGTTTTGTCCGTTTTCGTGGGAAGTTGTTATGGCTGGATATCACTTTGGTTCCAGAATTTAAAACAATATTTGTACTGAAGCCACTTACCTTACTTTATTAAATTAAATTTGAAGGCTTCTTGAGATGAAAGGTATTCAAATTATTTTTATATTAATTGATTAAGAATCGGTCAGTGAAAAAGAATAAGTAATTTTGAGAAAATTTCAAATTAAAAATTGTATGTAAGTACGTAATTAAAGGTATTAATCATTCCATAAATCTTTTTTTTTATTTTAAAATGTTTCTTACGTATTAAGCGCCATCTATGATATATTGTGTGCATCACACGAAAGCATGCTCTATACGAAAGCTTTCAAGAGCGTGCTTTCAATCCATCTTGCTAAAGCTTGCGCACGAGCTTATGTACAGCGCCATCTGTTGAATATTTGTGTAAATACGCGATTCAAGCTAGTGGGGTTATGGGACGAGTTCAGGAATGATTCCAGAGAGGGCGCTATGTATGTTTTTTGAAATAAATAATTATTTGTGCAGAATTAAATAGGTACTGTAAAATTTAATAAAAATGTCTATCGTTCAGTTCTTTCGATATGTTCAGACCACTACTATAAAGAAAAAATGCTTAAAATATTTTGAATGGTCAATGTAGCAACATTTATTACAGATTTTCGGGGCTTATTACTTGACACACAATCAATAACTATTTGAATTATTGTTATGTCGTGTTTCTATTGAAATTACATATTTTTCCACAGTTTGTAACACCTACTTAAGTACCAATTGCTTGATCACAAAAAGAAAACAAACTGTGTACTTAAGACTTGCTACTATTATTTCTGTGGTGAGACAAATAACTGAATTCGAAGTAGAAATTGCATTCATTTCTCCGATAAGAAATGGTTTATGATCAGCTGGGTCAAATGTCAAGGCAAAGGTGACTCAAAGTAATGCACACTTAAAAATACTATTGTGAATGTGACAAGTTATCAACTAACGCAACGAACCTCGGCAGCTTTTACAATAAAAACGAGCTACGAAGAAATCCAGAGCCATTACTTTTCCTGTTCAACTGGAGTTCATGTCTTTGAAATTGATAAATATCACATCAGTGGCCCTTACAATGTCGCTGGTATCTTTCGCAATTTTTCTAGTATTGACACTTTTGACGACGACGGCAAAATCGACCTCGGAAAAAGATGGGACAATACCAACGCCACCGGTGCAAAATTTTAAAGAGTTCGTGACGAACATGATAAAGGATCAAAGTTCAAAAATCCAAACCCTTCTAAAGAAGATACAAATCAACGCTCAGTCGGTTTTGACGAAGATTGAGAACATGAAACTGTATTCCAAAAATAAGGAGAAGAATCGTAAAGCAACCTTACGCCCTTTGGATTTCTTGAATAACAACATCCAGTATGAAGAACGCCAATTGGAATCGCCTATTAAGAAGAACATGGATAGCATTGAGGTATCAACTGAAGCGATGGCTGAATCAAGAAGTTTTAGTACCCATTACTCTACTACAGGCTATGGCGCAAGTGGCAACGCAAACTATGGACACTTACCGACTTATCATCATCATTCTATAGGCTTTGATCCCATCAATATTGTGGTATCGGTATCTCTCCTGTCATTCATACTTCAAGCACTTCAAGGACTGCTTAACAGAGCCCGACTTCCTACCACTGTGGTAGAAGCAAGATATCTCAATCCAGTTCAGGAATGGATTAAGAAATTCGAGGAGAATTCGAAGGCTGAATATCTGAAACGGAGGTACCCAAAAAAGTATTACCATTAAGGATTTGCGAGTAACGTTATTAATTGTAATTTCACTATTTATTCAGAAATTATTTTGATTAGTTGTGTCTGTTGAAATGTATCTTGACAACAGACATGTGTGGAACCAGTGTGGGTGTTATTTAGTATGTTGGTAAAATAAATCTTTTTAGTGAAAATATTTGTTTTTTACAAACACGTCATGAAGCTTAATAATTCAGTGCTTAAATTGTGTAAGCATACAAACTAATTTAACGTGTACCTACTCACAAAATCCCGTGAAAACAGCAGTCACTGTTCTGTTTCGAATAAGCGGTGAATTTTCGAGCCGAACAGTATTAAAACTTCGCAAGCGTTTATGATTCATAAAACGTGATTTTAAACTAAACCAATTAGTCTCGGATTCGAATGCACTTTGCCTGTATGCGGTTTCAGTTGTTCTAATAAAATGGAATAAAACTTTAGGAGTGTAGTGACCCAAGAGCGGTCACGAGCTAGCCATCGAGGCTCTCGTGAATGGCAGTACAAAAGGGGCCAATTGGCACAATTAAAATATGCCCCAGTGCTCAAGCAATCAATGTCTCCCGGGATGCCTAAACAAAGATATCCCTCGTATCGCCGTGGTTGTCTTTTAAATTAATCCCTGCGGACCGCTTGAGAATTTGTTGATGTTGTCTTATTTTGTTTATCTATTGTTATTTTGTTGATGCTGGTTTCGCAATTACTATTTCGAAGGACCTTTATCATTAGCAATTAGAATGTATGTGCTTTATAATTGGAAAGTTTATTCCACGAATAACTGTTCACATCAACCCTGGAGAATTATCTACTGATCGAAGTATTAACGTAACTACTAACATTCCGAATTATTGGTAACTTATTAAGTAAATGTTCACAAAATCACCATCAATATTGCTATAGATGACCCACGCTGAACTGTCCCACCAAACTCAATGACAGGGGGGCGCTACCATCGTTCAACTATATGGTTTCCAACATGGCAAAAATCGGAACCAGCGATCCGGTATTGACGGTGGCGCCCCACTGTCAATGTCATGCATAGGACAGTTCAGTACTTTGGAACTATAAAAATATATCAGGAAACCTAAAATGACATTTAACTGTGGCCTCGTTGAGCCTAAAATCCTTATAAGACCCTTTTAAGAAGTTTCCTTTGATGCCTAATTCTTTTCAGAGGGAATACGTAAGTCCGTTTAGTAGGTACCTGCTCGTCATTTGCAATGAAAATATGTTTTTTCTTGCAAATAATTTTTATTTGCGTGGGTTTTAGCCGTGTTATCTACTTTATGATGCGTGTGACATAAAACGACTTTTGTGAGCACAAGTACACGATATTTTTAGAAATGTCTCTACTTTAGGGGATTACTTATTTATAAAACGATATCCTAGGGAAGCTGTGTATCAGTTGAATTACTTTTGTTTATTTTGTTGCTCTTACTACAAATCATAAAGGATATTGGCTGCACGGATAACGGAACTTGAAGATTTAGTTTGATGTGATGTTGTGTTGAGACATCTATATCTATAGGTACCGCCCATCAGCTCTATCTCGCTAATCGAAACCACTTCACCATCTAGTGATTGGCAGATATTGTATTTAGTTTGTCAATATTTGAATTCAATATTCATTACCTAGTACTATTGTAGTTTAATAGTAACAGCCAGCACAAACTAACATCATAATTTTAAAGGCTTTGATCATAAATATGTGTCGGCGGCATTTCTTCTATCATTCATAGGTATTTCAAGTTACAAAGACTGCTTGCTAAAAAACACTGTGCTTCAACGCAGGTTATAGCGAATTTCAATCCAGTACAGGAATGTATTATGAAATTGGAGGAGAATCCGAAGTTCATCGGGTCAATCCGTTACACCAAAACCACTTCACTGTAGTGGTCGATTCTAAGTTTGTCAATATTTGGACACGTTTCAGATTCTAGTGTTTTGTGAGTAAAGGCGTGATACCTTTTATGCGAACCGCTAAGTAGGATTCGTCTTTGTAGTGAGGGACATATTGAAAGATTCCCACGATATATCACATTGCGGTGCTGAGAGGGTATCGTTTACATACTGAGAGGTGCTTAGCTCGTGCTCGAACATAGTTTTGGAGAGTTTATGAATCTGTTAGTGAAAACGATAAAAGAGGTAAAGTGGGATGGCGATTCTTTAAAGAATAACGTTACAATTTCGTTTATTTACTATCAATAGGTACCAAGAATTTGCTGTTTACCTTCTCCTCCTTTGTTGTAAATAGAGGATATCTATTGTTTGCTTTCCCGAAATATACCTACCCACTAAAATAGGCAATGGGTATTCTAGATGTTTACAAAACTATTTTATCTTATTTTTGTGTGACATTGTTGGTATAATTGCTCGTATTTTTTTGCGTTCAGTAAAAACAAAGTGTTTAAATGTCTATTAAACTCATTTTATGCAGATGAGAGGACTTAAAAGCTAATTATAACCGTTTGGACATGAGAGGAGCCAAGGGTATACATAATAAAATGACTCGTAGAAAGGCATTTGAAGCGTAATATTCTAAAATGCTTTCAGTCAAAATTCGCTTCGTTAGCATGTAAGTAAATGATAATTGCAGACACCCGTCTGCGGTCCACTAAAAATGTCAAAACCCCGATAAAAATACGGGGTAACCCTGCCCTTTTTAATTTTAATTTAAATTTTAAGCATTTTAGTGTGAGCTTAGAGAGGTTTCGGTAAAAATCCCAGTATTATCCCGGCGGATGGTAGAGGAGCTCGGCCCGCCGTAAAGTGACCATGGAGCCGTAAACGTCGGGACAGTCCCAGTTTACAGTTTCTGTAAGTACCTACCATCGCATTAGCTGTTTCGAGATCCTGGAAGCCGTTTTATGTGGGCTTTGAGGGTGCACATCCTTAGTTCCCATTTTAAGTCGCCTGTTTATCACCAATGGGGTAGTTTATTACGATTATCTAGCACGGTTTTATTGTATTTTAAGATACTACGAGTATATGACGAACTGAGCCAACATTTATGATCTTAGCTGATTGGCAAGGTTTCCTGAAGTATCCAAATTCAAATCCGCATGAGTATAATATTTATTGCTCCTTAGTACTTCCAGTTGGGAGGTGGAATAAAAAAAAAATTACACTAACACACTGAAAATATTATGTAACTTTAACAACAGCTTAGGTAATGAAATATACAAAGAATATTTATTGCTTAAAATACTTATCAATGTTCATAAAATGATTAAAAAAAAATAAGCGGAACTACCGGTAAATGACGGATGTTGAAATTTATTTGGATGATATTAATTGGCAGAAAAATTAGATAATATTTTTTTATTTTTTTCCGATTTTATTTTATTTTTTAGATTTTAATATCCGAGCTTGCTACTTTTTATTAAAGTTTACTTCCGGTTCTCTATGATTCAGATGACTGTTTAGATTAGAAGTAGATTTTTAAGTTCAGTTCAGATTCAGATTCCGTGGCACGTAGTCGAACAGAAAGCATATAACTACCTATTGATCGGTTGAAATGCTTTCAATTTATTATTTAATGGAGTTTAGTATACAAATCTGGTGTTATTTTGTGTTCTAACGTGCAGTGAAGTGATTTTGTAAAACATTGAAACATTGTGCGTTTGAGCGAGCATCGAGTGTTAATCAAGCGAGTTGTCGTATGAGTGAACCTCTCTTTGGACCCAATGGCGTCTTCAAGCTAAGGCTAAAGGTAAATTACTTGTTTTCACGCTAAAACACCCAAGATCTATCGTTAGAGTTATATCAATTTCCACTTGACATTGGCTTTGGCACATAAATGCCTCTCAAAGAAGTTATTAAAACTTTCTAAGCGTTTAGAGTCTCTCAAAGAAGAAAGNGAAGAAACAATTGTTGAAAACAGTCTCTCGGGCCCCAGTGCAGCGTGGTCTCCCTAACTTGCTCGCAGTAAGCCCTATGACGTAGGTTAATGCATCACGCTCGCGCGGCGCGGATTTTAGATCCTGCATAAACTATTCACAGATGAGAGCAAGCTACTGTTTGTACACGGGAATTTTGTTTTTATCTGCGATTTACTGGAATGTAAGTATGCGATTTGAAAAACTTGTTCTTTGTTTTGTGGGAGTTTGATCGTATTGAGAATTTGAGAGATCAGAATCGTATGACATCAAATCTGGGACTCTTATCCACGCAGTGCGTTCTTTTTTAATGTTGGGCATTAAGTCTTATTATTTTGAGGCAAGTATATAGTTACTCAAAAATAAAAGAACTGATTGTTCGCCGGAAAAACACTGCTTAACAATTACCTTTAATTTTTTATTATACCTTCTCTAAGGTGAGTAGTACGTAAGCTAGGCACTTATTTACAAAATAACGTTAATTTGGTAACATCTTAGGTTACGTCTATCATGAAAAAATATGTCTAATCTTAACCTTCTTTTTTTACATGATTCAACTCTGCCACGTGGATTTGAACCAGATCATCGTTATAGAAAGAGCCATTAAGTTGAAGAGGAGTTGGTGCAGAAAGAGTGTCCAGTTGCTGCTAAGGGTATGTAGTACAAAATCATAATAGCATAATACCGTATCAATACATAGTTAGCATTTGCATTAAAAAAATTTTATATAAAAGTGAAATATAAATACATAACTAATTTTAGCTCTTGAAACTTTTGCTTAGACTCCAAGCGCCTAGCGCATTTTGAATAGCAAGTAATCAAAAGTGTGCATTCACGCTGCTTATGAGTTCCCAGGCGCTCTATACTGCGCTACTTCATAAAGTTAACTTACTGAAATTAACTCTGTAAACGTGGCTAAATTACTTAAATTATATTTTATAACGTTTTAAGTGATTTAAATCTATATACGTAAATAAGACCACAATAGATGTCAAATAAATGTACTAGGTAATAATGTAGTCAAATAATGTAAAGTCAGATAATGTATTATGTTTTAAATTCATTACGCTTACTCACGTCATAAGTAAACAATAATATTGCTGTTCAAAATTATATTTGAAAAAAAAAGTGCCTTTCAGCTGTTTACAATCTACTTATTAAAACATTTTGATATCTAACGCATAGATTGAAAGGACTGGTGTTAAAATAAACCAACCCTTTGACAGATAAATGTAAATGTAACAGTTGCCGGCATCTATTGTGGTCACTTTGTCACACAAAGAAATCCCGTCGATTATGAATTCACAAACCGTGTTTGACAATAGGCAAGTACGGTTGTCAAAAAAATCAACGCGATTCGCTAAATAGAACCCTTTCGGGATGTCTTGGTAATTCTCAGCTGCCTGAAAGGGGAAATCGGTTTGTATTAATTTGACGTTTGGATGACAGACGCACAAAAATGTATGATTGACGTTATCTTTATCTTTCTGTCGTGAATGTCGCCTGAATTGGATTAACGGGTTATGAGCAGGTAAAAAGGACTCCCCAGGTTGAGAATCGGGGTAGGATTAAATCATACCAGTGTAATATTTTTTTAAATCTATAACTTTTAATACCTCCCTAACGAATGTGTTTTAATTGCGTTTTTTTCTTTTTTTACAGGTAAGTGCTTTCAAATATAAGTAGGGGAATACCCAGGCCTCTGTACGTATTTATGTTTACTGTTTTTTATTAATTGAATTTATACATCATTTTTATTGTAAGTGATAGGATATTTGACATAAATACTCGTAGGTACCTTTTTAAGTTTTTCAACTATCATTCTGATATTGCCAGTTCTCTGCTAACAATACCAGTTTAAAACCAAATGACGTCAAATATTTACTTCAAAAGGACATTAAACAAAGCAATTGCTGCATTATTTGTACACATGTCACTATTGTCCCACAAAAGACGCCGACAACCCTATCCAATCTAAATTCAAATACATAAAGATGAAATTTGTAGGTACAGTCCAATCTAAACATTCATTAGCGAAATTTGAAAAATTCTATTCAAACTGAGTAGACCCCTCGCTAAACCGCTTTAGCTAATTATATAAAACATTGCAGTGTAAAGCTCGCGCTCTACTTTTATCCCCTATACAGGGTGACTTTGAAAAGAACTGCCAAAATTTTAAATAAATTTTATATTACAATATAACTTTATCGAAATTATATTTTATAATAGTATTTTTCGAAAAATTTATTGGAAATATAAATCGTGAGTAGATACCCATTTCTTTACCTTCAAAGGCTATAAGGCTTATTTTTTCTCGTATCATAATGACATGTCTATTGAGCTTTGCAGTTAACTGTGAATGCGTATTTTTCCACATCCACGTGTGCCAATTTTGAAACAGCGTGCAGGAGACAAAAATAATTACAAATGAAAAAAAAATTTACAACTGTTTGCAAAATCACCCTGTATAATAAAAGCCCATTATGACGATCCCCTTGCATGTTATACTTGTTTGATCTTCTGCTCAACGACTCTAGGCAGGTTTCGAATATGCAACGCATGGAGTGCGCGTGTATTAGAACGGAATTAAGCAGGTTAATATTGTAATACGGGATTGTTTGGTACATCGGACTTAGCTGCTTTTAACGAGAAACAAACAAGTTCCTGTGTATTAAGAGTACCTAAAACACGATGCAAATATTTTAATATGCACTAAAATTAGGACGACCTTTAAAAATATCAATTTCACCTTCATTTATATTTTGTACAAATATTAAGATGACTAAAATTTAAACTTTTTAACCATGTCAAAAGTCGTCACAGCTGAAATCGAATAAGTTTAAAAGTTCAGAAAATTACGAAGCAAAAAATGCATTTGAATTTCTTCAAACTTTTAAATACTTGAAACGTGCTTTAAAAATCGTACTTAAATCTTCTATCATCTACTAGCGAAAAGGCAATTAGACGGCTCAACAACGTAATTAGATTTGAGCGGCATCAATCAAAGAAACGATCATCAGTGGGATCTCGAAAGAGGGCGCTGCAAATAGTAGAGTGCGGTAGAGATGTCCAAACTGTCGATGTAGAGGGGAGTCGACGTAAATAGAACTAATTATGTCATTTGAATAATTATGAAAAAGCATAGTGGCAGTTAGAGTATAAAGGAATCTATGCTGCAGTGGTAAGAAAGTTAAACACTCTCCATTTAGAGGTAGGTATAAATAATATCATCCACAAAAAGTCGAAGTCAAGATGGGCTTAAACTCTAACACCCTTATTAATAAAAAGTTACACCTAGGATGAACCTTGGATTAAAATGACATTTCCATACTCAATGACAATTTAAGCCAGAGTTCAACTAGGGTGTAACTTTTTTAACAAGGGCGTAAAAACTTAATGTCTGCTTTTGGATTAAAGATTTCTTAATAGTTCAAACATTGCGGTACCTATTTAGGTACTTTGTTACGCGTAATGTAAGCTAATAATATCTGCCAATATTCTTTTTGAAGTTGGGAGTTGTGTACGGGATTTATGAACTCATGGTAAAGACACTATACAGCCTGTGTCATCTCCATATATTGACAGCTACTGAAATAATGTGAACTTTGTTTCTTTATTGATGTTATTAAGGTCTAAATACCCTCGAAGCAATAACTCAAACTGTCAGCGCGTCTGTCACCTGCACATCCCTAAAGCAGACGGCATCAGTATTCGTCCCCTCCTCTGAAGGGGCCTAATATCCCTTAAACCGTGAAGACGTCAAAGCCAAAGCTCGAGACGCACTTGTCTATTTGTAATTGAATATGAAAATCTTTCGCCGTGCGAGGGCTTTAAGTGGCCCGCAGTTAAAGTTAGACTGCTGGAAGTGATGCAGTTTTTTCTAACTGGTAATGCTAATTTTAGTTCTGTTACTGGCTGAGGCCAGTATAAGTACAATACAAAGTTTTCAAGGCGCAATTGACTTTAAACTTAGATTAGCAATCTGCACATCACTTCAAAGTGAACAAAAGTAAAAAAACTAAAACCCAACTACGACAAAAAACGACGCTGAAAAATTATAAAACAAGATTTTCAGAATACTGAACTGAACAAAGTTGCTAATGTAGTTGCATAGTAATTTTCATGTTTGGAAAACCGCAGTCACACGTTGTCAAAGTGCTACGGTAGGTCTAGGTAGGTATATGTAACGTGTGACTACGCCTTTCCAAACATGAAAATTACTATGCAACTACATTAGCAACTTTGTTCAGTTCAGTATTCTGAAAATCTTGTTTTATAATTTTTCAGCGTCGTTTTTTGTCGTAGTTGGGTTTTAGTTTTTTTACTTTTTATTATTTGTACTATTTTGGTGATAAAGTAGTGCAGTGTGGCGCATAATATTAACAAAAGTTAAATTTATGAACTAATAAGTAGTAAAGAAGCTACGAACGAAAAGATGTGAATTATATGCAATCAGCCCATAAATACAGGTAAAGTCACAGGCAAATGCTAGTAATATATATATATTCAAAATGTACAAGTAAAGCGCTATCAAATGATACCAAACACGGCATATTTATCTTAACTTTATTTTTTTACTCTGTATGTTTTGTCCGCTAGAGGGCGCCACATTAGATTTTGTGAAACCCCATATAGCCTATAACCAGCGGACAATTAAGACGCTTCTAATGATAAGTCATTTGTCGAATTCTGATAAGTAGTTTAGAAGTTACGAGGGAACACATGAACATACATACATACATACATACATACATAGCCTGTCAAAATCATAACCCTCCTTTTGCTTTGCCGTAGTCGGGTAAAAATTAACTGGTTTTTTTAAAATTCGAAGCAACTAAAATTCTTAATTTATTGTGCTTAATTTCTGCCTTTTGCCTAATCTTTATTCATTTCCTTTCACTCTACTTACCACAATTCTCTTTCATCCTCTTCTTTAAAAGAGTTATTTGTTCATTTATTTATATGTATAGTGTATTTTTTTAACTTTGGTCTTGCTAAAATAGAGCTAGTAGGTTATTTACGCTTAACTTTTCATACTAACTTAGCTAATATTTTTTCTTAATAAGGATATGGCGCTTCCAGATAACGCCAAGTATTAATACATCCCCGTCTTTTTACTATGTCGAGAAAAACTTGCAGTGAGCATCAGCTCTCCGCCTAGAGAGCAGGAATGGCGGATATTTCGGATCCTCCCTAGCAAATACTTTTACTTAAACGTTATTCCCGTTGAATTTTATATTGGAAATGATTGAATAGTTCATTATAAGCAGCGAAAATATTTCTCCCAACAAAGCTTTAATGTTACTAACTTTCGGAATAGTTCGCGTTTATCTTGGAAGTTGTAATCGCATACTTGTAGTTCTCGAAACACGGAACTAACGTACTAGAGTTTCTATGTAGTTTGCAATGTGTCAGTGTAGGAAAGTTTTCCTAACATAGTGGTAATATTTATATGCTTCTTTGATAAATCTCATAATTTAAACTTGTAGGTTTTTGTGGGTATCTAAATACTGTTTACAGTGGGGTACCACGTATAGATAGGTATATAAACTTTTCCATTAAACAGGTATTGTGTAAATAGCTATATCTACACTCGTCTTTATTTCTAACTCCAATGTTCAGTTACCTACTTCCTACTTTGCATTATTGTAATGTAATAATACTTAATAGTTTCTCACTAATAGATGGCATTATTTCTAGGTTATTGATTGATGAAGGCTTTAGTGTAGCTAGTTCATCAATAAAAATAATTTTTTTAGGTGTCCACAATAATGAAAAATAAAAAGTTACGAATTCTCGTATTAAGTTAACGTATTTAGGTAATTAAAAAGTCTTTCAAATGACAGCCTGTCGCCCTTCCAATTCGCCTTACACGAGTTCTTTATAAGAATATCAAACATCTTCACTAGGGGTTCTTTTCATACAAAAATTAACATGATTCAATTACTCTTGACTCTCCAAACGATGCCTCTTCGCAAGCTTATGTTGCACCTTTGATCTTCCTTAACTTCACAATTTTCGAGTCGGCTTGCTCAGTCCGCGTTTTCATTAAGGAGAAAAAAAGGAAAATTTGATTTAAACATCGAAAGGTCTTTACAGATAGCCTACTTCGGGTAATTTAATTAGATGGAAGTTGAGATTAGATGTACAGAATTTATGTTACTTTACACTTTTACTTAGATTGAATTATATTGAAAGTTAAGCTCGGGGAAAAGGACGAAGACTTGCTGTGTAGGTTAATGTAATTAACTGTTTAGGAAAAATAAGAGTTTTGAGTAGCATGAAATAAGTAGAAAAGAATTTATAAAGTCGTGTATTTGCTGCTTTTATAACTTCTACTCATTTTATAGCTAACATAAGTACATAAATTCCAGTTTTATTTCCAGAAAATGAAAACATCTTTCTACGTGTTTAATGACAATAAACTAAGGTATAAATCAGTTTTATATCATATCACCAGTAGTTTTAAATTAGGTCTCATGCTTTTCGATGCACTGCCGTATAATGAAACGATTCTGAAGCATCATGTGCAAAAATTGGAACTACTAACTCAGTATTGACAGTAACGCCCTCCTGTCAATGACAGCTGGGACGGTTCAGTGTTGGACAATTAAAACAACACTGACATAAAATTGCGCATACATTCTGTTTTTATTTCCTTGTACCTTTTATTGGCGATTGGTAAAGTGCCATAAAGTCCCAATAATTGTTATCTCAGCTATCCACCCAAACAAAGCCCGTACCGCTGTGACTTTATTTACTCCCAACCGATTCCCAGGTTTATATCTCTTTTCGTTGAGCCTCGAATAAATGCGGTACTATAACAATAAAGTAGGATTTTACCAGAGATTGCTGACATTTCCCCGAGACGAAGGCACGACTAAAGTCCGAATGGAACTCTTATTAAAAAAGCTTTACATACGCAACTGTACGCAGCGCCTCGGGAAAAGTGTACGCATTTTAGGAGAGGAAATGATACGAGGATAACAATGGAACATGTAATAAAACGAGAAAGTTATTCCAAATATTGCCGCAGTAAATATGTATTGTTTTAACGCATATACAGAACGCCGATTAGGAGAATACCTCTCTCGGCCTAATTTGTTCCGCGATTACTTTGGAGATATTTATTTAGGTAATATAGAGAACACACTAATAATCTAGCTGTTATTGATATTGATATACTAACTAAGAATATAATCCCTACTTATTATAAAACAAAGTCCCTTCGCTGTCTGTCTGTCCCTATGGATGCTTAGATCTTTAAAACTACGCAACCGATTTTGATGCGGTTTTTTAATAGATATCTATAGTCTTTTTCACCTAAGATGATTCGTATGACGTTTCGAGTTTGAAAGTTATAGAGATGTCACATAACTAAACCATAGCGATTTATCTATCGATTTTTTTCTAAGAGTTAGTGAAACCTACTTTTAGAGAAATATTTTGTATAGGTGTTATTTAACAAAAAACATGTTTTTTTAATTACAAATATTATGGTAACAATTTTTTATTGATAATATTCAAATTCCATGGACTTCGTGTTAAAAAAAACGATTCCTAAAAAGTACTGGTTCTATTTCTTTAAATTAAAAATTATGAATTTATTTTCAATGCGTTTATTAAAGTCAACAATCGAAAAATATAGTTGATTTTTGAGATGTTTTTAATAACTAAGTATTCACTACAATCGATTAATGAACCGTGGAAATAATCGATTTTGTTATACAACAAATACCCCAGCACTAAATCTATTCCGTTTCACACATTGCGTACATTAAATAAAAAATATTTTTACATCGTATTTAATTAAAATATAATCAATAGACTCAGATTTTACAATATATTTCAAGACAAGTAGTTAATTTTTTTTTATTATATTGCTAATAAAATACAAATTTTTTTTCAAAAATATTCTGCATATGTAGTATGCGTAATATTTGAAGTGTCATTAACCTTGAAGTGTCATACGGATCATCTTAGCTGAAAAAGACTATAGAGTGATTCAAGAGGAAGGTTTTTAAGTATAATACACTGTACCTGTGCGAAGCAGGGGCAGGTGGCTAGTTATTCTATATTTAGTAGGTAAAGGCTGAATAGAGTTGTTGTAACCTTTTGATTCTTCTAGCCACAGTAAAATTCTAAGTTCGTAATTATAACTCCAAAACTATAAAACGTTTAAAAATCTCATGCCTACCTACCTCTAGATAGCAAAAACATAATTATGGATATGATATCATAATAAAATATAATAGAAGAAATCGATCACTGTCAATCTAACAACAATAATAATCATAATCATAAAAATCGACTTCATTTTTGACAGCTTCACTAATTTGACGGGCGTTTATGAAAATGAGAATCAGTATTTCACATTATAAATTACCATTTTTATGTAACATTTAGGCAGCACTTCTTATAATTCGTTCTCGCAGGTATTTGAAAAAGTGGATATTTCGCAAATCATCTAAAAGCGTTGTCGGAATATTCCTTGCTAAGGGCGAGTTTACACGCGGCGACAAGGAGACGAAGTCGTAAAAATCTAATTTATTCGACAGTTTTTTGACCTTAACAACTGGGTGTTTTAATACAAATTAGATTTATTCTTTTCTATTTTAGTTTTTAACGGCGCGTAGACAGAATAAGTAAAAGTTATTTTTTTGAACGCGTACCTAATACATACATATGTATATCAAAATAATGTCTTATTCATGAAAATCCTAAATAGTAAAACATAGGGTAAATTACTGTAAAATATTTGAAATTAACCAACATTATTACCCACGAGCATTACCTATGCACTTTATACAATAAGAATAGCTTTTAAAACTAAAAAGTTGATAAACGAAACGATGTTTTATATTGCTACATAAACCAACGTAGGTACAGATGAAAAACACGTGTACAATTAGGTAGGTACTTCTTAATCGAGTAATCACATTAAAATGCGTGTTTTGAAATGAATTGGATGGATGGCTCAATAAAAATATTTTTGATTTTGATTTTGATTTTGAATTAAAAAGTCTATCCGTGTAAATCTCGCCTAATAAAGCAGGTTGATCGGCGAGCGGATTCGATGCTAATTACAGATTTTTTGCTTTGTGATAAAATGTAGGCGAAAGATATTTCGGGACCATCGCCCCGAAATTTTTGCTGAATTAACTTTGCGAGCTTTATCAAAGCGAAGGTATTGGGTATTTATTGATATAAATCTATCTTTAAATTCCTATTACATTGGGAAGTAGGATAGGTTAGCTTCTAAGTAAATCGCTTTTCTAAATAGTGTGTCAATTTTGTCTTATTTATGTATTTAAAAATGGAAATTTGAGAAGGCGGTGAATAATGGTATATGTATAATTATGCAGAGATTAATAGAAAGAGCTGGTAGGTTTTATTAATAAATAAAATTAGGTAAAATACATTAATTAAACAATGTTTGTAAAACTTTTTTAAAAAGAGTCTGATCAGGGAGCAATAGAATATTATTAACTGTTGCACTCACCAATGGTTGGAACCTCCAAGCTAAGCATACACTATAAAGGATTTTAATCAAATCAGTATTATTCTAATCCCTCAGCAGCATGGACAGACCATTTTTATTCTTTAACCTGAATTGTTAACCCAGGGTTACACCAAGAAAGGCTTGAAACTATAAAAGTCTGTACAAAATATAGTGCTAGTGCTGATTGACGCGGGCATTTCAAATAACAGTAATTAAACGCACTAACGATCGGTCATCGCGCTTTCACGAGCCGACGTTTTAAGTGATGCTTTTTACGTGCGAAGCTTGAAGTAGTCAATGGAGAACAGCCAGCTTGGTTTGCACAATTTTTTTTTGTTTTTTAAAGATTATTAGCAATTTGTATTGCCCAAATTACTAATAGTGCCGTTAGCCCCTCGTGGTAAGCTAAATGAGCTTGTGTTACGAGTGGGATCACCACAATAGTCGAGCGGCGGCGTTCCTCGGATCTCGAGTCGGCCACTCCGACCCCTTCACCGTTCGGCAATCGTGGCTATCACACTCAGTACTGACTGAGCACTGGCCCGAGGTAGGGAAGCGGCACGGGAGGGATGACATTGACATAATTATGACGTGACAGAGCAATCATCAGCATCATCATTTCAGCCATAGGACGTCCACTGCTGAAATTAGTCTCCCCCAATGCTTTCCACAATGGCCGGTTGGTGGCGGCCTGCATCCAGTGCCTTCCTGTTACCTTTATGACAGAGCAATGAGTATAAAATCTAAAGTATCGCTAACGTTTGACGTTACAAAAACACTCTCCCGTGCCACTCCCATACCTCAGGAACTAATTGAGTTAAGTGCTAGACCTATAAACAGAAATGACAGCTTTGCAAATTCGACCTAACTATACTCAACATCAAATAAACCGCACCTTCCGTGACGCGAACTTTAACGATTTTCTTCTGACACAATCATGGTGCCCCAACAATATTGGTGTTATTTGAAAGCCAAATAAATATCCTTAAAGAAAAACACATTTAATTTCATAATAAATTATTAACATATATCATAAATGTGACTTGAAAAAATACCTCACTTTGGGCCACCTATGGGATCAATTAGACCAATTTTTATGGTTATAAAACCAAATAATGATTTTACGTGTCCTCTTTAACAGATGGATAGCGATTAATCTCAACTTAACAGTTTTATAGCCATAAAAGTTGGCTCTAGCGTAACTACCTATTTTTTGAAGAAATGACTCTGGATCCTTCTAAAGACACTTTGGGGTAGAAACCTTTCCTTTAAAGAAATGAAGGTTAGAACTAGGCTTTTAAATGGTGCCAATATTGGTGGGAAGTGGGGATGCATACGTTTGAAAGTGCTTGTCGCGGGAGGTGCGATTTAATTGATGTCGAGATGTTTGAGCTAGAATTGAATGAAGTTAGAAAAAAAAACCTTACATTATTCTGCACATACCTGTTTCTGAAGTAAGTATTATCCCACTCATACCTACAAGCCATGCTAAACTTTTTATTCTTTCTTAGATTCGTTCTTGGACTTCAACCGGTTAGAAATAATATTTTATAAAAATGTTAAAATACTTACCACATGAGCTTAAAAATGCTGTTATTAGATAAAGTTGTTAGCAATAGTTCTTAGTTCTGTAATTAGGTATGGTATACGTGAAAGGATCGAAAGACCCTTCCACCGAATCGAATTCAATCCAATTATTCAAAAATCTAATTAACAAATAAATTCGTGCAACCCTTGCAATTCTCGTGTTGGTCATAAATTGTGAATGTTGACAGGTGTTTTACAGTGTACAGGGCTAGATATTAATGCGGTTTCACCTGTCAGGTGGGATGCTGATATATTTGGGATGTGTCCATATAGATTATGAACGTTAATAGTTTGTAAATCAAACATTTACTTTATACGTCAACCAGGATTTTGTGTGTGTGTTTTGGCAGCATAATTGCTTATAAGCGAGTTTATGGGTTACAGTGAACTGTGAATTATTTAATAGATACAGCCTAAAACTAATATTTTGACAGTATTAATACGTAGGTATCGAGACTTCATGTAAGTGACGTATTTTTCGTGATATTTTGAGAAAATCACTGAAAATTCTAGTCATTTTTAAATAAGTACACAAAAAACGCACGTGTGTTGTTTTTTTCGGTTGTCTAATGTTTTATTCCTATACCTACCACTACAATTAATCGAAATGAAATGGTTCAGTAGTTTAGACACGAAACAGAAAGACAAAGTAACTTTCTCTTAGTAACTATGGATTATTTTTCCAATAGTTTTACCAAGTAAGTTACACTTAAGATTTGGCATACAGTGTGAGTCACGTTAAAGTGTACATATGAAAATAGATGAAACTAGACCTATTTTTATCGATAAAAAAGAGGTCAAAAATTCTTTGAGATTTTTTTAAAATTTTTATAGATTTTTTTTTCTTCCAATTACTTATTGTAAAGAAAACGTAATAACTTTTAAACTAAGTGGTATATCCTGAAAAAATAAAAACAGTAATAATGTTAAATAACAGGCAATACTAAAAAAATACATAAAATACACAAAAAATGCCAACAAATAATAAAAAATTATACTTTTTGAAAAAAATCTGCTTTTAAATTCGTGTTTTTTTGGTTATTTGATAAATTTCTCCAAAAAATGCCCCTATAACAGGTGGTTTTTATTACTTTGTATTATTCTCTATCGTATTATCTTTGTAAAACCAAAAATCGTATGTCTCTATCCCTATCACAACATTTGCTATCATCGTTTGAACAAAGGCCTGCCACAACATTATTCTACGCTACAGGTAGAGACAATTTTAATTTTAACTAANGAAAAGGACGAAGACTTGCTGTGTAGGTTAATGTAATTAACTGTTTAGGAAAAATTAGAGTTTTGAGTAGCATGGAATAAGTGAAAAAGAATTTTATAGTCGTGTATTTGCTGCTTTTATAACTTCTACTCATTTTATAGCTACCTAAGTATATAAATTCCAGTTTTACTTCCAGAAAATGAAAACATCTTTCTACGTGTTAAATGACAATAAACTAAGGTATAAATCAGTTTTATATCATATCACCAGTAGTTTTAAAATGGGTCTCTTGCTTTTCGATGCACTGTACCTATAGTCTTTTCTGGAAGGATTCTGAAACGTCATGTGGCAAAAATTGGAACTAATATGTAACTCATTATTGACAGTATATAGCGCCCTCTTGTCAATGTCATAGCTGGGACGGTTCAGTGTTGGACAACTGTAACAACACTGACATAAAATTGAGCATGCATTCCGTTTTTATTTCCTTGTACCTTTTATTGGCGATTGGTAAAGTGCCATAAAGTCCCAATAATTGTTATCTCAGCTATCCACCCAACAAAGCCCGCACCGCTGTGACTTTATTTACTCCCAACCGATTCCCAGGTTTATATCTCTTTTCGTTGAGCCTCGAATAAATGCGGTACTATAACAATAAAGTAGGATTTTACCAGAGATTGCTGACATTTCCCCGAGACGAAGGCACGGCTAAAGTCCGAATGGAACTCTTATTAAAAAAGCTTTACATACGCAACTGTACGCAGCGCCTCGGGAAAAGTGTACGCATTTTAGGAGAGGAAATGATACGAGGATAACAATGGAACATGTAATAAAACAAGAAAGTTATTCCAAATATTGCCGCAGTAAATATGTATTGTTTTAACGCGTATACAGAACGCCGATTAGGCGAATACCTCTCTCGGCCTATTTTGGTCCGCGATTACTTTGGAGATATTTATTTAGGTAATATAGAGAATACACTAATAATCTAGCTGTTATTGATATTAATATACCTACTAATTGAGAATATAATCACTACTTATTATAAAACAAAGTCCCCTCGCTGTATGTCTGTCCCTATGGATGCTTAGATCTTTAAAACTACGCAACGGATTTTGATGCGGTTTTTTTAATAGATAGAGTGATTCAAGAGGAAGGTTTTTAAGTATAATACACTGTACTTGTGCGAAGCAGGAGTTGGTCACGGTTATTCTATATTTAGTAGGTAAAGGCTGAATAGAGTTGTTGTAACCTTTTGATTCTTCTAGCCACAGTAAAATTCTAAGTTCGTAATTATAACTCCAAAACTAAAACCTTTAAAAAATCTCATGCCTACCTACCTCTAGATAGCAAAAACATAATTATGGATATGATATCATAATAAAATATAATAGAAGAAATCGACCACTGTCAATCTAACAACAATAATAATCATAATCATAAAAATCGACTTCATTTTTGACAGCTTCACTAATTTGACGGGCGTTTATGAAAATGAGAATCAGTATTTCACATTATAAATTACCATTTTTATGTAACATTTAGGCAGCACTTCTTATAATTCGTTCTCGCAGGTATTAGAAAAAGTGGATATTTCGCAAATCATCTAAAAGCGTTGTCGGAATATTCCTTGCTAAGGACGAGTTTACACGCGTCGACAAGGAGACGAGGATGTAAAAATCTGATTTATTCGAGAGTTTTTTTACCTTAACAAAAACGGGTGTTTTGATTAATTGGATTATTCTTTTCTATTTTAGTTTTTGACGGCGCGTAGACAGAATAATATTAAAAGTACTTTTTTGAACGCGTACTACATTAATTATATAAAAATTATGTCTAATTCATGAAAATCCTAAATACATAGTACCTAAAGCTTTTAGGGTAAATTACTGCAAATTATTTGAAAACCAATATTATTTTTATTTCTAAAGGAAAAACACTACACATGTACCCACGAACATTATGTACTTTATACAATAAGAATAGCTTTTAAAACTAAAAAGTTGATGAACACGACACGATGTTTTATATCGCTACATAAACCAACGTACAGAGGAAAAACACATGTACAATTACTTAGGTACTTCATAATCGAGTAATCACATTAAAATGCGTGTTTTGAATTTTTTTTTATAATATCCTTGGACATTTTTACACTGCGCCGCTAGCCCCAAACTAAGCAAAGCTTGTACTATGGGTACTAGACAACGAAATGAATTAAAAGTCTATCCGTGTAAATCCCGCCTAATAAAGCAGCTTGATCGGCGAGCTGCGTTTGATGGATTCGATGCTAATTACAGATTTTTTGCTTTGTGATAAAATGTAGGCGAAAGATATTTCGGGCCCATCGCCCCGAAATTTTTGCTGAATTAACTTTGCGAGCTTTATCAAAGCGAAGGTATTGGGTATTGATTGATATAAATCTATCTTTAAATTCCTATTACATTGGTAAGTAGGATAGATTAAAACTTCTAAGTAAATCGCTTTTCTAAATAGTGCGTCAATTTTGTCTTATTTATTTATCTAAAAATGGAAATTTGAGTAGGCGGTGCATAATGGTATATGTATAATTATGCAAAGATTAATAGAAAGAGCAGGTAGGTTTTATTAATAAATAAAATTAGGTAAAATACATTAATTAAACAATGTTTGTAGAACTTTTTTAAAAAGAGTTTGATCAGGGATCAATAGAATATTATTAACTGTTGCACTCACCAATGGTTGGAACCTCCAAGCTAAGCATACACTATAAAGGATTTTAATCAAATCAGTATTATTCTAATCCCTCAGCAGCATGGACAGACCATTTTTATTCTTTAACCTGAATTGTTAACCCAGGGTTACACCAATAAGGCTTGAAACTATAAAAGTCTGTACAAAATATAGTGCCAGTGCTGATTGACGCGGGCATTTCAAATAACAGTAATTAAACGCACTAACGATCGGTCATCGCGCTTTCACGAGCCGACGTTTTAAGTGATGCTTTTTACGTGCGAAGCTTGAAGTAGTAATGGAGAACAGCCAGCTTGATTTGCACATTTTTTTTTTGTTTTTTAAAGATTATTAGCAATTTGTATTGCCCAAATTACTAATAGTGCCGTTAGCCCCTCGTGGTAAGCTAAATGAGCTTGTGTTACGAGTGGGATCACCACAATAGTCGAGCGGCGGCGTTCCTCGGATCTCGAGTCGGCCACTCCGACCCCTTCACTATTCGGCAATCGTGGCTATCACACTCAGTACTGACTGAGCACTGGCCCGAGGTAGGGGAGCGGCACGTGAGGGATGACATTGACATGACGTGACAGAGCAATCATCATCATCATCATTTCAGCCATAGGACGTCCACTGCTGAACATATGCCTCTGATTTCCACAATGGCCGGTTGGTGGCGGCCGGCATCCAGTGCCTTCCTGTTACCTTTATGACAGAGATATGAGCATAAATCTAAGGGAAATCTAAAGTCTTGCTAACGTTTGACGTTACAAAAACACCCTCCCATGCCACTCCCATACCTCAGGTACTAGACCTATAAACAGATATGACAATCACAGATTCGACCTACGAGAAGCTAGCGAGACAGAATCAGTATGCATTGAATGAAGTTAGAAAAAAGCTTACATAATTTGAGGTGTGCATCTGTGTGCCTACCATGAGTTTACGTTAGGTGTGCTCGCTAGCGACTACGTAAAAAAATGACATTTAAATGTATGACATATTGTGCAGCGCCCCTAGCGGCTACTTTCAAGAAATTAAATCTTCATAGAATGTTTTGACGTATTCGCTAGCGAGCTCACCTAATGTAAACTCATGGTAGGCACACTGTTTCTAATGTATGATTCCATTCATACAAGCCATGCTAAACTTTTTATTCTTTCCTAGATTCGTTCTTGGACTTCAACCGGATTGAAAATAATTAAAAAAAATACTTATCACAAAAGCATAAAAAATGCTGTTATGTAATAAAATTGTTAGCAATAGTTGTTAGTTATTTAATTAGGTACGATATGGTACGTGAAAGGGTCGAAAGACCCTTCTTCCGAATCGAATTGAATCGAATTATTCAAAAATCTAATTAACAAATAAATTCGTGCAACCCTTTGCAATTCTCGTGTTGGTCATAAATAATTGTGAATGTTGACAGGTGTTTTACAATGTACAGGGCTAGATATTAATGCGGTTTCACCTGTCAGATGGGATGCTGATATATTTGGGATGTGTCCATATAGATTATGAACGTTAATAGTTCGTAAATCAAACATTTACTTTATACGTCAACCAGGATTTTGTGTGTGTGTTTTGGCAGCATAATTGCTTATAAGTGAGTTTATGGGTTACAGTGAACTGTGAATTATTTAATAGATACAGCCTAAAACTAATATTTTGACAGTATTAATACGTAGGTATCGAGAATTCATAATATGTGACCTTTTTATATTTTGAGAAAATCACTGAAAATTCTAGTCGTTTTTAAATAAGTACACAAAACACTCACGTGTGTTGTTTTTTCGGTTGTCTAAGGGTTTATTCCTATACCACTACGATTAATCGAAATGAAATGGTTCAGTAGTTTAGATACGAAACAGAAAGACAAAGCAACTTTCTCTTAGTATGGATTATTTTTTCAATAGTTTTACCAAATAGGTTACACTTAAGATTTGGCATATTAGTCTAGTTTTTGAGGTGTTTTATTATATCCAGATTACTTTGGACATCTCTGGGGGGGTTAGTAGTAGTAGTATACGATTACTAGTTCTCAAAGGGGTCGATTCGCACTCGTTTTTAATACTTTTGATAGGTACATCCGGGCGAAACGCCTACTAAAAAAAAATATTATTAAAAGAGGACGTTTCGCACATTTGTGCGAAGGAAAATCATGCGAAACTACTACTAACCCCTCTGGGGTGGTTTTGAATTGTTCATACTCTGTAATAACTATACTCCTATGACAAAAGCTTAACGTATTAATTACCACCTGTCAAATGGACTCGGTACACGCGTTCGAATAGGTCTGTAGTTAATTTAAATCAATAAACTGCAGGGTACTTTCGTATAGGCACAAATACCATATCAGACTATAATTTTTTGGAGCAAAATCACCCTTATTACGAGTGCGTAAGATGCTACAGTGTTTAGCTTAACGAGTCACCGTTGATACGTCGCTAGGCTGTAGCGATATCCATAAGTCAGAATTGCATTCAGTCTCTACCTTCTTACACTCTTTGCAGTACGAAATGTAAGAGCAACGCGATTTGTCGTTCTTTTTAGGTCAATCTTGTGTATAATTGTAGAGTCAACAGCATCAGACTATACATTTTGTTGCAAAATAGTCTGTATTTCTACGAGATAAGACTCCAACCTATTTAGCTTGATAAGCTTTCGTTTCTACTATAGCAGAATTTATCAAATCAATATTGTCAGATAAAGCTTCGACGTGGACGTTTATTCAGAAAGTGAGACTTTTTATGCCAAATATTTTATTCTTAACCCATCAATCATACAAATGAAGAATATAATCATATTGAAGAAGCATAGAAAGCAAATTAAAAAAAATGAGTGATAAAGTTGTGAAAGTACTTACTCACGTAAAATACTAGGAAGGGTTGGTAGTAGACACTATTGTAAAATTCCTTATTTAAGAGTATAATACTGAACATTCTGAAACAAAAAAAAATCACAGCTCTGACCTTAACTGAAACGCTTATATTTTTACATTCATACCAGGAACAGTGCTTCAGACATACTTACCCTGTTAATGGGACTAAATGAAACCAGCACAAGCGCACTTTATCACCTGTGAAACCTGCGGACATAAATCATACCGTGCGTACAGGTGATTCCGTTTACCCTGCAAATTCATTCAAAAATGGCCTTTATTGTTATAGATGTTAAGATTAAGACCACGAATTTGCAGAGCTGGCTCGCACGTTGCAATTAAAAGTAGTGTTGTACTCGTAAAAGACTTGAGTCCAAAAGATTAAAAATAATAGGGACTTGAGTTCTTTAAGAAGACTCAGTTCTTTTCTCTCGAGTCCGTGTCCAGCTCAATTCTTTGTGTATGTCTGTTACAAAGTTTTGAGTCATAACTTCGGGAATTCTTGACTGAGCCTTTCAAAAGTTCTTCACCAAAATCAAGTTAGGTAATAATACTGATTCGAACTTTGCTATGAATTGTAAAATTGTTTGAAATAAACGTCATTATCATTATTTGCTTAAAAAACTAACTTAGGCCAATTTGTCATCTTTTTAACTTTATAAAGACTCAAAGAACTGAAATGACTTAACCCTACAAGGCATCCAGTTCCATTTGTGGAACACCGACTTTAATCGTTCCTATAGCTACAAAACTATTAGTACCGACATCTTTTGCATCTTATTAGAAGCTACTGACATTTAGCAATGTAGTAATACGAAGTTTTACCTAAAGATGTCGTTCGTGTTTTGGTTGTAGTGCACTCAGTGTAAAATTTGAATGAAAGTGACAAGTTAGTCGTTTGTCTGAATTCAAAAATAAATAAAAAATAGTTACTGAACAGTTTTGATAAGAAAAAAAATACTCTGTGTTATAAAGAAGTGTATATTTTGCAGAGGTAAGTAGTATTTTTTATTACAATAGTAAACGTATTAGTAAATCAAATTTTTATTGTAGTTCCACATACGGTACGTTGAGCTTTAGTGTCCATTTTTACTTACGTACTTACGACAACTTACCATATGAATATTTTGATTTTATTGCAGATAATGTCGCGAAGAAGATTGCGTAATGGAGAAATTGAGCGTTTCTTAAATATTCATTCTGAGAGTGAAGATGAACAAGATTTTTCTGACGCTGAAAGTGATGATGACATAAAAAAAAATCAGTCCATGCAAAACTTTTTACACTCTGGACTGCACTGCTGGACAAAGACATCCCCCAATAATTTCCACGAAGACCGGTCCTGTGCCGCTCGCATCCAGGTACCTCCTGCGACCTTCACCAGATCGTCGGTCCACCTAGTGGGAGGCTACCCACGCTTCGTCTACCGGCTCGTGGTCGCCACTCAAGAACTTTCCTGCCCCAGTGGCCATCAGCTCTACGAGCTATGTGCCCCGCGCACTGCCACTCGATTTTGCGGGCTATGTCAGTCACTCTGGTTCTCCTACGGATCTCCTCATTTCTGATTCGATCACGCAGGGAAACTCCGAGTATAGCACGCTCCATCGCCCTTTGGGTGACCTGGAGCCAAGTACATCAATACTACCTCCTCGTGATGTCAGACGCGGTGGGTTTGAGCATTTCCTATTTGGGGTGAAAAAAGACAACGATGCAAATATCCTGGTTGCAAAGTAAAACGTCCTTATCTCAAATGTCGCATAGAACTTTTCCTAAATGAATATAATAATTATTATTGTTTTAGATCTTTTCATCAATAAAAAATAACAAATTTATGATATTATTCATATGATTAGTTTATTATAAATTGCAATATATAAAAAAGTTAAATAGATAATAGTTATTTCATTTTATTAAGAATAATAATTTTAATTATTAATACCAAAAATTATAGTTAGGGCTCAGAGTACCATATGTGGAACTAAAATAAAAAGTTGATTTTTCAGTAAAATATGATTTTATTTTTATTTTTATAAGTTTTTCCTATCTTCTCATCACTAATTACAACCAATATATTTTTGTCGCGCACTAAAAAAAAAATTGAGGGTTAAAAGTACTGAAAATTCTTAAATATCTATAAATACTCTAAAGGGCTAACATAACGCAAAGGACTCATGACTCCCAATGAGTCGTGCAAAATGACTCGAGTCTCGAATTTAAGACTGAAGAGCCAAGTCTTTTACAGCACTAATTATAAGAGGCGAATCGGTACGCAGTAAGTTACGTAGTACAAAATAATAACGTTTATCTTCGATCTCGGAACATTTATGATAATTACATCATACTATTGACAAGCCCATTAATATCTGATCGGTACACTGGGCTTGGACAGCGAGTCCATAGAGATGCTTATAAGATTTGCGACGTAATTGATGGCCTAATATGATCCTTGGGAATTGAGTAATAAATAAAAGCTATAAATAAATCCAGAATCCTGATATTTTTATATCTGTTATATAGAATTAATCACACTTGGAATATATTGAGTGAGTAAAGACCGCCATAACGTACTTAAAGCAATTATTTTTCGCATTATTACTGACGGGTCGCAGGTTATTCGCAGTCTTTTATTACGATTGCCTTTAAAAACATAATTTTGTTATTGACCATTAAAGTTTAAAACAATATATTATTTTTCTTGTTTTAATTGTGTATTTTCGACGTTTAGTTAGAAAAAAAAAACAGATAAGTGTGGACGCCACATGAGTCTTTGTTCCGTTTGATTATTACATAGTAATCGCAATGTATTAATTAAATAAACCATTTGTAAAGTATCCCCATTCTCATGTATTTATTAAAATTTTTTTAGACGTAGATACTTATTTTGCACAGTAAAAAATAACCATCAATTCCGAATGCTTAGTTACAAATTCAGGGAACAAATTAAGGCTAACGTTTCAGTGGCTGGCTCTAATTAGTGCCACTAAGCGTTTTTTTGTGTCTGGATTGTTGAGCAACAAAAGGTTAGCCTTATTGCAACGATTTTGTGCTGAATTATTTGTATCTGCTGAATTATTTGTAATATGTATTATTTTTATTTGTATACGTCGAATATAACCGATACACCAACTTATATTGGTAGGCTATTTTTTAATATGTATAAGACTGAGAGATGATGGAGAGAATTTGAGGGGTTCACTACGAACTAGGTATCTATTTGAAATCGAGGTCGATTTTAAACTAAAATTTGTGTTATTGTATTGAACCATGGACTTCGGATCAAGTGAATCCAAGTCCTTGCCACTAAGTCACAGAATTAATCATATTTATTAAGTTCTAATGGTTGATTTAGATCTTGCTTTGCACCTTTCAAAAACAAGTCGAAATACACCTTTTTGAAAAAAAAAAAGAACCAATGGACAAACTTAAAAAATCATCCCTCCTCATGGTCATAACAGGAATCGCTAAATACTTAAATACCTGTTAAGTATAGGGCGTTTTATTGAAATGTATGCAAATGCGCTTATTATCCTCCCGACCAAGGTGTCAACATCTGAATCATGTTAAAAAGGTTTTTTGACGTTGATTGTAATTATATTAATTGCCTGTAATCATAATCGAGGCCGCACGTTTTATTAACTGTTCTTTTAAGATTGATTTTGACCGGTTTTTTATGTTATCTTTTTAAAAGAACGCCCTGCCTTGTAGGGAAGGCAGGGCATTTCTCGGTGGACCGACGATGTTTTGAAGGTCGGATTGGTCGTTGTGGAAATCAGTGGAAGTCTTTGTCCAGTAGAGCACAGCATCACTTAGTACTCCACTGTAGGAACACGGACCTCTCTTATTTCATCATCATCATCATCATCATTTCAGCCATAGGACGTCCACTGTTGAACATAGGCCTCTCCCAATGCTTTCCATGTTGATCGATTTGTAGCGACCCGCGTCCAGCGCTTCCCTGCTATCTTTATGATGTCGTCGGTCCACGCTGCGTTTTTCGGTACGCGGCCTCCATTCCAGGACCTTGCTGCCCCATCGGCCGGCATGCTCTCTTATTTACCAGAGGCAAATTGAAGATCTGGCCTAAACTTCCCACGAGGCATGAAGATCGCATATTTTTGTCCTTTATCCGACTTTTAGGACATCCACGGGAAGAGAGGGAGTGCGTTCTTACACATTTATAATTATACCGTAGGGATTGTAGAATAGAAAGTTATTAAATTTATTTACCTACATTTTCAACTTAAGTCCTTACCCGGTACAGATTTGCGTAACCTTACCCCATTCAAATAAAAGTAAAAGCGACCGAGCGGTGTTTATCGCGAACATAAATGCTGCGAGCGCTATGCGCGAACAATTTCAGTTTGTTAACATTGCCTGGACATTATAAAACTACTATAATAAGTAGTTAATTATCGACTGTCACACATTCGCGTTCGACGCGTCCGCTCCGCTTTCAGTGGGGTCGCAAACATTTTTACTTTGTTTGTTATAAGTAATCTTATAATTCCATTCCATTCAAATCTTAAACTCAGTCTGTAAAAATGAAGGTCTAATTCAGTCTGCACACAGTTCACATAAGCTTAAATTTGAAAACTTGTGAATGATAACAATGAATTTTTATGTGGTGTTCAAATTCGCAAGGTCCTGAATTTCGGGATTATTTTTTTATTGAGTCATTAAATTGTACTAAATTAAACTTCTTTTTACTAGGCGATTCTTTTTCTTTCTCTTAAAATTTATTTGGGATCGGGTCTCGTTCCTGCGACAAGTCAACGACCTTGTATATTTAGTATTCTGTCAATTTCTTATTTTGTCCACCAGATTTCCATTTTCTACTTACTCGTATTTCTCTTATAGCTTTCTTTTGTTGCGATGACTTTAAAGTGAAATAAAACATTCTATAGTAGAATATTGTCAGCAAAATGTTTTCAACCAATGGCAAGATTTGTGCGTAAGTATGAACGTACACTTGCGCGTAATATACTGGCGCGGGCCTTGCTCTAACTCCGCCTGATTGGAATCTACCGCGCGCTGCGATAAATGTACACGCTGTTCGGTCCCTTTACTACTCAATTGTTGCTGGATGCGGCAGGATAACTATAGATCAGAATAGAAAAATAATCCTTATTAAGTCACGCACAGAACTGACAGTTACGTGAAGCTAAAAATAAGGAAAGACACGGATTTAGATCACGATGGTCAAGGTCATCGTTTCAGAATGTGGACATAGTCCAAAGATTTAGCAAGTTAAAGTGATAAAGGGTGATATCTCTTGCAGAACTGTCAACAAGTTCTGAAGACGATCTTATCGTTTAAAAGATTAGGACGTCCACTTCCTTGACAGACCGACGACCTTAAATTATAGCTGTGGATGGTGTGGCTGTGGGAGGGTACGGTCAGCGGACTAGCTGAAGTGATGATGTCAATATGATGAGACCAAAAACGGCAATACTTAATATTTTAGCTCAAAAATTCTCGCTATTCCATTGTCTTCCTATTCCAGCCTAGTTTAGATCCGTGTACCGAACCGCCTACAATTAAACCCCAAGCTACAAGGCCTAGATGTCGTTGCGGAGGCTCCGCGGACCTTCCCTTGCACGATAACTCCCGCGTAAGTTATTGCGTCCAAGCCGCCTATCGGATGATCGCCTTCATTAAGGATAGATAATTTGATTATCCATTGTGATTTAGATGCAAAATTATCTATGGGATTGGTTTTAAATGACGTCCACTGCTGGACAAAGGTCTTCCCCAAGGATTTCCACAACGAACGGTCCTGCGTTGCCTGAATCCAGGTTCTTCCCGCGACCTTCACCAGATCGTCAGTCCACCTAGTAAGAGGCCTGCCCACGCTGCGTCTCTCGGCCCGTGGTCGCCACTCGAGAACTTTTCTGCCTTATGTTTCAATCATAATATACAGTTAAGCTTTCTTAGCACGCTGAGATCCTGTATTCCCGTTGTACCCTGATGATGGGGAATATGGGAACATGATGGGGAAAAAGGCAACCTCATATATTTTTCTGCAAGCGATACAAGGCTACCCACTTTCTGTACATCTCGCTGCATTTTCTTTTGTAAAAGAGGCATGATATTTATGAAAAGCTTAGCCAGAATAATATCTATGTATATGACCCAAAAATATGATTACTATTTACTGATATCTTAACCGTTAAGATTAAAATTGAGGAAGTACATAATAAGACAATTTAGGAAGTAAAGTAACTAAATTAATTCCGTCGTCAGCTTTGGATCTCTTGTAAAGTTATTTATGGACTGCAAACACTGCGCCGCTCATCAAGATACTCACAAAATCCAAATTAACGGTCTTTGAAGGTATTTAATTTGGGAACATTTATTAATGAGCTGGGAGCTTGTAGCTTTTACATAAAACGGTATATGACATATACCTACCTAGTAGGCGTATAAATTTGGCGTAAATCGAAAATAAGCTAAGTGTTAACCAAGGAATAAGTTGCATTTTGATGCCGATATTATTGTAGTTTCGCTTCTAGGTGTACGTCATCTTGGCTGGAATCTTCATCTAAAACTTTGTGATTAGGGTTAAGATATTTTGCTAGATTACATTATTAGGTATAGAAGATTGAATATAACGAAAGGGAAGAGACAAAGAGCTTGGTTTGACCTATTTTAAATCTCAGACAACATTTTGTATAGCTGATGTTCACATCATCAACGATTCGTTGACGCATCTAGTTTATTGATAATCAAATCAAATAAGTCTCCTCTATTCTTACTTAACCAAAATTATATTTACTTCGTTTATACTCGGACATACTGATGCCATAAATCATTAATTAACCTAACGAAGATATTTCTTCTTAATCAGTTCACGAAGTTCCTTTGTAAAACAGACTACACGCGTCAGAGAGTTCTCGCCGTAATAAATTTAGTGAAACTTAACTTTGTCTCAAGACGACAAAGTAAGAGATCTCTATCAGAGGTACGCGCTCTCCTAAGGTGAAGCTGATAGGGTTGGCAAAATATTAATATTAAAATAAATTAGAAATCAATTATGTAGGTAGTTTGTGATTGAAGTTTTAGGTGTTCCTGTGATTGCAAAATGTACACTACATATATCCGGAAAGCAATATTAGAAATCTTATTGAATATTAGAAAACGCCACTTTTATAACGATTCTAGATTAAGGTAGGTACCACCTACTGCTGTTTTAATAATTTCGCAAAGTTTCTTTGATAAATACTACAAGCGTTTTTTAACCATCAAGTCGATTATCTTGTCCCTAGGTATAATAGATCCCAAAGCTATACGAACTACCAGCTGTAGCTACATAAATATCAACTTGATTGGCAATTTTGGTGTCCGTTTGTCACACATCTTTGCTCTTAAAGCAATAGATAACGTGTCAAGGAATAAGCGACCTAACTGCTCACTTTCTTCTTCCTCGGTCCCTCACTGATGAGGATCGCGACCATATAATGTTCCTCTACAGACTGTCATAAGTTGTGTGGACCGCACGATGCAAGCTTCCGCCCACCGTCCTCCCCTTCCTAACTGCTCACTACTTAAATTAAAAATCCTGTTTTAAGTAATACCTAAGCACTATCAAATACCCAAGTGCCAACCCTAAGTGCATGTGGGGAGTGCCGATAGAAGGCGCGAGCCGTAAATCTCGGCGGTACACTTCCGCAATTATCAATTCGTTAGATACCGGTTACTGGTGTTACTCATACCTAAACGCTGCTAACTAGACTCGGGAGATGTGAATGAAATGCCAAACATCTCTGTTATTGGTGCATGAATATTTGACTTGAATGAAAACTTATTTATTTTTGCAAGTAGACTTTTAAAAAGCACTTTTACACGTCCCAGTAACCCTACCACTGCCTCGGGGCTATAAATGGGCCTGTGCTGAGAAGAAGTAGCGCAAGAAACTCAGTCACATTGACAGCCTCTTTTTCAAGGGTTGACAGTCTTTAAAATATACATAGTTATAAAATATTGATACGAACTAGTGATGACTAGAGACCATTATAGCAAACGCTACTTTATATTTGATGTCTAACAACAATTTTGCATTTAAAACTGTCCTAAAATCAATGTATGACATTATGTTTACAGGGTAAGATAACAATACTGGGTAGAGTTTATGATGAATTGAGTGATTGAACTAAAAATCTTGTCTCTAAATAAATATTTATGCACTTACGTAACTAACTGTTGACGGACTAGCTATAAAGAAAACTTACGTTTTTTATGGTTTGATAAGAAATATGTATGTCAAACATTTACAGACAAATCTATTCGTAATAGACTGGACTTTTAGGCTGAGTTGCACCATCTTACTTTAACTTTGACAAACGTCAAAAACCTGTCAAACTCCATACGAAAAGCAACGGTTATGATTCCGGGAAGATTATTTATAGTAGTTCGAAATCCTCACAGACGAAGGCTAAGGAGATGCTAGCAAGTAATATTTTATGATTAATAGATAGGTACCTACTTATAGCGAGTTGAACCGAGGTCGTTTTCAATTGAACAATCACTGTAACGGGTCCGAAATAGGAAATGAGTAATTTTGTGGGATAAACGGTATAGTAAGTATCCATCGCTACTTCGGGCATTACTTGTAGTTTAACTATTTAGTAATTTGTAAGTGTATTAAGCAATTTAATGTATTGCGTGAATGTAATTGGCTTCTAACAATCGTTGAGCGATTTCGTCTGACGAATGATGCCACACACATTGTTAGTATGGTAGAGAGTAAGGCTGAGTTGCATCACCCAACTTTGACCGTAACTATAACGATAACCGGTGCTTTTTGTTTGGAGTTTGACATATTTTTGACGTTTGTCAAACTTAAAGTAAGATGGTGCAACCCAGCCTGACTGTTCGTTAGTTATAATGGATTGGTTACAAGTAATATTATGAAATTTTGACTTAGTGATTATAGTTTTTTTTGGCATATTAATAGGACTATGAGAGCATCACGAAGATTCAAATTCAGTAGATCCGATACGCCTACAATCTTCTTGATAGAGACTTATTGGCATCGACTCAACTACTTGTAGGATCTTCTATGTTAACTTTTGTTGAGGTGTTGTGGTCTATTAATGTATTATGGTGCTCTAAACAACAAGCACTTCATGTATAAACTGTACACGTATTAGATAAACATGTTAGGGCACGAAATTGAAACTTACTTAAAAATGAGTTGTATGACTAAAGTCTAGCTAACAAATACGAACGCAACGTACATTTTATCTTGATAAAAAAATTGTAAAAAAATACGAATGAAATCTGAAAAAGAAGCCTCAATAATTTTCTCGCTATGACAAAATCCAATTACACCCCACCCCGTTGAAGTATGTTTCAGTGGTGTTCTTTTGATTAAATTCGGTTCTGTCCCCGAGCAGGCTCGCATTTCTGCAAAAATGGCGGCTAAGCAGACGGTCTCGTGGGCCTGAATTACGATGTTCTTGGCTGCAGTGCAGTTTATTCCAGACAATGCAATATAGGATAACGTTTAAAATGCTTATGGAGCGTTATAGGACTTACGGTTTTTTGCGCTGGCAATAAACGGTATTTGTCACTTAGGTACTAAGTTTTTACATAATTTATATAGTATACTTAAAGTTCGCGAGGCCTAATCTGACCTTTGCATTTGTTTGAAACCAAACGTAGAGTCAGACAAAAAATCTTTTAAAAATATAGCAAAAATGTGTGTATGGAAAAATTTTACACAAAAATAAAAATGCTAACCCGTTACTAATAAAAGTTACACGCGCGTTGAACAGTTGTTTACTAGGAGGTAGATAAGATACTTTTCTACTTAGAATTGATTATTATTTTACCGTTATTATTAACAATTATGTATTTCATACGGTGATAGAGTGAGGACGCTCTCGACAATTTGCTAGATATTACGTAATTTGATTTTGATTTTACTCTGAGAAATTCCGAAGTCCCAGGACGTCCCAGGATTTTGATTGAAAGCTGTCTTGTGTTCCAGGAACTTTTGGGGAACTGTAATTTCTACAGTCTTGGAAAAAGTAGATATACAACTCTGAGTAAGCTTCGTTTGTAAATATGTATGTAGGTGGGGGAGACAGAGGTGAGTTGTAACAGAGGAGAGTTGTGATATTGTCATTTTGGAAACCTATTATCTATCAGCGTTTGTATCTCGAGACTTGACCTAAAAACGCGCACTGTTACGAGCTCGCTAGTAGTTAATAAGTTCCAAAAAATCGTCAATGTCACAACTCTCCTCTGTTACAACTCACCCCGGTCTCCCCTACCATTACCTGCCTCGATTATATCAACATTGTATAGACTGGTTTACGAGTGAAGGAAATTTAAATGATCAAACGAACTTACCAAGTGAAGTTCGATCTAAATTATCCTGTTTTCGCCGAAGAGATTTAATTTACCATGTAGTACCCCTGTACGACAACCCAATCCGCACACANTCTCCCCTACCATTACCTGCCTCGATTATATCAACATTGTATAGACTGGTTTACGAATGCAGGATAATAATTAGTTGTGTAATATTTCAACATTTGTAAACGAAAGGTACAGTTTGCGTTTAAATCAATTAAAAACACAGTATTTTTGTATTACCAAACGGCCTCTCTTTTGAATTATACTGTAAATATTCCATTTATCAAGAACATTGCTGTAATTTTCAATTACGTTGGTGATTAAAGATTCAGTAGAAGTAAACTCATTATTTTATGGTATATTGAATCCATTAAGCGTTATTAAAATTATCAGTATTTATGAACTGCAATGCAATTAATTTCAGTTAAACCTGTTTAAATAATTGGAAACCTATAAGTGTACCTATTTTGATGTTTGAACATTTAATGTTTCTACATTGAACAGCGATAAACAATGTATTCTAGGAATATTTAACAATTGTTACTTACTGTATTTATAGTTTTTCGTGGAATGGTAAATAATACTGATTAATTATTAAAGCCTATAATAATGTACTTATGAGAAATAAAATTTCAGACTGAATCCACGTTGCCCGGTTGGTAGCGACCTGCGTCCAGTGCCTTTAATTGAAATCCACGTTGCCCGGTTGGTAGCGACCTGCGTCTAGTGCCTTGACTTGACTTGACTTATGGTCCTATGTCCCCTAGATGGGGCAGAGGGCGTCCACAACAGTCCTCCATCTCGTTCGGTCTTGAGCTTCTCGCTTGATCTCGCTCCAGGTCTTGCCGATCTTCTTCGCCTCGTCCGCTACAGTGCGCCGCCAAGTTTGCCTGGGTCGACCACGTTTGCGTTTTCCTTGGGGATTCCAATCCAGAGCCTGCTTAGGGATGTGATCGGGGTCCCTTCGGAGAGTGTGGCCAATCCAGTTCCACTTGCGGCGCTTGAGTCTAGTGCCTTACTGCTACCTTTAAGATATCGTCAGTGTAGGTACCTTGTGGGTGGACCACCAAGGTTTCGTTTAAGTAAACAGTAACTATTCCGAGATACTTGTTAAAAATATATTCGTAACAGTTTGAATTCGGGATAAACCTAAGTGGAGTTTTCCCGTAACTTGGGTAAGTTACCTCGCTTTTTCAAACTACAAGTTCTTTGTTCTGTTAATAAGTAGGTTAAGAAAATAATAGCAAACCTTGTCGAGTTTATTTTCAAAATAGTAATTTTCTTTGGAAATCGTTCCGCGGTTTCTTATGTAGTAAATAAATAGTTTTAATATTCTTTTCTAGTGAATTTGTACGGTAGTTATTTGTGGTTCATGTAGTAATAGAATAATAATTAAAGTAAATAGGTACCTAAAGGTTGGTCGTGTTATTAAGGACACAGGACGATTAAAGTATCGCTTTATAAATTGTGTTTGTGCTTTTTGTGAATCCAATATGCTTCTAAGGGAGGATTCGACCAAACAAGAGTAAATATTAATCTCAGAATAAATCGTCAGTTTTGATATATTATTTCCCATTACTGAAACTGTCTATGTGCCAAATATACCAGGAGTTATTCTCGGATAAAAGTTGGGTCGAATCATATCTAAAGGAACTAATTGATTCCAAGCATTACAAGTATCCAAGCATTAGAAGCACTAACGTGACTGTTAGTGATTCTGTACTTGTAATGCTTGGAATCAATTAGTTCCTTTTTAATAGAAACATATAAAAAAATAAGCAGCGCTTTTAATTTTATAAAATGTAAGTGTTTTATTACACAGTAACAACAAAACAAATACGAAACTTGAGACAGCGCGAAAAACTAGGAAGATATTTTAAATACAGATGGACACTGAAATGAAACAAACTTAAGATGGCTGAAGAGCCTCTCGGAAAACTGTTCTATGACTACTTAAATCTTTTTAACTGTCCCACCTCTTGAGAGGAAAGTCTTAAAAGTTAAAACCCTTGACGCTAATTAAACTGGTATTAAATAAGTCGCTTAACTATTTAACAAGCGACGACCATTGTCTTCTCATAAAGCGGATCGCAAAAAGAATAAGTCAAAAAGAATCGCCGGATTAAAAGTGCCGAGTCATTCATTTCAGAGTTTAATTATCTACTGTTTAAACAAATGAATGAACCGATGGCACAGCCGCTGGACGGTAAGACCGGGAAAATGCAGGATCCAACGGCAACGTCAAACAAATTTCTAGAATAGTCCACTCTTTTCTACTTGTGTTAGTGAAAAATCCTCTTCGAGGCTTGGGAATTGAGCGAGCTTTACCTTTCTGAAATGCATTTTGGACCTTGCGGCTGTACGGATACGGTTTAAAGTTCACAAAGGTCTGAGGTGTCGTGTCGCGTTTTTGTTGCGAAATAACGATTGTCGCGCGTATACCACAGATCAGAATGGAGAAACAGTTCACTTTGTAGGACTGGTATAATTAGTTCTTAGGTATTTAGAGTAAATAAACCAGAAAAAAATGGGTTTAAAACATTTTAAAATCGTGTATGTTATAGCTACTATAATCAATTCTGTCTATGTGAATATTACTGTTTCTTAGAAAAGTGCTTGATGACGTGCTTATCAATATGCACTGCCTGTCTTTTGTTTTGTACCTGTACGGCTAACACGAAAAACTTTCGAGTTCAAATCGTTTGCGTACTCGAATCGCCATCAAAAGATTTAGTAAGAAAACTACAACAGCGCCCTTGTGAACGTGTCGTAAAGTGAACTTAGTATGAGATGTGGTTGCACGAAACTTATTTTGAGAATCAAAATTGTCACGTTATCGTTTAATTCGAAGATTGAGTAACGAATTTTATCGAATACGCAAACGATTCGAAGACGAAAGTTGTTTATGCTAGAGGTACTGTTCTTTGCTCTGTTATGTCATTTGAACAATAATTTTCTTTTCTTTTTATTATTTTCATTACTGAATTCGTGTAATCGAGCTAAGAATAAAATTATCTCGAGTAGAAAGCGATTGAGCTTGATGCTTACTCGTAATTAATTAAATAACTAGACTGGCTGCTCTTGTCTGAGCTATGTCATGGTGGTTGAGACGAGTTTTAGCGGCGTTTGCAAAAAGGCGAACGATGCGAAGATAGCCGCACCGCTTCCGGATGGAAATGCGTTTTCGATGGTCTGCGCTTGTCGTTTCTAGTTCTCAAGTTGTAGTTAAGATTCTTGGCGACCGGCGCCTGCCTTTGAGTTTGGGTAATATAGATGCAGCAGTGAAAGGGACCTGCAGCATTCATTATTTTGTTTTTCTGTGAAAGGCTCCTTTGAAACGTAAACGGTACCTGAACAAAATATTTTCAGTATTTTTAATGGTTGTCACAATTTAGTTTTAGCAATTACACAGTCTCGAGTGTGTTTCAACATTAATACTGCTTTGACTTTATCTCAAATCAATTTAATTTAAGGCTCATGTTTGCTTTTAACATTTCCTTCAAAAACTTAAACTGTTACAGAGCTAAACTCTGCATTTTTACTGTACATTTTTACATAGGTATAAATAAATTAAATATCTGGATTTGCCATTGTAAATTAATTGTGCTCATATTATTCTATGTAGGGTGATCGCTATAGTAATTAGCCAATACATAGTTATTGACCAACTTGCCTAAAATGAAAAGAAACAAGCCTAATGGAAGTTATTAAGAGAGGAAAAGAGACAAATATTTTTTTATAGCAATACGCAGTCCAATGTACTTAGTAAATATTTTTGTCTCTTACTTATCAACAATCCAATATGCCAATAACTATGTAAAGGCCAATTACTATAGCAATCACCCTACAAGTAAACCTAAAATACACCCTAAAATAAACCTTACCTAATTAACTACGTGTCAAATAAGAAGCAAGTCCTCCGGTAAGACCTTTTACAAATAGAATTCATGCAAAAAAGTGTCACAACAGTCCCTTTGTTGCTTTTGACAACTCTATTAGACAATAATAATTGTTCTTTGGCGGTCTTTTAATAATGCATATTAATTAATAGATAATTGCAAGTCCATAAAACATCATTGAGCCAATGATGATCAATTAGGTCATTCGCACGTACACTTGACATTCTACACGTTACGTCACGATACTCAATATACTTATTGGAGTGTGACCTAGTCGGTAAACGTCCTTTATAGTTACCGACGGCAAAAAAATTACTAAGTAGGCAGTAAGGGTA
Source organism: Ostrinia furnacalis (assembly GCF_004193835.3). Classification (NCBI taxonomy): domain Eukaryota; kingdom Metazoa; phylum Arthropoda; class Insecta; order Lepidoptera; family Crambidae; genus Ostrinia; species Ostrinia furnacalis. Next base: position 342,716 of record NW_021137591.1, on the reverse strand, counting down.
AAGCCTGACTGTTGTAAAATTTGTGCGTTCATAATTTGTGTGCGAAATGCAACGCACGTTTCTTATAGTCTTAGGGTATGGTATTCAATGTTATTTATTAGAAGAAAGTCACCTATTGTGATTAACACAATTTGGATGCAGATTTTGCGTAGGCCATTAAAAAAAGTACTGCTAAAATTCACTAATCAGAGTAAAGAAGCTTAAAAATAGTATGGCTGACCATGACTGATGGGTTGAATAACTGATTCAAACGTGATTTATTGCAGGTACTTTACATCTGGCTAGGTTAAAAATAGGATTGGTTAGGCATATTATTTTTATATTTCGTACAGTCACCGTCAAATAGGCCAAAAAGTTGACTACACAACCTTATTCCAAATAACAAAGACGTGTTGCGAACTTTCTGACTACTTGTGGTGTCACGAACTATTTGACACTGAGTGTACCAATTTTTTTGCCTTACTTTCTGATAATTTATTTAATGTGTTTATATCCGTTGTCTAGTACCCATAGTACAAGCTTTGCTTAGTTTGGGACTAGAAGCGCAGTGTTAAATGTCCAAGGATATTTATTTATATTTTATATTTTTTTATTTATGTCATCCAGGCTTCAGTAGTGTGGTCGTACCCTAGCCAGTGAGCACTAATGGTGGCAGATACCGCGACGTCCCTAGGCTAGTAATTGGCCATCGATTTTCTTAGACAAAAGACCTAGAGATCGCTGGAAATGGACTTTCAGCGTAATGCCACGTTAAGCTGTTTTGTCTTTTGTTGTTCAGTTGCAGCGTATTTTATGCTGGCACTATGGAGGATGATGCAGAATTCTCATTTTTAGTTGTGATTTCATTCGTACTTTGATATAAATGTGCTGTGCATACTGAAACGTCGATGTAATGGAGTATAGAACTTGACCCTAAAACATAAGGACTGAAGACTATTAAGGATTACGAAATCATCATGTATATTGTGAAAATAAAAAATCCATTGCCGAAACTTACTTGCCTATTAAATCCAAACTGCAGTAGGTAAAATAAGAGCTTACTAAAATCATCCAGGTTTTGATTCTGAGAAAAAAGATTTCGGTAGGTAATGATTCCTTAATTAACGTGTAGATTTAGTAATTGTGCGTTTTTAAAATAAAATTTCTCTATTAATAAATAAACCTAATTTTCAGTTCGTATGACATTTTTAAGGCGGACCTTGTGAATTTAACTTCGATTGTGGTGCTATGAACCAAATGGAGTCTTCATTCAGTGGTTGGGAGATATTTCAAAAAATACTTACATCATGGAACAAAAAATAAAGAGCAACTGCGCAACATTAATATAGTATTTGCTCGTTTGTGGCTTTCGTTTTAAATTGTTAATGTATTTTAATTAGTTAGACAAATCTACCGCTACCAATCGATCAACATGGAAAGCATTGGGGGAGGCCTATGTTCAGCAGTGGACGTCCTGTGGCTGAAATGATGATGATGATGATGAGACAAATCTAAATAAAAACTTAATACTTATCACTTCGCGTAATGGTAAAGAAAAATAATGGAATTATTAATAAACGTAAACCATGCGTTTTAAAAATATTGTATCTAATTCAAACATTTTCCACATTAATACCATACTCATAAATGATGGGAAGAACAAAATCACAATTAGGCTGAGTTGCATCATCTTACTTTAACTTTGACAAACGTCAAAAATCTGTAAAACTCCATACAAAAAGCACCGGTTAGTGTTATTTTTACGATTAAATTATGGTGGTGCAACTCAGCCTTAGTTTTCGGGTACCTACCTACCTAATTCGGTTTTCAATTCCATTCCAGTTCGAAATTACTAAAATAACAAGAATTGGGCAACAAGGTTCGTTTGACCCGCGACCGCTCGCAACCGTTCATATCGCATCCATCCGTATAACTCCGCGTTGGATCCAAACGCGTTAATCGTTCAGCTTGCACGATTATTAAACAAGTATTGGCATGCGTGCACCGCACAGAATCCCTTTCAGGGTGCCGCGTTCATTCATCCACTTTGATAATGCCACATAATTAGAACCATTGTGGATATCCACTTTGAAATAACGGAAATTCCGCAAAATATGCCGCGGAAGGTTTGGACGTATGTGACGATTGAGGTACGACGATAGGACGGCATTGGGGTATATTAAAATGTGTTTGCATATAAATAAGTAGTTGGCCATCTTTAGAATAGAATAGAAACATCTAGGTATATTAATTTATTTTATTTCTAGTTATTGTAGTTCGTTCGTTTCAGCCCATTGTTGTAGTACCTATGTAGTTAGCATACATAACAAGTGAGGTGTCAGTCAAAAGTAATACGTAGTTCATTTTACCCTACATTTTGGTTAAAATTATGCCCACTGGTTTCATTTTCCTGAAAACGTTCCCTAAAATGGACAACGGAATTACAAAATCTTTTGGCTGCTGAAAAATATTAAACCTTTATAAAAATAATAACAGAAAACATCAGCTAAAATATTCTTTATTATTAACAACAGGGACAATAAATTATGTATCAGAAATTAGCGATAGTCGACGACTTCACTGAATAAATTACGAGCGAAATACAAAAGCTCTTCATTTAAAAATAAGCCCAAATATGCCCGGGGAGCTTTCATAATTTCCCTCAAAGATTTTCAATTTTTTATAAATCTGTTTGCATATTTCCGGTGGTAAGGAACTGGCGGGACATCCGCGGTTCATCCCAGGGGAAATCTGTGCAAAAAGGTCCGGGACAAACAATGGGCACCCTGCTCAATGTTTGAACTTTAAGGGTGGCTACACAAGATGCGTTGCTAATGTATGTTACTGGATCAAAGCAACGCGCAGTAGAATTGCTCAACATTCTGTGTACATGTCGATGGTCCATTATCGAAAGAAAGTCAATAGTCAATAGTTGGGGCCAAACTAAGAGATAGGCAATAAAATAATAATTAATTTATTACCTACAAAAACAGTTTATAATGTAATGTACCTACTTCTTTTGTTAGATTCTCCATAAATTATTTTGAGGTTCAATAACCTACCTACTTAAGTATCTATACTTATAATAAATCTGTAGAGAGGTCAATTCTGTACCTACATGAAATATATTTTCAAAATAACTATCAGGGGGTGATTAGTGATCGATACTGATGCTAAAATGCAATCAGTAAAATTTTTGTCTGTATGTTCTTTATAGAAACAAAAACTAGGTACTCGACGGATCTTAACGAAACTTGGTACAATTATTCTTCATACTCCTGGGTAGGTTATAGTATACTTAGAAATTCCCACAGGAACAGGAATTAGCGGGAAAATCCTTTTGTATGAAAAATCCTTTTGTATGAAAAATCTAAACCGCTTAAGTTAGACACTTGTAATTTGGCTTGTAGGTACCTTAGTAAACTTAAAGCTTAGTTACAACAAGTAATTCCCGAAATTCCCAAGGGAACGGGAATTAGCGGGAAAATCCTTTTGTATGAAAAAATCTAAACCGCGTAAGATAGATGAAGGGGGTAAAACGGGATCCACGCGTACGAAGTCGCGGGCGGCCGCTAGTAAATAATAAACTTCTCGCTAGCTTAGTCAAAAGTTAACAAATTAGTATTTCTATCAAAAATTCTTACAATAAAACAAAGTTACTTCGTATAACTTTAAATACCATCTTTACAAATATCGAAGTTCATTTAGCAAAATAAGGAGTTATCAAAAATATAGCAAGAAATTTGTATTCGTCTGGAAAGTCCTTAACATTTGAATTTTGGGGTGTTTCAGTCTGCGTCGGCTGTCGGTTAGTGATGTGCCACATCGCTTTTTTCTTATCGATTAGTGAGGACATGATTGTTATGGACGCAGGCCGCTACCAATCGATCAACATGGAAAGCATTGGGGGAGGCCTATGTTCAGCAGTGGACGTCCTGTGGCTGAAATGATGATGATGATTGTTATGCAAAGTAAAAAGGAATTAAAATTAAATCTAAATATATAAAAGGAGAAACTGACTGACTGACTGACAGATCAACGCACAGCCTAAACGGCTAAACGTAGGCACTTGAAATTTGGAAGGGACGTAGCATAGGTACCGTAGAGATGCACTAAGAAAGGAATTTCCGAAATTCCCACGGGAACGGGAATTAGCGGGAAAAACGGGATTCACGCGTACGAAGTCGCGGGCGGCCGCTAGTAATACATAAGTAGGTTAACACATTGTTAACTCGTATATTAAGTTAAAACGCAGTTTACAATTAAAAATAAATATCTACAAATTTTAAAGAGTTTTCGTCCAAGATTCTAGGCAATTTTGAAACATCATTTGAGAGGACTGGGTCGGTTATTTCAACAACATTGTTATAAAATATAATTTTATTTGATTCCAAGTTAATGTTTTTCATTACTCGATGTTTTGTCTGATAAATGAAAAACACAAACAAATAAGACTCGAGTCGATTTTCTTGAAAGTAGGACATCCCTTCTTTAGATAAGAACTCCAAATTATACCGAGCTAATACTATTTTGCATTAAGTACGAGTAAGCTGGGATAAGATTTATTTGAGAATACATTTGGTATCTTTATGTTCCGAGACAATAATGGATGGCACAGTTTTACCACCTTCAAGGTTTCGAGGGATTCCAACCTGCTTTGTTGAAATTTAATCGGCGAAATGCGAGGTTTCATGAAATAAAATCTTCTGAAGCTCCGCCATCTTGTTCCAAATGATGTATACTAAAGCAGAGTAGTTCAGAATTCCAGTAATGAATTCAGAATTTTCTTATTGTTCCTCGTAGCCCTTCTAAAACCGTTCCAATTTTACATTTNTGTAGTAAGTAATAGAATAATAATTAAAGTAAATATTTTTTGATATTTTATAGGTTGATCGTGTTATTTAAGACACAGGACGATCGCTTGAATGAAACAGTAAAGGCTTTTGTGATTCCAATATGCTTCTAAGGGTGGATTCGACCAAACAAGACTAAATATTAATCTCAGAATAAATCGTATNTTACATTTAACTGCCTTCTTTCATATAACTTGGGGAACGTAAAAATAAACGTCGTTATTTGTTCCTTTTGTGAAGTTAGCGAGGCAATTTGCAACAACTCTTTCATAAAGCCTTCAATAAAGTTGCGATGAAAGTATCTAAAATTTAATCACAACAAAACATTAATGAATCAAAAGGAAAATTGTGCGAGTGGACTTAAAGTTTTAACTTGAGTTTGTCGCAGGTGGGAATTTGCGAGAGCTGTTAGGTTTGGATAAGAAACTCCGACTAGGCGGATTTAACAAAATTCCAAATATAAGGAGCAAGTTCTTAAAACCCCGTTGAAAATTCAGCCAAAACATCTCAGAAGGGCAACTAACCGTAAAGCAAACTCTTAAGAAGTTTTTTATGGAAATTTTAGCAAAACCTCATTTCGTTAATGTTGAAATTTTAGTGCTAATTAAACGCGTTTTATCTTCTTATACGTTTGATAATAAACCAAAATTGCTGTCATTAGGGCTTTTGGTTTTATGATTTTAGTTGTTTTTAGCATTCGTGGACGTAACGACCACGATGCTAACTAAGGATCGGAGTTAATGTGGAACTCTGAAGCAAACTTTACTCGTAATTAGCTATTATAAGCCTTTTAAAAACGAGGATAGCTAAGAAATGTGAGTTTAAATTGGGCCATATTAATAGACACTTATGTCTTGAAAACGGGAACTTTAAGATGCTTACATGTTTATAGGTTCCGCCATCGCCATTGCCATCGTGTACGCAGGCTGCATGTGCAACCTTAACTCCGTCATGACTAACCGCCTCTGTGGTCTAGTGGTTAGACCACCTGCTTCAGACGCAGAGGTCCCGGGTTCGATTCCCAGTGGGGGCAGATTTTTCTGTTCGGTTTGGTTGGTGGTAGGGCTTGTTCTTAGTCCGCCTGGCTAGCTACCACCATCTTACCTAAGTCTGTCGCCATAACAACAATGTTAACAGCATTGTTGTGTTCCGCCAGTTAGAGGTAAGATAGCCAGTTCCTCCGTGGTTGAGGATTCCGGGTGAAGCTCGCTTCCACCTTCGGCCTGATCATCACTTACCATCAGGTGAGATACAGGCCAAGAGCTTCCTCGTTGTGGATAAAAAAAAAAAAAGACTAGTAGCTCTGACGTGATGCACTCGTATACAGGGTGTTAGGTAAATGGGTATATGAGCTGACACTAGCCCATGTTAACATGGTCATATAAATGGTATGGTGAAGTCAGAAATTTGATATCATCATTTTATTTTTTTAATTTTCATACAAAATAAATTTTATAAAATCCTATTTGTATGAAAATTAAAATAATTAAAATGAAGATATTAATTTTCTGACTTCACCATATGACCATGTTAACATGGGCTAGTGTCGGCTCATATACCCATTTACCTAACACCCTGTATAAAAATAAAAAATGTTGTGTTCACCATCAAGATTCAATAATAGCGTTTTGAATCCTCAACCAAGCATGTTCTTTGCAGTATAAACTGTTAAACCAAATGGTTGTTTACTTTAAAATTACGATGAAAATGAGGTCCACTAAACATTTGACAATCGAATTAAAATTATTTATCGGATCATTTCTCGTACTAAGTTAACATAATAATAATATCAACCATAGTTATTCAAAATACAATCACATTTGCTTACTCACAGCAAATAATCACTATTATTTCAATTGAACAATGACCATAGCGAGTTATACCATGTTTTATTGAGTTCCAAATAAGTATTACAGCACATTTGTAGGTCATGATTACTCGACATAATTAATTTAATCGTTTGGGACCATACCTTTATAATATCAGTCGCAAATTACTTGCTAGATAGGTGCTATCATTACTATAGATATATCATCGTCTTCATCATTACCAGGTCATTTAGTTTCCTCTGAAGGATCAGGATCTTCTTTTTTTTTTTCAGAGGCAAAACAGAGGATTCTACAACAAATATTATTTTAGCTATTTTTATTGAAATTGAAACAATATCTAGAACGTTCACGCCTATGCGATTACGTGTAATATAAGGGTTAGATGAAGTTAGGTGTAAACAGACTGAAATTGAGTTAAATAAATATCAAAGGGTCTCGCAGACCGGAAAATTCGCTTGTCTGGCTCACATGCGGGCAAGCAAACATTGTGTAAACGAGCCCCTGGCAGACTTAAAAATTACACGAAAGTAAGCAAAATTATTTTGATATCATAATAAATAATAATGATTTTAAATGATGTAATCTGCTCGTATTCGTAACACCACATAATAAACTCGGTGGTTAAATTATAAGATGACTCATTGATATTAATTCTGTTGCACCTTATGCAGTAACTATGTACTACTCGTAATTATTAGTTGACTTTGAATTTGCAGCAAAAATGTATTATAATCTGATGACAATGCATTTAAGGAGATGGCATCGAAGAAGGCTTTACTGGGTTTTATAGCCATTAGGGTAGCTGTGTATTACCTCGTATTATTATCTACTCATAGTAAAAACTACTAAATATAATTTGCCTCTAGTAGTTAGGAGAGTAAATACAAATGTTACTATAAAATAATTAAAAACAGTAAACACAGGATATCTCGAATCCCGAATTAATCTAGCCGTTAATTTTTTCCAAAACACCGCCCATTTTATGTACTAATCCCAATAAACTTTTAACTTCCTTACAAATGAAGTCATATATTTAGTTGAAGGAAGTCGTTACTCGGCGAATCCAAAACTCGAGTCTGCTTGGTTATTTCTAAAGGCTATAAAACGGTTCATGGTGGGATAAACAACGGCGGATATGGGTGGTCGGGTGTGCCGTGCGATTTGTTGACACATGTCGCCCTTCGACCCTGGCCGGGTAATCAATACGGACGAAATATGACTGCCAATTAGCGCCTCTGTCTGGCTATTGTGTGACGTTTTAGTCGATTTTGCGCTTTGGTCATTGATACAGTCGAATGTCTGGCATTTATACGTATATTGTAGGTGTAACTCTCTGACATACCTACTATAAACATCCATACCTGTAGTATGAAGTCTTTCTCTTTGTCACTTTTTAACGCCTTGACCACTAAGCCGAGTTGACCGTAACTATGACGATAACCGGTGTTTTTGTATGGAGTTTGACAGATTTTAACGTTTGTTAAAGTAATAAGGTGAAACCCAGCCTAAAACAGTTTTGATTAATTTTGGCATAAGTAGAGATAGAATGGACAGCAACATTTTGTCGCTTAACTAATACTTGAAGGGAAGGATATACTGGTAAGTTAGCATTTATGTTTATTTATTCCAAGGCCGTAGGATATTTTAAAAGTTCTTCAAGTTAAATTTCATTTATTAAATAATAAATGATCCTGAAATTAAAAGAATATACGCCGCATAAACGAACTTAACATCCTATTAATTCGCCCAGTTTATCTCTTGAATTATTAAAATTATAATTAATTTTTGATAGCAAAAGTCCCAAACTGTATCACGAGTATAAACTTTAATATGCCGAAAATACGGTTCCGGGGTGGTATCGCATGTAGTCACCAGCACATTAAACTATACATTATCGTTGGAAAATAGGCCTTATTGCACCTGAATAAAGTGCTACATTATTTAGCTTGATACGCCGCTGTTCGCAAACATTGTTAATAGGCAGATACTGGGCAAATATTTGTTTTGCGCTTATAATGCGGATATTAAGTGTAGCTGTACTTTGTTTGGCATAATGGAGCTATTTTTTCCATGTTTGCGTCCTAGATTTTGTTGGCATAACGAATAAATTAAATCTGAAGCTTGCCCTAAATAAGAAGGCAATATTGTAATTTCGCTTTTCTTTTTCGGCGTAAATTGATACAGCCAAGACTTAAGATTATAACGTAAAAATTGGATTAATTTTTAAGATTCCTCTTTTCAAGGGAATGGAAATTTTCTATTCTGAATTCGATTAGGTATTTGATGAACTTATCATTTATAATGATCCTGTACGCAATATAATTATGTAACAATTTTATCGGAGCGAACAGACCCTCTTACTACTTAAAAAATACACACATAATGCAATAATGTGGATATAAAAATATCCACATTCACGACTTGCAGACACGTGACTCTCGTTGCTGTCACCGCATTCAGACCCCGATTCGCGGCGGTATCGAGTTAACTCCGATGATCGGCCGAAGATAATGACCACGGTCATACAGACCGGACGCATCGGATTTCGCATCACGTCGTGTTGATTGTCGAACGACAAACCCGTTGCCCGCCGGCGTTCCAATTACTACCGACACAGACGCCACCCTCGTGATCATAGATTCGTGATACGCAGATGCAGAAGTCAAATGCTTTTGAAATCAAGTCGTAAGACAGCCGTAATGTGCCTAAAGTAATTGATGACATCGGTATTGTCTCGACGGTGGTGTAGCGGTATTTTGTGGCGCCGTGAATTGCAAATTCTGATCAAATCAATTTAAATAATGAAAATTTCCTAAGGAGAGTGACGTCATAAATTCGTCATTCGTTCGTCAACGTCATTAATTTGTCCAATATCCAACAGTCGTAGGGGTATTTAGTCTGTGGGTTGCGAGGAACTGATTTCGCCAGAAGGCTACCTAGGGAGTTCCCTCAAAAATGGGTTTGCGATACAGCACTGTACAAATAGCTCTATCTAGTGTTTCGTGAATAAATTGGGACGCTACCACTACCAAAACGAAATTATTTGATTTAGAAACACGTTTACGATTTAGAAATTCCGTACGAATTTTGAAAACAAAAGCGCACATCTTTAAAAAGACATTCTGTAGCATGTATCTTTGCCAGGTCTCAACAAACCCCCGACTCTCACTTATCAGGACTTACGGGCTAATACCACCCGAAGGGCACCACCCAATCTGCTGTGGTGCTTATCTCAATTTAATGGCTTCCGTATTAATACCGCCTTTGTCTAATTTGAGCATGCTCCGGTCTCGGTCAGCCGTTGTTTAATCGATCGGTAAAAATTTATGTCGTGAAATGGGGGTGGATCAAGACGTTTAAATCACTGTATTTTTAGATTTCGAGGAAATGTAATGTTGCGTCATCATAATTTATTGAATAATTAACATAATTTATTGAATAATTAACATAATTTATGGAGCTTTGTTATTTCATGCGGAAATAAAAAAATGTTTTTAGTTCAAAAATGAAATTATGAAAGTACCTACCTATTCTTGCTTTAATAAGTATTTCAATTAACTCCTCCCATGTCATCACAATCCCTAATACAAAGCATAATAGCTCTACGAAATGACTATATCCATTATTATGAATTGGTACCCGCCAAAGTTTTCTCTGGCTTTCCTCCAATACTAATAACTATGCTCTCCGAGTTCCAAAAGAGCCATTCCATTTTCACCTTAATAACCGATGACCCTTTCAGTTTATGTAAGCAGCGGGCGAATAGGATCCCTGAGAGAGCTCATCTGAAACGACATCACGTTTAGCCTCAAATCAAAGGAACGATATAATCCAACCGATTCCGAGGGGCGGCGACAGAAAAATTGTGAGTCAAAGCTATTGTTTCCAATATCAGAGTAGGGAGGAAAACTTTTATTGGGCACAAAGTGGGTATTATTCACGGGCCCAACGTAATCAACCACGGACTCAGTAGGGAGAGCCGGACGTCGCTCTCCTGAATGCAAAGATATTTTTTACCAAATGCGGGTCATTTTCAAAGGGTTCGACTTATGAGGGAAAAATTGACGGACCCTTTTCTATTACCGGAGTCTTGGATCAAAACCGTGACGCAATTAAGAGAGATTACTCGTTTTCCAATACGATGTTCCATTGTGTCGATATCGCCGATATCTTCTTTTGTTGGTTTTCTTAGTGCTCGCTACGATCAGTTCTGAATTTGGAAGCAATTATTTTAATGAATGAAATTCGGGACAATGTCTTTGTGAAGATCTTATATTCGTAGGTTATAAAATAGTTAAGAAAATCCTAAAAGTTTTAAGTATTCTTTTACACCTACGTAATCACCAAAAAGTATTTTGTGAAAACTTGGTGTAAAAACGTGATAAAATCGACACTTTTAAATAACATTCGTAAACCCTTAATTTAACACATTAATGTTGATATTGCATCCATTACAAAGTAATTTCTTAAAAAAAGAGAATATTAAGAATAGAATAACAAATATTTATTCTGCAGATTTCTTCCCACTTAAAGATTCTGCATGACTAAAGTGCAAGCAATAATTTAATGCTTTTTCCTATCCTTTCCCTCTTTGAACTATTGTAGCTAACAGTCATACGTTTACCAAGTTAGTGCTTACTCCAGTCGATACCACCTTGCACAACAAGTACTTAAGTCAGTCCACCCAGTTTATAGGTTTCTGTTCAAACATTACACACCTAAACAAACATGGTTAGGTGCAACGAACCAATACGAGCTTAAAATTTTCCAAAACTCACAGAATATCTCTATTTTCGATCTTAGGTTTATTGACATAAGGACTGGTGAAATAAATCTGATCTGTAGTTTGTTTTTCTCCACCAACAGCTTCGGGATGCCATAAAATATGTTATGTGTTACGGATATTTTTATTATTCATCTGCAGTAAATATTTCCTTTTAAGATATTGGGAAGAATTATTGACTTATTACTGGCAGGCACTCGATTCGACTTCGACTCAACATGTTCACTACAATTTGTTTCATGTGTAAACCTATTAAATCCACTTTGCAAGGCCCTAAGCCTCCTTTTCTTGCATTTGTAAAAAGTATACTTGCATCGTAAGTAGCTTTCTTAACTAGTCTTATTTTTATCATACCTACTTATAAACTTTCGTGACATTTTTATGCTTCAGTCAAAAGTACTGTGTAATGTAGGTACATTTCTATCATCTGTGGTTTCACAAGAATAATGCCAATAAAAAGTTAATATTCTCGAAATGTGCAAGCTCAGGAGCAATCAGTCAGAAAATCGTGATTTATTCCACCGTCCACTTACGGTTGCTAAAAATATTCCATACTTAAACTCCACACCCGCTTTGACTTGACTATGTCTTGAATTCAACATTTTTACTCGTATTCAAATATTCATAGCATAATCCTCGATTTCTTTAAACCAAATTGAACTTTAAATCCGTAGCAATAGACACAGTTCAGTTTCACTGTTCAGTCCTCATAGTTACTTTTTGCGATACTAATTCGTGGTAGCTTTCGAATTTTTATGATGCTGTAACATCGTTGTGTAGGTTTCCAAATATGAGTTCTATCTTTTAGACTTCAGGGTGTATTTTTGGTTGGGGATCTAGTGTATGTTGTTAGGTTTCTTCCCAAATATTCCCTCTCAGCCAAAGGCAATCCCCAGAGGCATGATCTCGGACTCCTCATTTATCATGCTTGTCACGTGTTGACCATCCTTCGTGTACAGCACATATACACTGCGGGGTAAATATACAGCGTTAAACACTGCTGTTTTAACTGATGAAGTGATTACCTTAAGTAAATGAAAAAGATACTTTTGCACTGGTCAGGTTGTCCTTTTTTGTTTTGTGTTGAATTGGGGTTTGTCTTTGTAATACGTTTATTGATTTTAGGGATTATTATAGACGATAAAGAAGTTGTAGAATTTGTAAAAAAAACATAAGATATCGTGTTGATAAAAATAAGCTCTATAAATTACAAGAATATGTCTGTTACTGCAATTCATCAGCATTTGGTGTTCATTATCCACACAGCAAAATGTAGAGCCATAGTGAAAAAACTAAAAAGGAGTAGTATTAACCTCTTTATGTACCTGTTTATCGTACCTAAGTAAATGATTTTGTATCAACGGAGCATTTTGATTTCAGACGTAGTAGGTACGGTTTTTTATAGGCCTAATGTTAAGAGAACAATACTTTTGCACCTACTTTTTAAAATTCGCTTTTTTATGATTTTGTGTAAAAAATAACTAAGCTGATTATCACAAGAGTTTGTCTAGTCGATGTATTTCTAGATGTTTTAAGAGTGTCATGTCAAGGAGTTCGTATGAAGTTGTATTACTATCCACTTATACTATGGTGCGTCTATCGCTTTTCTAATTAGCAACTCCCAGTAGCAAACCAAACACGCATACTCTTAATAGCTCGCTCAATAGTAGCTCAATAATTAGCTCAATAGTTAGCTCAGTAGTTAGCTCAGCTAGTGCGGACGCAGCCAATACCGCCGAGTGCAGTCTATGCTGAGTTACAGCCGGCGTTGTAGATCAAACACCCTGTGTAATGGGAATGTCGAATGATTTGCATATCTTCGATAACATACGAATTGTAATATACTCGTAGATTTGTTTGATAACTTAAAGTCTATTAGAGCGTTCAGTGAATATGAATTTTTCAGCTAGGTACTCATACTTACCTGCTTGTAGGTGTTAACAGACTTAAATGGATTCTAACAACAAAAATTCACTCAATACCATCACTACAATATTACAAAATAAAGTCGCTTCGCTGTCCCTCTGTATGCTTAGATCTTTAAAACTACGCAACGGATTTTGATGCGGTTTCTTTAATAGATAGAGTGATTCAAGAGAAAGGTTTTTAAGTATAATACATTGTACCTTTGCGAAGCAGGAGCGAGTCGCTAGTCCTTCGTAATTTTAACTTTATAGTATCAAGCACTAATTAGTTTTGTTTCTACGCAATTCTGTATTAGCTCCGAATTCTTAGTCCATTATTTTGAGCCTAAATCTTAAAGTGCATGATGGCCTTTAAGAACATCGCCTTAAGAATTAAGATGGCATTACTCGCACATCTCCCTCTTAAATCATGTGAAGCCTGTTATTTACTTCATCATCATCATTTCAGCCACAGGACGTCCACTGCTGAACATAGGCCTCCCCCAATGACTTCCACATCGCACGGTTGGTAGCGGCCTGCATCCAGCGCCTTCCCGCTACCTTTATCAGGTCGTCGGTCCACCTTGGGGGTGGACGTCCCACGCTGCGTTTTCCGGTTCGTGGCCTCCATTCCAGAACCTTGCTGCCCCATCGGCCGTCAGTTCTGCGTACTATGTGCCCTGCCCACTGCCACTTCAGCTTGCTGATCCGTCGGGCTATGTCAGCGACTTTAGTTCGTTTACGGATCTCCTCATTTCTGATTCGATCTCGTAAAGAAACACCGAGCATAGCCCTCTCCATAGCACGCTGTGCAACTTTGAGCTTCTGTCTTCTTCTGTTATTTACTTGCTAAGCCCGAATGGGATTAATACCGATTATGATTTATTGCGTGTATTGAGTTCGCAATAGTTACAATGGCTCGGGGAGGTGTGAATATTATAACACCCATAAACCCAACCCGTAATAATAATTGCACGAATCAATATAAGGCTCGAACCGTTATGGCTCAATCTGATGTAACATTCTCAATGGAGTTGGAAATATTTAACAATATTTACTGGGCTGTTTTAAAAAGAGCTTGCTGTTTAAACAACGGCACGTCAAACTAACGCCCGTATTTACAAACGATGCTTGCTTAAGTGAAGCAGCAAATCGAACGCATAATTTTGAATTGAACTGTGATTGGTTCGTGTATCACCCTGTGTGTCCACGTGTACTGTGAGACCTCAGTTTTGAATCCAACAATAGATCAACGGTTGCAGCATCTGATTGCTGATTAGAGATGTCGCTGGATCGATCCCCGTTGACCTCTGAACTGTTTTGGTTGACCAAAATAGTTCAGCGTCCATCCACTCCTAGCAAAATCTATATTAATCCATCCATACTTATTACGTATACCTACAGAGAAAGTAGTTGTATTTCTTTTTTTACGATAAAGTATAAGATTGACGTTGTCGTCACGGTAATACTATATAGATAGTATTACCGTGTTGTCGTTTCAGCCAAATGACGTCCACTGCTGGACAAAGGCCTCCCCCAAGGTTTTCGTAGTATGTATTAAATTAAAACACGATGAAAAGAAGAAAACCGAATTTTTTGCTTTTTCCTAAATAAACGGCTTACAAGTACGTTATTCATAACGGGAGATTACAGTTGTATCTAGTCATAAGTCGGGAAAAACAGCTTATGTCGGTTAAGGAGATATTTCCTCCTGATTTTCCTGCAAAAATAAAATAAACTCAAGACCCACTTAATCCCAATAGGATTGGCCAGCGGACTTTGTAAGCTGTAATCCAAAAATATACTTTATTTTTAGAACGATATAAGTTATAACTGTGGAGCAGGACCCAAGGTTTTGTGGAACCAATAATGATTTTTATTTTTTCCATTTTTTTAATAATCTTTCAAAAAATATTTTCTTTTTGATTGTTTCTTACTAACTTTTCAACGGGTCACAACATAGGTATTTTTTGTGATTTACCTGTTAATTTTACGGCTGTCTATTTTTAAGACAGCCATTATAACTAGTTTACTTTTAACAGTGTTTTAATTAAATAAATTAAATTATTTAACAAGTAACCGTAGTGATCCCGTACCCAAAGAAATTCAAAGTATTCGATTTCCCCATTAAGTAAATTAACTTTTACTCAATCCCGGAAAAGGTTTTCAGATTTAGTACCTAAAACTTATTCGATTTATAAATCCCTTTACCAAACCTCGGCTACGCAAATCTTTGACTTAACCCTTGGAGAAATCCGTTTCGTGCAAATCAATGAAGTTTTTATTTGCCACCCAATTTTCTTAACCAATACATCCTTTGTGAAAGGGGAAGTGTGGGATAAAGGGCACAAAGCGAAAAATAACAAGAGACAACCACAACAATAAAGAGAAACCAAATTAAGGATTCCACCACGAATATCTCGTGGAAAAGAAGGCTAAAATTACGGTGGGCTGTGATTTGAATTTATTACCCTAAGGCTAATTTTATTTCGGCGGTACGGAATATGGCCTGGCTGAGCATCTTGCCCATTAACTAGACAATATTGAGCTCTGTCTCAGCTTTCCACTGGATCTTTGTACAATCAGCAAAATAATTTGCTTTCTGAAAAACGAGAAAGGTATTTTTTCGTCTGTTCGCAGTAAGTTAGTTTCTGACGGAATTGCTGCTTTATGAACAATTTCTTTGTAATAGAACATGGAATTGAGTTTCTTGGTAGAGAAAGTAAAAGTGCTTACTAGGAATTGTATCACTCCTTTGTTATAAAATTCAACGAATAATTTTGCAAAATACGAAAACGAAATGATAGTTTCATTGTAGCTATTATTATTGTTACCTACTTAGTATATCTCGCGAAAAACTAGAATCACAACAATACTATACACAGCTTTTACAAGCGGCTATTTTAGCTGTAGAAGTCGTGGAATCTTGCTGCAACACAAATTCCAATAACTTATCCGCCTTTGTTCCCGACTGTACGTTTAAAACTCCCATCCACAGGTGAATGCGGCTCCTTAATAATAAAAAAGCAGGGAAAAGGGAAACTGGGGGAAAACGACCACTGTTTATCGGGAAACAAAGCAACTGAGCCGTACAATATGCATAGCGATTGTTCTGAATTAGACCCGCAACGGCCCGGGAATTGTTTACGTTAGTATTAAAGTTTGTTTTTGTTTTGCGTTCAATTGGGTAAGTTTTATGTGAGGAATTTTATTACTGGCTGCAAATGAGGCTGGGCTCTATGAAGGGCTTTGCCGATTGGTTTTATAAATGTAATCGGATTAAGTAGATTAAGGTGGTGCACACCTTATTTTAACCGTGACAATAACAATAACCGGTGCTTTTTGTATGGAGTTTGACAGATCTTTGACGTTTGTCAAAGTTAAAGTAAGATGGTGCAACTCAACCTAAGTAGTAAGTTGGTTTCATGATTTCACCCGTTGCACACATCATATTTTGCCGCTAAATTATTTAGAAGGAAAATCTACTTCTATAATTTGTTATGTAGCACGTCAAGCTATGGCATCTTATTTAATTGTAAAAGAGGCGATTTTGAAACAAAAATTTTATGCTTGAAGGTACAGAATTACGGATGATGACGCCGTTGATGCTCTCATCTTTCTAGTTGTAGTTGGTGCTATTTTGCAATAAAAAATATTTATCAATTTAAAAAGATAGTTACACAAAAAATATTAAACCAATAAAAAATAAATTTATAGTACAAATGACCGTAACTCCACATCCAGCAAGTCCTACCAAAGCACTGTTCCATCCATATTGTTTTGACATCCGAATCAGAATTTACGAGCGTTTCACCGACTGCGAGAAACCGCCGCGACACCGGCCGGCAACACTCTCCCGTTTTACGACCAAATAAATTTCAAACACTATTATGATTCAAATCGGACCCACGATATACGAACAACCCTTTTCGATCGGTATTCTTTGGATACTCACCAAATATTTTGGTTCCACACTTAGATGTGGGAGCTGTGTTTGTTAGTTTTTTTTAGTCATCTATCATGACTATTTGCCTACCTATTTTACTAAAAATATTATGGTACGAATACTTTTTCATTTTTTACTGTGACAGAACAAAAAAGATCAGATTTTTATTTACATGTATTTACCCCTCTATACCTTAAACATTCTTTTAAAATATGAATTAGGTATTTCAAGTTAATTCAAATTGTCAAATGTTTGTTTATCTGCATGACCCGTAGCTTATTATTTACTTCGTCGAAGTCGCGTTGATGTTACGTTGCAATTGCGCTGTCTGTGTACCACATTTAATAAAAAAAATATTGTAAAATGTTAATCGCTGAATAATCTATACGGAACCCGGACTATACAGCATTCAAAATAGCTCCAAGACCTTATTTTCCGAACAAAACTTAGATGTCTTTTAAACCATGTTTGATAGTAAGACTTTTATACCCGTATCAATAGTATTTACGACGCTAATTCAGTAGGACTTTTACTATCCTATTTATAGCAAACACATGTGATTAATAAATTATCGCTGTTATGAATATTTTCATTCATAAAGGATTAAACGGATCCTAAAGGAGTCGACTATTTTATGTTAACCCATTAATTTATCACCCACTTTTAGATACATCATTATGGTAATTTATTTTTATCACGTGTATATTTGTCAGTTGTAATAATTTATTATGGTAATAAATCCAGATTATAATAAAATGATGGCAAGATATTTGCGTATGTAAGCAATACTTAAAAACATTAAAAGATATTGGTATAGCAACAAAAGTTGTTAAAATTCGAAATTCTTAAAAGCTAAAGTAATTCCAAATAAATAACGAAATATGACACGAAAACTGAATTATTTCATCACAATGGACATTTTTAATCCAAATATCTGAACAGTGCTAGCCTTCTAGGAATAAATATAAATAGAGCGTTTTCACTATGAAATCTTTATTAACTTGAAGTTACAAGACCAACATTCAAGATTATTATTTTTGTGAAGAAACAGCGTGTAATTTTATTTTCTGTTGACTATGGATTAATTTTTCTTTACTGAAATAATATTACTTTAATACTAAGTATCAAGGTACTTTTTTCCTTAGTTAAATTCAAATTATTGACTTTAATAACTTTATGATAGAAAGTGAAACAACATCGATGTATTAAGCTTCAATAATAAGCTTCGATGTTAGTACCTAGTGTTGTTAAAGCTAATCCTACTAATATTATAAATGCGAAAGTTTGTGTGGATATTTGTTACTCTTTCACGCAAAAACTGCTGAACAGATTTTGATATAACTTTTTTTGTATTATTGTTTATAACCCAGAATAACAATATAGGCTATAATTTATGACGGTCTGTGACAAACTAAATTTCACGCGGGTAAAACCGCGGGCAAAAGCTAGTTCGTAAATAAATACAGCATCGTCTACTAGAGCTATATCAATTATTTTATCTCAATTACTCGTACATCTAAATAAGTTATAATAACACAGCTGTATTAATGAATTCTTTTGATGTCAAAAGAAACATTTTAACAGTCTCTCCATAAATTGGACCATCAGCATTTTCGTTTGAAACACCCAACAAAGGTGACCGGCGCCAAACACTTGTCTTCAGCTAACCCAGGCTGTTGTGCTAAACTGTTATTCAATACCACTACCATTGGTAAAGCCTATCTCGTGAGTTTCATGACAAAGTTATTTAGGTAAAACTTAAAAACTGGAGAATCGAAATTATTCCACAAAAGTTACATTACGTCCTAATTCTTCACTAGCTGGGTTTTTATTGGCGGTCAAGCTGTATTATCTGGGCACACAGGAGTTGCAGCGGTAGGAACAAGAGGTGGGAATAGTCCCGTTTAAATTACGCCATATTTAAAGTACGAGTACATGACCAAAACGCACTTTAGGTTTATACAATTTCCGAAAAGAACATCCACCCACAATGTGGACAGATGACCTTGCAGCTAGCTAGCCTTGCAGAAAGCTTGCAGAAGGCGCTGAATATGGACTGCTTCCATGCGTCTAATTTGGAAATCATTGAGGGAGGCCTCTTTTCAGTGGCTGAAAATATGGTGAATCTCCGAGGATATCTGAGTTTTTATCAGCTTCTGTCTACTTATTTACTATTTAATATGAGTTTCGTAAATTGATACTAAGTGAGTTGTAAGTGAGTTTTTATCATAACAGGCAAGACAACAATGAAGACGATTCTACCATAAATAGTTGTATTTCATTACTCG
Organism: Ostrinia furnacalis; assembly: GCF_004193835.3. Lineage (NCBI taxonomy): Eukaryota > Metazoa > Arthropoda > Insecta > Lepidoptera > Crambidae > Ostrinia > Ostrinia furnacalis. Next base: position 323,134 of record NW_021137591.1, on the reverse strand, counting down.
TGTTTTAGTCGATTATTATATCCCAAACCAATGGTAGGCGCCGCCGCAAACGGGTCAATGGAGCTCTTTGATCCAGGCTCTTACCTGTCTCTTGAAGTGGCGTGGTCTTTCGCAGACTACGCGTTTGCTCTCGACCCGTCTGCCTGTGTTAGGTTGTTTGCTTAAGCGGGTTAAACCTCACTTAGGCATCGCTGCTCCTTTTAGACATGTTACCTACACATATACTTAAGTGTAATTTAATTAGTATAATATAATAAAGAATTTAATAGGGTAAACTGCCAGTCATTGGATACTTAAGAAAGTTATTGGACAGTTCGGTATTTACTGAATTAAAAATAGTATTTCTATTTCAACAACTGAGAGATTCTGACTGATGGAAATAAAAGGGCGTTTTTTTGAAGGAATATTCATTGTATTTTAAGGAATATTCATTGTATTTGAAGGAATATTTATTTTAAGAAAATTCAAGGGTTGTTTTGTCCAATGACTGGCAGCGTCCAATGACTGTCGGTTTACCCTATGTGTAACTATTATTATTATACTAGGCACAGCATTGATTAGATTAAAGTTAAATACCTCGTAGCATGATGACGTCTTAGTTAGTTGATGGTATAGGACCCGTGGTGTGTAAAATTAGTAATTATGTAAGTAAATATCTTCATGTTAGGTGAAGAATCTACTAGTTATATTACGAGTATATCTGGTCACAGTTTGATATTTAAATTTATAGACAGAATTGGGACACTAATGAGATTTATCTAGAGCGGACGATGAAATTGTTCTACACATTTCTTCTACAAAAATTTGAATTCTGTGAAGATGTTTCCTAACCGGTACAAACTAACCGAACAAGTTCACATTCCGCTCGTTTGTAGATAACTATTTATTTGATTTGTGTCATATTGTAAACAGGTATGCCAATTAAAAGAGTGTTTTCTTTAAATCCAATTAAATTTATACGGATATCGGAAATCAAGTATCGGAGTTGTGAGTGACTTGGATAAATCAAAGTGATTTGTTGTAGCGCCGGAGCCCACGTCAGCCCGATACAAATTCGAGAGGCTAAGAAATTATTGGCCTCCGAATTTCGGAATGTTTGTATGGACGCTTTGAGGATAGGAGTGGAAGCGTTCAAAGAAACTATTTGAGGTAGAATCGATCATTGTATAATTTTCAAGTTACAACGGCACCCCAAAACCCTTCATTTGGCAACGACATAAAAAATGGAAATACATGAGTTTGATGAATGTAAGGCATCAAGGGTATGCTAAGAACTTTAAAAAAAATATGAAAAAAAATCCTGCATTTCCCAGAGTTGGGAAAATTCGTGTCCGTCACAGCGGACACTGCCAAAGACGTCATAAATAACGAGTAGAATTGAATGTTCGCCGTGGCGGACATTGGCAAATAGGGGATAAATAAAAAAACTTCGTTATAAACTAATTTTATTAAGAATTTTTATAGTATTGAGAATAAAACACCTTGGAAATTGGTGTTTTGGCAAGAAAAATTAAGTAAGTAATTAAGCGTAACATTAAAAACGAACACATAAAACAATCATTTGGTATGGAAATCTAAAAACAGTTTCTTGCATTTTTGCCCATCACAAAGCAAGGGCGCGTTTGAAACTTTATGTAGAACACCGCTGTCTTTTTTTGACAATACCTGCAACGTTATAAGAGAAGCTAAAGCTAATATTTATATTAGAGAGAGATCATATCATTATCATTTCGATAAAGGGTGCAGGTGAAGAATAGTTTGAGTTAGTAGAAGCACATTTATCAAGCATTTCAAAATCGGTATCAGATTTCTCACTTGCGTCTGAGGAAGCGAGTTCTAGGGACTAAAGCCAATATTCTTGAAACACGCGCGTGCCTCAGACAAATGAAAAACAAAAAAAAAACATAAGAAAACACCCATAACCGCAAAACAACCTAAATTTGACTATGTCCGCCACAGCGGACAAAGTTGTTTTATGAATATCAGTGAGTAATTGACAATGTCCGCTGTGCCGGACAAAGAGATCAAGCGAGTAAAAAAACACCAAAACATGTATAAAATGTTATGAATTTCAGCTAAACATTATCATACACGTATTATTGTTAAACAAATTGCAAAAACAATGAGCTTTTAACAGCAAAACACTGAAAAAAAAAAATAATTTACCTTATCCAAAACAGATGGCCGTCTCTTCGCTGACATTTTGTTCGCGACTGACAGATACAGTGTTGCGAAAGTCAAAGTTCACTTTCTACAAACTTTTTCAGAGGTTATAAAACAATAATATTGTAGAATAAAATAAAAATAACATTTACAACACCCCCTACTTGGTTTCTAAAGTTAGTGTCCGCCCTACCGGACAAATTCAAATTAAGGGTTAAAATCGATTAATAAATGGGTTGGTCGCTTAATTTGTGCGAATTAAGCCTGAGTTTCTTTAATTTACTATGATCGTTAGGGAGAATAATGAAGGATTTAGTGATACCTATGAAGGAAAATGACATAATGTTTCTGAAAAGTATCATACCTACATTGAAATAGAAATATCTAAATTTAAAATATACGTATGTTTACGAATAAAGTAAGTATAAGTATGTTTATTAGTTACAATGACATGATGAGCTTAATTTGGTGTAAAATTGATGAGATAGAGAACTGACCTGTCGATCAACTCTTATGAAGCGATAAAGAAGTATTTTCTAAACGTTATTGATAATATAAAACGTCACTATTTTAGTAAATGGGAGATTAGAAAGTACTTTTAAGGCTGCAATGTAGTTAATAAGTTAAAATTGGAATATTCTCACCCATTAGTGTCTTTTGATGGGACTATTACCTATATGGAATTCTATCCATCCCGTTTCGAAGGGACCTTGAGAGGTATAAAGATGATATAAAGATAAAACAGTACACATTTTGTATAAAAAAAACAGATTCTAAAATGACATTAACATTCTTGGATAATCATAAAAATATCCATTACGAATCCTTGAGTCACAAAATTTTTGGTAACACTCAGTCATTTTACCTGTTATCTGTACCTACTATTGTAACATCATTTCATGTGAATATGAATCGATTTTGAGTAGATCATATTATTATTGAAAATGGACTGGCTAAAGCTTTGTGACATCATATGCATACAAAAAAATAAAGCAAAATATGCCCATAATTTCGTTTGAACTTCTGCCTTACTCAATACTCAATACGTTTATTGCTTCTATAATAGTAATATAGATGTCTAACTTTTATTACTGGTGTTGAAGGCACCATAGTGTGTACAAGTAGAACAAAGTGTAACATAACCTGGTAAATGATCTACAATTCCAACATATACTGTGACCGTGAGACATCACACAGAACATTTTCAATAATGTAAACTTTTTATTGTCTGATTTAGAAACTTTATAGTTAAAGTCGATGGGTATTGCTTGTAGCGCGAGAAGTGGGCGCAATTTACATGCACAAGGCTTGTCCCGGTCATTTACCAAAAAGCATCAAAGCTTAGTACAGACGATTTGATCGGCAATTAAGCGGCTTTAGTGCGCGGTTTCAAAGCGCTTTGTGGTCAAATCAAGCTTTTAAGGTATTGGACGAATAGACCACACAGACGCAGACTTTTAAAAGCTTCTCTTAGTTTATAAAGAAAGCTTTTGAATCTTGAGTGTAATTTTTGTTCTATAATTACTGTGGTTTGTAGTGGATTTCTTTTCAGGGGGTAGCCTCTAAGATTTCATGTGCTTACCATGAGTTTACGTTAGATGTGCTTGCAAAAAAAATACATTGAATTAATAACAATTTCTACAGCCCCCTACCGGCTACTTTCAAGAACTAAAATGGTCATATATTTTTTTGACGCATTCGCTAGCGAGCACACCTAACGTAAACTCATGGTAAGCACAGTCAGACTACTTTTGTTATACATCTAAATAGGAAAATTGTTTCAATATCTGAAAGAAAATTGTAAAATACACCATCAATGTTTAAACTTCGCAGTTTGTCCCCAAAAAAACATATTACCAGCAAAGCTAAACAATTTCAGAAACCCGAGCGCTATGTCGGGCCCCCCAAAAAAGTGGAGGAACGAAGCCAAGTTGCTGTCAATCTTTACACCAGATAACTTTTTGTCCTCCAGATAAACAGTCAAATATAATTACACAATATTTCAGTTCGTTTTTCCCTCAATTATTGCATTTTGGTGTGCGGCCAGCGGGTTTTGTTTTGCACATTCTTGTGTAATGAGATAGAATGCCTAACTGCAGCATAAATCTACATCTATATTAACTCTTATTACAATGCATTAAAGTTTAATTTGAAACAACGGCAAGTGTGTTTAAAACAAGTGTTATAAAGAGGGAAATATGAAATTGTTTTTGTAGCTCTATCTGCATGCTCATTAAAATCGGGGTATTTTAATAATTTGTTATCGTAATATTGCATCTTTTTGTGAAAAGGCCGAACATCAATGATAAGGTAATACTAGGATATTTTATTCACTTATATGATTTTTTGATTAGATTTTATACCGCAAAAATTAATCGATTTTATAAGTAGGTAAACTTTAATAAAATAATCAATAATCACACTACCTACCTATCTAGCATCCGACTACAGCTGCAGATGTAACTCATATAAAAATGTCACGTTGAGAGCCTTGTTTCTCTATTTTAGTTGAAATGGAACGCGAAAGTTTAAAATCTTATACCTACAACTGCAGATTTTAGAAAAAGTTTTTAGATTGAATGCTTGTGCTTTTGCTCACCGGTGGAATTTGAACCCGCTACCTTAGCGTAGAGATTGGCTACCACCAAGCCTCATCACAAGTTACTTTGTATTTAATTTATCAAGCAATAAGAAACACAGAGAAATAAAGTCTGATAAATCGGGCAATAATTTTCCAGCCCAACAAAAACTATGGAAAACGTCTCGCACTACCTTCGCAATTGTCTTCAATAAAAGGGGGTCTAAAAACTCAATTGACATGGAACAAAATAATTGATTTGCAACAAAGAAACGAGGCCTGGACGGAAGATAATTATCCGTGCGCGTTGGATTGTCAGTGGCATTAATTTTTAGGGTTCCACGCCGGAATTTCTCGAACGGCCCTTTGTTGGCGGTGTCAGATGTCATAGTCGGCGGTTTCCGCCAAAAGTCATCATGTTTTGGTCGCACTAATTTACTTCGAGTAAGATTCCAGTTTGTTCGTTTGTTATTTTTTAAATAGTGTTAATAGTTAATATGCCTGAGTATGCCTTTTTAATACTGATCGCATCAAAAGTCACAGTGAATTCACTGCACTGTTCATTTAATTACTGTGAATATTAATGTTTGTTTGTCAAAACCTCACCTTTGGTAGTTTCAGTAAATGAATGAACTCTTTTTACAATTTACATTAAATGTTACCATAATGTTTGTCTCGAAGAGCTGGTCGGGCCCAAAAGATGTAAGTGCCCCTTATGGGCTATTACTATATTTTGACGTTCATAAGGGCCACTTGTGGTCTAAATTGAATAAAATATTTTTGATCTTGATTTCGTTATGATTAACACTTGCTATACAAGGTGTGCGTTACTGTTACCTTATCTAAAGTTCTAAACCATTGTAATAGAGTATATTATGTACATTACGGTATTAAACTATACCTACTTCAAGTATTTTCATCTCTATTCCATCGAACTAAGGACCATGCATCGGTTCAGTTAACCCATTAACTTGTATAGAGCAAAATATTTTCCATTGGTATTGAACCTTCTACTATCTCAATAAAGTTCAAAGGACATTGTCAGAAACCGCCTAAAAAACCGCCCAAAAACATTAACCCATCATAATTATTTTCTATTTTTAGGGTTCCGTAGCCAAAATGGCAAAAACGGAACCCTTATAGTTTCGTCATGTCCGTCTGTCCGTCTGTCCGTCTGTCCGTCTGTCCGTCTGTCCGTCTGTCCGTCTGTCCGTCTGTCCGTCTGTCCGTCTGTCACAGCCGATTTACTCGGAAACTATAAGTACTACAGTGATGAAATTTGATGGGAATATGTGTTGTATGAACCGNTTTTTCCCTTAATTATTGCATTTTGGTGTGCGGCCAGCGGGTTTTGTTTTGCACATTCTCGTGTAATGATATGGAATGCCAAAATCAAGTATAAAACTACATCTATATTAACCCTTATCACAATGCATTAGAGTTTAATTTGAAACAACGGCAAGTGTGTTTTAAACAAGTGTTATAAAGAGGGAAATATGAAATTATTTTTGTAGCTCTATCTGCATGCTCATTAAAATCGGGGCATTTTAATTTGTTATCGTAATATTGCATCTTTTTGTGAAAAGGCCGAACATCAATGATAAGGTAAGATTTTTTATTCACTTGGATGATTTTTTGATTAGAGTTATTACCACATAAATTAATCGATTTTATAAGTAGGTAAACTTAAATAAAAAAATCTATAATCACACTACCTATCTAGCATCTGACTACAGCTGCAGGTGTAACTCGTATAAAAATGTCGCGTTGAGACCCGTGTTCCTCTATTTTAGTTGAAATGGAACGCGAAAGTTTAAAATCTTATACCTACAAGTGCAGATTTTAGAAAAAGTTTTTAGATTGAATGCTTGTGCTTTTGCTCACCGGTGGAATTTGAACCCGCTACCTTAGCGTAGAGATTCGCTACCTCCAAACCTCATCACAAGTTACTTTGTATTTAATTTATCAAGCAATAAGAAACACAAAGAAATAAGTCTGATAAATCGGGCAATAATTTTCAACGCCAACAAAAACTATGGAAAACGTCTCGCACTACCTTCGCAATTGTCTTCAATAAAAGGGGGTCTAAAAACTCAATTGCCATGGTACAAAATAATTGATTTGCAACAAAGAATCGAGGCCTGGACGGAAGATAATTATCCGTGCGCGTTGGATTGCCAGTGGCATTAATTTTTAGGGTTCCACGCCGGAATTTCTCGAACGGCCCTTTGTTGGCGGTGTCAGATGTCATAGTCGGCGGTTTCCGCCAAAAGTCGTCATGTTTTGGTCGCTAATTTACTGTATGCCTTTTGAATACTTCACTGATCGCGTTAAAAGTCCATCGTGAATCTTGATTCATGAATTTCATTTAATTTTAGTAATAAATGAACTCTTTTCTACAATTATTATAAAATGTTATGTTACCTTACCTAAATAATTGTAATTGTATGTGGAGTATAATTATTATTATGGTATTAAACTATACTTTAAATAATTAAATCTCTCATCCATTAAACTAAGAACCATGCATCGGCCAGTCAACCCTTTAACTTGTACCTACATAGCAAAATGTTTTCCATAGGTTTTGAACCTTATGTTATCTCAATAAAGTCCAAAATTTGGTGGCAACAATAAAATTCAGGACTACCACGAAGGGATCACTAGTAGACCATAGACGGAACCCTCAACCCTTCCCTCGCTCACGCTTCCCTTTGTTTTTTAATCCGTAGGCTTAATTTTCGCGAGCGCTCGACGTCGATGTGTCAACCCTGATGCGCCGTGACGTGCGGCGGCGGCTTTGATGTGCTGGCGGCGCGGAACAAAGTGGATAAGTTTGATATTTGAAATTTCACATATTTCACTTGTTTACGTTTGCAGTGGGGATAGGTGTCGGTGTTTGTTAGGAAAATATAATAAACAAATCATTATTGATTGATATTGTTGCAAATAATGATTAAGGGAATGTTCCCTTGCATTTCGATGAAAACTGTGATCTTTCTGTAAAGTACAAGTACATAATTAAAGCGAAAAAGAGGTTTGCATCTAGCCTTAGAGTCCCCTAGAGTCTAGGGGATAGGTCGTTAATACGTGCTAGTCCTTGAATCGTTACTTAGTGTATACAGTCATTTTACAGATCTGTTCTACGATTATGTAATAAGAATCAATGAAGATTATAAATTCTGTAAACGGCTCAAAAACGGCTGCTGCTCAACAAACGGAGTTATTTTATTAAAATAATAACACCCACGTATTCTCTTATTTGCAGCTCAATAGTCCCTGATATCGCATAACCACCGCAAGTTGATCCCCTTCCCTGCTGTAATGTTTTGAAAAACGTTCAAATAAATGATGTTATTATGAGAAGTGAAGGGTCAGGTTATACTGGTTGTGTGTTTCTACCCACGCGTGTTCCTTTATTGGTCGGAATTGCCCCTAAACGTTACCAATGAGACGTTTGTTGTTGTGTATTTACGAGCCAAAGTTGCATGGTAAAAGGCTCGCTTCAGCATAAACATCAGTGTCTTACGAAATTGGAAGTCAGATGGCAGGTGAAGTGTTTCTATAAATCACAATTTGGATACATAGCAACAAGGTATTGGTAACAGGAAAAAAGAGTTATACATTTGAGGGTTAATAAAAAGGAAAATAGTAAATAAATTAATCAAGTTATTAATTCTTGGTAAATAAACTCTACATGTACCTATTTTAACTCGTACAACAATAGGAAACCGAAAAAACCTTTTTGTCTAGTTTGTATCTATGTAGGTAGGTACTAATAATGTGTAATTTCGCATCTTCATCTAAAATTCTGTTCTATTTTCGTCATTTCAGTCGTTACACATCGTAGTATTTGCCCGGGAACACAAAGCCATGCGGCGGATTAAAATCACTAGGTCGGAAATTAGTGCTTTGTGAATTCAAAGCTAACCTAATTAGGTATTGTGTTACATTATAAAATATGCAATTAAAGCCACATTTTCATTAGTGCAGTTTACTAAATGAAGTTAAAAGTTGTGAGATTATAATTATAATAAGCGTTCCTGAACTCTTTTTCCACCCACAAGGTGGACCGACGACCTTTTGGTAGCATAGGCACTGGATGCAGGCCGCTACCGACCGAGCGATGTGGAAGTCATCGAGGGAGGCATATGTTCAGCAGTGGACGTCCTGTGGCTGAAATTATGATGATGATGATGATGATGATGATGATGAACTCTTTTTGTGTTGTCTACGCATCACTACGATTATAAAACAACTCTTCTCGTTCATCAAAAAATGACTGAACAAAACATCAAGCGGTAGCTATTCGCCATTAGATTCATAGGGTAAGCTTTGGATACTTACTCAGAATNCAAAACATTTTTCGCGAATCGGTGTTCATACATTCACACAATACATTAGACGCCATGTTGTCATAAACGACATATTATAAAATCGCTGTGATTTAATATTCTTAATCATTAATTTTATGGCAAGTGTCCATCAGGAATCATTGTTCTTACACACAGAATCGTATTATTTCGCTTTCGGGTAGTAATATGTCAAAATTGTTGGTTCTTTAGGCGAACAATGTATGGAGAACGAACATTGTCCTTTGGTGGCAACAATTCAGGACTTCCACGAAGGGATCACTAGTAGACCATAGACGGAACCCTCAACCCTCACCTCGCTCGCGCTTCCCTTTGTTTTTTAATCCGTAGGCTTAATTTTCGCGAGCGCTCGACGTCGATGTGTCAACCCTGATGCGCCGTGACGTGCGGCGGCGGCTTTGATGTGCTGGCGGCGCGGAACAAAGTGGATAAGTTTGATTTTTGAAATTTCACATATTTCACTTGTTTACGTTTGCAGTGGGGATAGGTGTCGGTGTTTGTTAGGGAAATATAATAAACAAAATAATTTGTGATTGAGATTGTTGCAAATAATGACTAAGGGAATGTCCCCTTTGATTTCTATGAAAACTGTGATCTTTCTGTAAAGTACAAGTAATTAAAGCGAAAAAGAGGTTTGCGTCTTTTCTCTAGGGTAGGTCGTTAATTAGCGCTAGTCCTTGAATCGTTACTTCGTGTATACAGTCATTTACAGATCTGTTCTACGATTATGTAATAAGACTCAGTGAAGATTATAAATTCTGTAAACGGCTCAAAAACGGCTGCTGCTCTACAAACGGAGTTATTTTATTAAAATAATAACACCCACGTATTCTCTTATTTGCAGCTCAATAGTCCCTGATATCGCATAACCACCGCAAGTTGATCCCCTTCCCTGTTGTAATGTTTTGAAAAACGTTCAAATAAATGATGTTATTATGAGAAGTGAAGGGTCAGGTTATACTGGTTGTGTGTTTCTACCCACGCGTGTTCCTTTATTGGTCGGAATTGCCCCTAAACGTTACCAATGAGACGTTTGTTGTTGTGTATTTACGAGCCAAAGTTGCATGGTAAAAGGCTCGCCTCAGCATAAACATCAGTGTCTAACGAAATTGGAAGTCAGATGGCAGGTGAAGTGTTTCTATAAATCACAATTTGGATACATAGCAACAAGGTGTTGGTAACAGGAAAAAAGAGTTATACATTTGAGGGTTAATAAAAAGGAAAATACTAGATATAATCAAGCTATATTTTCTTGATAAATAAACTCTACCTTCATGTATTTTAACTCGTACAACAATAGGAAACCGAGGAAACCTTTCATAAATCCCCGAGTGTTTGTTGCAAAAACAAAGTCTACAATATATTATTAGTATATTTTATTTATTTTATTTGTTTAACAATGTTTCAACAGCATTTAATTGTACATAAATGTGCAGGAAGATACAACTTCAACATAAGCCAATTAAAATTATACAATAGAAAGTAAATAATATGTATCTATGTAGGTACTAATAATGTGTAATTTCGCATCTTCATCTAAAATTCTGTTCTATTCTCGTCATTTCAGTCGTTACACATCGTAGTATTTGCCCGGGAACACAAAGCCATGCGGCGGATTAAAATCACTAGGTCGGAAATTAGTGCTTTGTGAATTCAAAGCTTACCTAATTAGGTATTGTGTTACATTATAAAATATGCAATTAAAGCCACATTTTCATTAGTGCAGTTTACTAAATGAAGTTCAAAGTTTTGAGATTATATAAATAGGCGTTCCTGAACTCTTTTTCCACCCATAAGGTGGACCGACGACCTTAAAAAGGTAGCAGAAAGGCGCTGGATGCATGCCGCTACCGACCGGGCGATGTGGAAGTCATTGGGGGAGGCCTATATTCAGCAGTGGACGTCCTGTGGCTGAAATTATTATGATGATGATGATGATGATGAACTCTTTTTGTGTTGTCTACGCATCACTACGATTATAAAACAACTCTTCCTCGTTCATCAAAAAATGACTGAACAAAACTTCAAGCGGTAGCTACTCGCCATTAGATTCATAGGGTAAGCTTTGGATACTTATTACAGGAAGGATAAAATAGTGGTATAGTTATCCCACTTTTTGAAAGGACGCGCACGCTAAAGTGGTTTTGTAACAGATTGTTGCGGGTAAAAGACAGTATAAATTCAAAAAGTTGTCTCAAATAAGCGTTAAAAGCATTAAACCTTAGTTTCAATCCAAGTAAACAAGCCTAGTGGGGGAGGCCTTTGTCCAGCAGTGGACGTCATTTGGCTGAAACGAAAAACAAGCGTACCAAATGCATTAAAAGATACCTATTTATTTATGGGATTCCAAATATTTTCCAAGGACCCGTTGGGTTATAGTGTGAAGCAATGTTTGCGCAATTTAGTATGTTTATAATTCCGCGGGTTTGTTTGTACAAGACACACGAATGGGATGTAAAGTGTATTATGTGCGCCGATCAAGAGATGGGATGCGGTCTGAATGGGTTTTATGGTGGGACGAATAATGCGGGCAATATAAAAATATTTATTGAAACCAAATAAAATTATAAACGTTAAATAGAGAAGCTAATAGTTGCTCAATATTTAAACCATAAACTAGACACATTTCAAGATTTTAACACGAAAGAACAAAAACTTAATTTTAAAACTAATCACCATGTAGGAAAGTCCAAAGCAACCAAGCGTAATTGACCCACTATAGGTTCTAATACGAATACTAATCACTCTCTTAGGGCAGAAACTGCGTTAAGCGGGCCTTAGTCTTTGCAAATTGGTCTGTAGTCAATTAATCTAAGTCTAATTACAGTTGTGATTATTTTCTGTTCAGTTTTTAATGCTTTCTTCCTCTCTTTCTTAATTTAAAGACTGTGAGACAAAGGCATTGACTGGCCCTGTGCTGCGCTTCACTTCCTTTGCTTCACCTTCAGGTTGTGAGAAGAGTGTGACATGCTGAAGCATGTCCAATAAGATGTAGTAAGTAGTAAGACTTGACAGTGACACTTACCTAGAAATCTATCCTTTAATTCCTATCAAATACTAACCGTTTATTCCTCGCTTCATACCAAACCGCAGCTCTATGTTGGCGTTATTAGATAAGCCGAGTGCATGGAGCTCAGCCCTTCTGATTCATCAACATGTTTACGTTTTGCAGTTGCCATGGATATTTTGTTTGCTAATTGCCTTTTGTGCTAAAGTTTGGAGATAACACTTTGAGAGTGTCTTGATTTAATTAAAATTAGTAATGCACATAACAATGAGCGACAAACAAATTTTAGTTAGTTTGTAAAGGTGGATAAGATGAGTTTGACTTTCAAGTAAATATCATAATAGACGTAGTAACGTATTAGTACGGGTTCTAAGTGTACTTATTAACCTTCCTCTTGAATCACTCTATCTAATAAAAAAACCGCATCATCATCAGTTTTGAAGATCTAAGCGTAACATAGGGACAGACAGCGGAAAGAGACTTTGTTTTATACAATGTCACTACATAGTAGTACAGATCACTATCTGTAGTAGTAGGAACTAGCCTTTAGATTTCTATCCACATCTTAGAAAAATTGGATAGCCAATTTAAAGCGATTTAATTAGTGTTTTATTTTTGTGAAATTGACCCCTTCGGGTGAAGAGTCCTTATCCTAAGACGCTTTCGAGCTTTTTTAATTATTATTTTAATGCGATTATAAAGATTGTTACAGAATATTTTTTTTATCCACAACCAGGAAGCTCTAGCTATAATATATATTATATGGATGTACTCTACATAGGATGACAACTTGACCTGGTATTTTGCGTACTTACAGGACTATGTAAGTATTGTTACATAAAACGCGGATTCGATTCCAGTACAATACAAACGTCCGTGTCTATCTATGATTTCTCTAAATAGTAACTTTTTTGGCTGTATTCATCAATTTTTGTAAAAAAAACTACCTATTTAAAATCATTTTTCAAAATATTTAGGTATCTCTATATAGTTTGAAACTATGTAGATGGCGCTGTACAACGTATAAGAACATGCATATACAATAATATGCCTACGCTTTCTGCTAAAGTAAAGTGACAGGCACTTTTCTATTCACACTAAAGTATTGGTATTGCCATAACATGACATTGGAGGCTTGTAAAACAGACGAGCTGATGTAATTCAGTCTAAAACAACTCTTGTAGGAATATTTAACAGTGTTGCCACAACAGAACATCCATCCACGCGTTAGATCGCCCATCAATCACTACAATTAGACGACAACATAGCTCAAAAAGATAAGACAGCTCAATAATTTTCTAACTACATTGTTGTGAAAGTGTGAATCAGACTTTATGCGTGCTTTGATCCTTATGCGATTTCTTAGGATCTTCATTTAAGGAATCTTTCTAAGCTAAGAAATGGAAATTGTAGTTTATTTTATTCGATATAGTAATTTGTGAGCTTAGCCAGACACCATTGTAACGATGCAAAGTTCAGGAACAGAATTACATAATATCACTGTTTCGTTAGCTAGTTAGTTTACATCGAACGAGCAAAAAGAGAAATATATTGCCTAGGCTTCTCTCTCTTACATGATAAGGGAAAGTCGTAAGAAATATGTTTATCTTGGCTTGCCTATTTCCATGGAAAAAAGTGTATTGTCTCATGCTTTTCTTTTGGCTGTGACACTAACTAACGCCCACACGGCACGAACAACAAATCAAGAAACTAAAACCAAGTGACACAGTCCACCGCAAAAAATCACCCGCTCGTGTGATTGGGAATGGGCGTATTCAATAATCCATTAAACTGTAACGAGCAGTTTTGACAGATGACGTCACGGCGCATGACTGATGACTCAGATTGCAGTATCATTTAGGATATAGGACATAGTGCTGGGTTAGGTTGACGAAGAAATTGTATGGGCATAACTCGAATTTCGCTATTACACCCTATGCATATAAGGTACAAAGTCCATTGAGAAACTTGACAATATGTACAGTCAGCGTCAAATAGTTCGTAGCTGCCAAAGTACCCAAAAAGTTGACAACACAACCTTATTCCAATTGTAACAAAGACGTGTTGCGAACATAGCTACAGCTCGTCTTTGGGTGTCACGTACTATTTGACGCTGACTTTATGACGAACTTTAATAATACATACTTAGGTAATTTAATGTGTCACGTTGGTTTCAATGCTAAGACTTTAATTTACTTGTTTAGTATGGGCTTTAAACGTTACCTTACAAACTCTATACAAAGACTTAAACTATGAAGCACTTTTTTAACAATCTGGCTAATCCTTTAATCCAATCAAAGTGAAAGAAATATTAACCTAAGTGATTAAGAAAGTGATTTTTTTCTTAAAGAGCATCGAACCCAGGCCCAAAACCGCTCATCATTACACTCCTTTAGTCACTATACCACGGAGACTCTACTGCGAAAAATATTTTGACATTTGATAGTCCAATTTGTGATTTGATTTGATTCGATTAAAATAAAGATGCATCAAATCTCGGCAATGATTGCCAATTAGCCTTTTTAATAAAGGTTTCTTTACAGCAAAAATAAACTAAGCTAGAAGATAACTAATCCAATGAATCGTAATAGGATTTTCGCTTTAATTTACGCTCTATCATGTTTCTAAACACAAAATTAAAAGCTCCTATCTTATAAAAGCAGACTTAAACTTAACTAAGACTAAACAAAGTGGATTTAATTCTGCATGAAAGTGCTTTTTGTAACAACTTTATATTTGGAATAGCTGAGCTGGCGAACTGCGTACCGTCATTCAAAACTATATAGCCTATGTTCATCAGGGATCGATAATGTAGATCAGTGGTTCCCAAAGTTGTCTGGGCTACGGCTCATCTAATACAAGTTCCCATGGGACCCACCTATAAGAAATTTCGCTCGTTGCCCAGCGGTTAGATCGGTAGTAGGGTGGTGTGTCGTTCTACAGGCAGGGCCACCAGTGGGTCGCGACCCATAGTTTGGGAAAACCGAATGTAGATTCTTCTTCTTATTAGTCGGGCACTCTTGTCATAGTGGTCGTGGTTGCGCTGACGAGGTACATGGCGGGGTGATGTCATCTCCGAGGGTAGCTCTCCTGGCGATGTGCTTCCATTTCTGACGGTTAGAGGCGTCGCGAGTACACTGGACCATGGTGGACTCAGTGGCCTTTGTGATGGCGTCTATCCAGCGGGTTGGCGATCGACCGCGTGCTCTCTTGCCTTCCACCTGGTCCTGAACTAACAGTCTCTCGATCTAATGTAGATTTCTAATGGTGAAATATTTTTTCAAATCCATTCAGTACTTAGATTCAAATTCAATCAATTATTATTTGGAATATACACTTATAAAATGTA
Organism: Ostrinia furnacalis; assembly: GCF_004193835.3. Classification (NCBI taxonomy): domain Eukaryota; kingdom Metazoa; phylum Arthropoda; class Insecta; order Lepidoptera; family Crambidae; genus Ostrinia; species Ostrinia furnacalis. The sequence continues at coordinate 307,667 of NW_021137591.1, read as the reverse complement.
TTTTCTAAGTTAGATTGTACCTTATTTCATTCTTATCCATCATTGGTAGGTATAGTATGGCACAGAATTTACATTCGAAAAGTAACGGTGAACATTTTTCACGCATTATACAGTGAATTGAACGGATTCTGTCACTCGATATGCAAATTACGTGATTTTACGTACAGTTATGTGACGTATAAAACGGCAACAATGTATCTAGTATAATGTTACACACGATCCTCACCTTTGACTCCTATTCAGGAATAAACTGTGTTTGTCACGTCAGTCTCAAGTTTAGAATAGGGTTAGAGACATTCTTGATCGTTAACAGATACATACATCCTACAATATACATATTGCATACATTTCCATATGTTCTTATTTATGGAACTTAATAACATAATTTACGATCATTACAGAGTCTAATAAAATTATGAATGTTTTAAGTACAAAAACATTACCCTCTTTCTGGCGCAGTCGGGTAAAAAGATCAGTGTTTGCAAATAAAATGAGCTTTATTTACAAGCACCAAAGTATCTTCCAAGTAAACTCCGAACAACAACCATTCTTGATAGAGCACTCAAAAACTTGCCTTAAGTCAATGCAATAACTTGACTACATCGAACTTGTCGGTATGTTTTAATTTATAGTGCCATCGATACTCCGAGCATCGAGGAGCTCCCCAGACGACCTTATGCACTTAAGGTTCGGCCAAACCAATGCGTGCAGCCTGCGTGCGCGATGGCGATGGCGATCGCGATCAGAGCCCCGATTGCGCTAATTTGTAATCTCTACAATTCATTAGCGATTCTTAAATAAAACACAGCTATTCGTGATATGTTTGGCTTGCTTTTGAGTAAAAGTAGCTTTTTGTCAGCTTTTACGCAAAGGTGCAGACGCGCTCCGTTAACTTTACAGCTTCGTTATAACTAGCTATGAAAAAAAAAACGTTTGTCTAATACTTAGTTGATTTTCGTTCGTCGCCCAGTCGCGTTGCAGCTGAAAATTTTTACCGCAATCGGCGGGCCCAGATGTTTGTATGAGTTCACGTCAACGCGTCATGTCATTGGTCGCGGCGATCTATGCACGTTCAGTGATTGCCATCGCCATCACCGACGCGAACTGCACGCGTTGGTTTGGCTGAAGCTTTAAACTTTTTAATAACAACTGGCTGGGGACAAAGTTTTGCTTCAGGTACACTTACCATCAAAAGTGTGTAATGTTTATCATGGCAACGTCAATATCATAACGTTGAAAACAAAATTGCACTTGACTGTATGTACTACAGTCTTGCATGGAACTTTGTTCTTTGACTTACCGTAGTTCTTGAAAGCTTTTAAGATAAAGAAAAGTGTACGCCTAACTTATGATGTAGAATTTTAATATAGATAAAGTCCTAGGCTTATCGATTCTGTCAGACATAAAATATAAGATTATGAACCATGAAAAACGTCGATAAAATTAATACACGCTAATGCCATTAAAACTTCATAGAGTCACACTAAAAATAAATAGGTACCTATAATAAACCAAAATTATTTAGATTATTCGTATTAGAAGCGATGTCATATCTTAAAATGTGTAGTCCGATGTGCTTTTTAAAGAATATTTATTTTAATCTTTAAGTACTTACATTTAAGTATGTACTTTATCCATCTAGTCACCATAGTAAGTAGGAGATGTTCCGTTAGCATAGTGACATAGTTGGATAATTTATTATTATCGAATTTTCAAAGCTTCCAACTATTCAGGTGAACACAAAACTTTCAACAACATAGCTCTTATCGGCATGTTATCATACGAGCAAAGTAGTGCTTCTAGCAAGATAAGGTTACTTCTATACTTCTTACTTACTTTATGTAATCAAAGCGTTTCCCTGAAAGTTTTATAGATATCAGAATCTTTAGGGTATTGGAAAGTACTTACCGCCAACTCAGTTCTCTTCACGTGGTCAGTCGATGCACCTGTTTAAATAGAAATAATTGAAAATGTATAGTAGTTATTAAAATTTTTTAGCGAATAGAGTCGCTCGCTTCTCTAACTAAATTTATATAGTAATAAAAATGTATAGTAGTGTTATCGAACATGCACGTTCTTTGTACACGTTACTCGCAAACAGATGAAATCTCTAGATTTTTAAATCAGAAGAAAACAGCGTCAGGAAAAAGTGATATTCATAGAAGGGAATTAGTTTTGAGTTTCTTCCGCCACTTCTTCTCAGCACCAGCCCTTATGTTGTTCCGAAGTGGTGGTAGGGCAAGCTATATTTGGGACGTGTATAAGTCCTAGAAAGGGCCTATGTACTGAATAAACTATTTGAATTTGTTTAGTTAGTTACTTTAGTTCGCCATAGTGCAATTGAGTCAAATCAATGAGCTACATTGACATTACTGAGTTGACGCAAATGTTGAGCTACCCATTTCTACTCGCAGTTTTGCATCGTGCTTTAAAAGTTGAAAATGCTGTCTCGTAGCTTTTGAAGTTTTTCATAATTTACCGGTTTCGATAACGTTCGTGTTTTGTTCGTTTTTAGTGGAACTTATTTTGTACGCTTCGCCTTTACAACTTTGAAGAAATTTGACTTACGCGGTTTTTATTCCGGATGCTTCCGCTCATAATTAATATCAACAAACTTTGTAACCCAGAATTACTTGTATTGTATGTATAATATTATGTTAATATTTAGTTCCTTTTAAGAACCATTTGTGTATGTAATGTAATTGCAAAACCTACGTTGTAAAAATATGACTAGTAAGTTACGCGAGTGATCAAATCAAAGTATAGAAATAGTTACATGTAAGTACAAAGATACAACTCTAAAGCTCAATACCATCCCATTTCCACCTCCCATCTCCCATAAAACTAATAAAATAATTTCTTATAATAGTTACATTGGTGTCCGAACCAAAATAGGTCCGTCCCAGCCCATGTAAGCGAGATCGTGTTGCGGCGGTTACTGCGTGCATTTTACATACAATCGCCATGGGCGTTCCGTGTGGCACTAGCCTTAGGCGGTGGGCATACTGATGGCAATCTTGCATGTCATTTTTAGGCGCTTGTAAGGTCAACTCGCGTTTGTCCTTATGTTTATCCCCTAGGAAATTTTTTATCATGGTAGATCAAATTTCGTGACGGGTTTTCTATGTCTTTTTTCAGCGTTTTAGGTATTTTTTGTGTGTTGTGGTAAACGGATTATAATCTTTCATGAATGGCATTGAATTTTGTCTGGAGGCTTGTCGACGATTTGTAGAGTACGACGATTTGAGAGAGACAATCCAGACTGTTTGTAAAACCTACTCCAATGTGTATGCAGCCTTATCTACTCTAGTCTGCTCTTCGATGCGGATGCGCCCGCGCTAGTTTTTGTAGGTAGAGTGACCTTTTCATATTGGGTCCGGAATTTGACTCATCATTGAACTACCACAAAAAATAACTGGAAATGGGTCAGTGTATGTAAATAAGATGTGGGTCAAAGGAATACAATAAGAAGAGTTTGTGATAATTAGGTTCTAATATTGTAGATACTCTATTAATTTAAATATGGTATAGATACCATCCCAAAATAGTGTAGTATTATGGATGAAATTCTAGAGTCCTTGTAGTGAATATATAAGAAGTGAATCAATGGGACACTGTTTTGTAATTCATATTTTAGTCAGTACCTAAGGTTCGTTCGTTTCAGCCGAAAGACGTCCACTGCTAGATAAAGGCCTCCCCCAAGGATTTCCACAAAGATCGGTTCTACGCCGCTCGCATCCAGGCACCTCCCGCGACCTTCACCAGATCTTCGGTCCACTTAGTGGGAGGCCTGCCCACGCTACGTCTTCCGGCTCGTGGTCGCCACTCATGAACTATTCTGCCCCAGCGGCCATCAGCTCACCTAAGGTATTTTATAAAAAAAATATTTCAGTTCATAAGATATTAGATGAATCTAAAATCATAATATGTGTAGGTATTTCACCTAGCTTAGACCACCCAGCATAATTATGATTGTCCATGTTTGTCATAATAAGAAGTGAATTGCAAATACAGCTAACTAAATCCCCAGTTAGGAAAGCTCTCATAAACGCTTGTTCAAACCTCATAAACTCGTGCGCACATTACCTAAAAGTACAGACGGCAAATCAAGCTAAACATTAGCATTTTATGTAGTCGGAATACGGGCAATTTTGGAACAAAAATGTAAAGTGTAATGTGCTACATTAATAATTCGCACTAGTATTTTGTTTGCACAATCACATGTTTCCATGGACAGACGTAGGAATATCGCGGCATACCCTTACGAGAGCGTGATTTATCTTTTGATTATTTCGCTTCTGAATGCCCTGCGCGGGCGCCGCTATGGCACGCATTAAGCGAGTTAAACTGCGCAGTGGATTTTTGAACCAATTTGACTGATTACATACAAATGAATATGAGTTACCCACGTAGTATTATTTATTTGAATTTTTAAATTTGGTCATTTTACGATTTAAAAAGATCACCTTCGGTGTGTACAAGTACAAGGGTACAAGTAAGCAACGTGTAATATCATTATGTGTACGTAACGTAGGTACGAATGGTCAATAACGGAATTATTGGAACATACTTACCACAATGTACCTGCTGGTATTATCTGTACTTTACTGTCATGATAACGCCAAAATTGGTTTAAAAGTGTTACAAATTATTGCACGGAATTCTGCCAAAGAGACAACATTATTACACAGTCCGTTTAAATTACTATTAAACGAGCATCAGTACCGCAATGGGTGTCCGTATGTAAGGGTTGTTAGCATTACTTGTTGCCTAACTACACTCTCTTTAAAGTCGCCTTTAAAGGGACCTATCAAGTGCGCGCTATATAATTTATGGCCTGCAGTGCGATATTTAAATCGAGAAAGAAACCGCTTGAGTCATACGGATTTTCGTGTTCGAGTTAATTTTATCAGTAAGCTGGTGGCTTCTTGTTGAGGATATTTTAACAACTATCTTTCTCAATTCACAAGCAATAAGCAATTATTTTTCAATATGAGACAATTATGGTCATGGCCACTTATTTTTGATCAGGGAGAATCCTACTTAAAACATAAAATATGATATCATCGAATACCTATTATTCGTTGCTCATTAAGATCATCATTCATCATCATTGTGAACTTAATCAGAATTATAACTATGAAACTATTATCTTAAATTAAAATGCCAAAAAAGCAGCTTTTAAAAATGGTTTGCTAAACGGTTCTATAACTATGGCAATTAATGAAATAAAAACTTTGGCAATTTTAATGAAACTGAGTGGGCATATAATTTCGCTCGCGCCAAATATTCCACAATACTAAATATTTAAATCGAAGAGGATTTAATTGTTTGATAATTTAATTAAGCTCTAAATGGTATAAATGGAAACTATGCAAACATTGCTTGAAGGTTAGTTAAACCCACGCATTGACAGTATTTACTATTGGTCAACATAATAAAATTAAGTAATTAATGCACAAACCGCCACGTGCAAGACCTTTATAGGAATTCGCATAAAAATATAACATAAAATGTATTTTATTTTTCTTCTGCATAGACAGGCCAATGAAACATTTTCAAGCAACTGGAAACTGGGATAATCTACCTAAATAAATTGACCTACTTTTCGTTATCTGTGCTTTCTAATTTATTGTAGAAATCATCTGCAGAGGAAAGTCTGTCTGAATTATAATCTGGTGTTTAGCGGTTGCTGAGCTACAATATGAATTTTGAAACCAGTCAGGTACGAAAGTTCTTTAACATGTAGGTTTACGTCTCATATTTGCTACATTATTATGGTCCATTTTAGTGCGAGAGAAGCAACAAATAACGTCAATTACAGGCATTTTATGTTGTTATCTCACTGTAGCGCGAGACTATTTTATTAAAGCAAAGCTAAACCCTATTTATACGCTCGTTCAGTGACGATAAGATTACATACTAAGAATATAAAACGAAAATGCATTCGGCCGTATTAACTTGTTCTACATTCTCTTGGTACGTAATAGAGTGAACAAATGATTTCACACATTTGAATAAATATGACTTTAATCTCGAAATTTATCGCTTTACTTACGATATCTGAAGTCTCTCACTTAAAAATCCTTAAAGAGTTCCTCAAACTCCCATAAAATAAGTAACATTATTAAATGTGGGCGTATTCCTCGGGTATAAAATGCGGATTAAGCTCTTTTATGGTTTAATCCGAATGTATTTCAGAGGTTTGCAATACCTGTCCACGTCTTGAGAACCTTAATAAATTCAATTGAAATTTCGAGCCATGTAACAAATCAAGTTTCGAAGGTAGACCAACATCAAAACAGACGAAGTTATTATGGAAAATAAATATTCCAATGTTTAGAGAATGCAAACACAGTCCTGTTCTACTAACAGAATTAACATATTCACTGTTTCATCTCAACTGGTTCCCACTTTTGAATTTCCTATTAGTGTTTACAAAGGCAAAGTCAATACCAATGCAGTAGCCAGAAACTTTGTTCGGATCTCGATTCCAATATCGGTTTTAATTTCAGCAGCAGAGAGTTCTGTTTGGATTGCGGTAAATGGATTATGAAATGAAGATCTACGATGGTCCATTGTTGAAATTTGTTTACAAAATTTCCGTGTTGTTGACTTTGGCGTGAGAATTGGTTTCTAACGTTTTTAACCCCGGTAGGTACATCGATTGGTTTGGATACCTGACGATTCTAGCGAGCTACCGATAAATGCGAGCGCCTTCATTTGGACGTGATAATTGACCATCAGCTTGTTTGCTTCAGATAATGTGATGTCCGATCAGATTTTTCCAGGATATTTCATAATTTTGGCTCTATTTTCCTAGACATTCTGTTTATTATTGCTTCATGATGGCCATTTACCAAGAAGCGCGTTGCTCATTATGGCGTGGAAACTCCTCTATGGCTACACAAGGGTTTGCTGGTTCGATTCCCAGTCAGATCTATTAAAAAATTCTTCTTTGAAGTCTATACAAATAATATTGAAAGATGATCTTGCTAAAATTCGTTGCTCTTTACTCTAGATACTAAATTGAGTCATAGTCATAGTAATTTATTATACAGTAATAGTTTCTTAGTTCAAGACCATTTAAGTTAAGTGCATACCTAAACAGAGAATTATCTATGACTCCAGATCAGTCATAGAGATACTTTGATAATACATATAATTTTTTAGCGTCGCTTCCAATAGACTGTTGACATTTCTTTACAAGATGGCTACCACTAACACTAAACATAACAAAACATTACTCACCCTAACCGGAACCGTATTGATTCCTCAAATAATTTTCCACGTCAGCGAGTTTCATTGAACTGCGGCAATTACTGACTACTGAATTAATGTGTTTATGTGTTAGCTCCCGTGTTCCATATTAGCGTCTCGAATGCATGCATATATCATGCATGCATATCATGCAACTCTAATTAGTTGCAGTGGCTCATTATCCACTTGACAATGTGCTCGGGGGTCTGATATGCATGTGTCTGAACTAAATTGGTGTTCCTTTACGGGTCGATAATTTTTGCACTTAATTTAAACTAATATTCAATGACGTGCTTTCGTTTTATTTCTTGCGTGAATTACTCATGAATTATAAGTCGAAGACTTTAATTCTTCGTGAAAGAAAAAGATCGAACATATTTAAAACAAAAAAAAACTAAATTAAATTAAATGACTTTGATACAGAGCGCAAGAAATAACTTTCTGTGNGATGCGGGTAGCGCAGGACCATTCATTGTGGAAAACCTTGGGGGAGGCCTTTGTCCAGCAGTGGACGTCATTTGGCTGAAACGAACGGGTCTATTTCCAAGTCATTCTGTTTATTATTGCTTCATGATGGCCATTTACCAAGAAGCGCGTTGCTCATTATGGCGTGGAACCTCCTCTATGGCTACACAAGGGTTTGCTGGTTCGATTCCCAGTCAGATCTATTAAACAATTCTTCTTTGAAGTCTATACAAATAATATTGAAAGATGATCTTGCTAAAATTCGTTGCTCTTTACTCTAGATACTAAATTGAGTCATAGTCATAGTTTATTATACAGTAATAGTTTCTTAGTTCAAGACCATTTAAGTTAAGTGCATACCTAAACAGAGAATTATCTATGACTCCAGATCAGTCATAGAGATACTTTGATAATATAATTTTTTAGCGTCGCTTCCTGTTGACATTTCTTTACAAGATGGCTACCATGTACTAACACTAAACATAACAAAACATTACTCACCCTAACCGTATTGATTCCTCAAATAATTTTCCACGTCAGCGAGTTTCATTGAACTGCGGCAATTACTGACTACTGAATTAATGTGTTTATGTGTTAGCTCCCGTGTTCCATATTAGCGTCTTGAATGCATGCATATATCATGCATGCATATCATGCAACTCTAATTAGTTACAGTGGCTCATTATCCACTTGACAATGTGCTCGGGGGTCTGATATGCATGTGTCTGAACTAAATTGGTGTTCCTTTACGGGGCGATAATTTTTGCACTTAATTTAAACTAATATTCAATGACGTGCTTTCGTTTTGTTTCTTATTGCGTGAATTACTTATGAATTTTAAGTCGAAGACTTTACTCTTCGTGATAGAAAAAGATCGAACATATTTAAAACAAAAAACAACTAAATCAAATGAAATGAGTTTGATACAGTGCGCAAGAAATAACTTTCTGTGATAGCGAAATAAAGAATAATTGATTGGTAAAAACCAAATAAACTAGCTCTTGCTTGCAGCTTATCCTACGTGGATATCGGTTTATTCGTTTTTCTGGGGACATTTTCCAAATTTTGTTTACGTAAGAATCTTCCGCGGCTTAAACGAGTAGGTATTTCAAATGATAATATAATTATTAAATATTATAGTAGAGTTCCTTACAAAATATTATGTACCTACTAGGAAGGCTTTGTGAGCTTAATTTTTAAATTAGTTAAAAATGTTTGTGACTCACCTATGATTCTTTGCTATCTAAAAACCACAATAAAAGGAAACCCCCTAGTGCTAGCTGATTCAGTAAATGTAAAAAATGTTTCAAAGAAATTGACAAACTAATAGGATCTAGTTAAGCAACCAAACGGAAAGAATTGTGAAGATTGTGATTGGCTACGGGGCTCCTTAATCAAGATTCCAAGGTTGTTAGAATAATACGAAATCCTTCCCTTTCGTATCGACCCCGACTTCCGATGTTGTAATGGAATAACTCAAATAAACTCAGGTGGAACTTTTGAATACGCTCCGTGACCATGACGCTTACGATTGATATGCTTTATGTAATAGAGAAGCAAGAAATCTATCTAATAGTAGGTACCAATTTATTTTTACGAGATCATCGTCAGTTTTTAGAAGTCCACTGTCTGTTGGCCTCCTCTTCCAATATGTGCTAAGTATTTTACCCCTCGTCTGCCCTCGGCTTGTCGCATTCAGTTTTTGCCACTGACCATTCGTAAGTAGTCACTCCACCAAGCTTTCTCCAGCTTCATTTGCTTGCTGGCTCACGATCTCCATATGATATTATTTGACAGTTATTTCTAATTTAATTCATATTTATTTAAAATTAACGATTTTAACGCTCTTATTTTTTATAAAAATCATGATTGAAATTGCATGAACAAAATTGCATTTCTTCAGATCACAGATCTTCTCCGATAAATTTTCTGCCGATATTATATATATGTGGGAGTGTGAAACGGAACGCAAGGGAGTGAGTGAGACGGAATGAATGAGTGAGGAAGTAAGAACGACGGGATTTAAACAGAAGACGATTAGTATTAAGACGGTTCTAAGACGTTCCTATTTTTTGTGGTTTATCCTGGAGTAAATACAAATAAAGCTGAAGAAATACAACCTGGGTTTCAATTCCTACAGCTTGGGGGCTCGTCCGGGATAGCCCAAGAAAAGGAAACACGACGATTCACGACGATTACGACGGATTGAGACGTGAGACGTATTTTCATCAATCATGAGACGACGACATAGTAAGCATGATTTCGAAGATGCGGAAGATGCTGGCCCGAGCAAGACCCTGGAGCAGCGCATACCTACTACTTTTGCCTATGCCGAGGAGCTGATCCCAAAATTTAGTGGTCGAGATCAAACTGTCACCGCATCAAGATGGGTCCAAGAGGTGGAGGAGAACGCTGAGATCTTTGGTTGGTCACCATTACACCAACTCATTGTGGGACGCAGATCACTCATTGGAACAGCGGCACTCTGGTTGCGGTCGGAGAAGCCATTCAGGTCGTGGGACGAGTTCAAAACTGGTTTACTCAAAGAGTTCCCGGATTCGTTAGACGTAAAGACAGTCCACGAAATGATGAGTGCGAGAAAGAAGGCCAATAGTGAGAGCTGTACTGATTACCTACTTGTCATGAAGGAGTTGGGAAGGCGCGGGAAAATGCCCGACTACGTCGCAATAAAATATATCATAGACGGCATTGTTGACGTAGAAACCAATAAAATCATGCTGTACGGTGCAACTACATACGGTGAGCTGAAAGAGAAACTGAAAATGGTATCGGACGTAAACAACAAAAGTGTGAAAACATCGAGGCCGCTAAAAGAAGTTCAATTTGTTGACAACAACGCGATAACTACGGCGAGTCTTATTGATACGGGCAGCGAGGTGAACCTTATGACGGAAGACGTGTACAAAACTATCGGCTCCCCAAAATACGACGACGGAAGATGTTTGACGTTGAGTGGACTCGGACGGACCGAAGTTGTCCCGTTGGAAAAAGATGATCAAGTTGTAGTACACGACATAGACGACTCTAGACACATGACTGAAATTGAGAAAATATTAGAAGACTGCAAGCCTACAGATGAAATAAAGAAAAGTAACGACTGTCAGATTGAACACCGACCTGTATCACGTATGAAACAAGCCGACGTCCTAAGCTGTTTAGTACTTACCGAGACGACTGCACGACTGAAGAAAGCACAAGATGAAGACGAACATATTCAGATGCTGAAAGAATCCTACCAGAATGACATGTTGTACCAAGAAAGAGATGAAGATGAATTATTATTTGTAGTACCGGAGAAGACGCAGAACGAAATTATAAGAGAGAATCACGAGGGAGGGAAAGAAGGACTGTTTAACCGGATTAATAAAGGAGATGATGAACTCGTTAAGATGATAGAAGAGGAAAACGTAGAAAGAATGAACGAGACAAGACCAGAGTTAAGAGAAAAGGCAAGAGAATGTGTGGAGACAATTCAAGATGGAAGTGTTAGAGTTTACAACAAGAAAAGAAAGAAAGCTGGAATATACGAGAAAGATGATTATAAGAATTGTATTAAACAAGATTAGTTATAAGACACTTTAATGTAAAGTTTTGAAATGAAACAGTCCGAGGGCGGACTGTACGCAGGATGGCCGAGTGTGGGAGTGTGAAACGGAACGCAAGGGAGTGAGTGAGACGGAATGAATGAGTGAGGAAGTAAGAACGACGGGATTTAAACAGAAGACGATTAGTATTAAGACGGTTCTAAGACGTTCCTATTTTTTGTGGTTTATCCTGGAGTAAATACAAATAAAGCTGAAGAAATACAACCTGGGTTTCAATTCCTACAGCTTTAATGTAAAATTTTGAAATGAAACATATATGTAGTACGCACCGTGTCGAAACGGATGTAAATTATGTTATTGGTTACTAGGCTAAAGAGGCTCTACTAATTATACAATTTTGAAACCCACTTACAAATTATTATAAAATATACCTTACTATAGTACAATTTTCGAAATATTCTTATGCATTATCAAAATCATTTTGAATTTTGCATTTTAAAAAGTACCGAAATTATATGGTAATCAGTCATTAAAATTAATCTTCTTCCATTGAACAAGGTTTGCGATACCAAAAAGTTTCCACTTACCTTTCTTGCTACTATGTTGCGTAAACCAGTCCGTAGTACCGGAGCTTCTGTAATACGAAACACGAAGATCGATTCGTTCCGAACTAACGCCGTGTATGGCGGCGCGTCTCAAAAACGACGTCCAATTAATGCCACAGGAATCAGCGTGTTTTTCTGTGCATGACACAGAAAGGCATGGCTGAAAGTGGGTTGTGTTTTTTTGTGAGGGTTCTGTATTAATCGTGATAGTTTTTGAACGTAATAAGTAGTATTTACGTTAGTTTTCAGCAAAATTACGTCCGCAGCTGGACAAAGGCCTCCCCCAAGGATTTCCCTAATTCATCATTCATAAGGATTTTAATCATTTAAACTGGTATCATGTATGTCAAAGTCTAGAAAATATTAAAATTACATTACTTTTTCATTTGGCTTGTTTTGTAAAGTTTTTAGGAAATATTTTTTCTGCCTAATTCCTTCGGGATCAAAATAGTTCTTTATTTATTTGTTTCTATGGTTATCAGCTTTCGTTTCAGAAAATGCTCCTTAGAATAAACTACTAATAAATAAATTTCTGAGTGTCTTTTAAATAGTGGAAAAATATAATTGCCTCAGGTGGGAATCGAACCCACAATCTTATCTTTGGGATCTTAGATCTTATTATCATTTGAATTTATTCATAAATTATTTCTTTTAACGCTAATATCAACTTTTTAAAGAGCGTTGCAAACAATTATTTGCACATACTAAACTGAACCCTAAATTAATTTGTATGACATCTGACTTAAACTCCGTGCTTCTGTTGGAAGACTTATACACACCTTGTTAATAAAATCCCATATAAAAAGACCTTCAAAAAGGAAGTCACACCAATTATAAGTAATCTTATGCTCGGTGGTTGGTAAGACACACCTAATTCATTTAAGTTAGGGTATTTATCAATGTCGTTTCTTAAATATACCAATTCATTGCAGCTCCTTGCATTTAAACTTAATAGTTTGGAATGTGTAAAAAGAGAAAAAGATCGAAAAAGATTGATTTTTAAAATTGTTTGTAAAAACCATCTTCGAAGTTCAGATTAGTAAGAAATTGTCATTTCACTTCGAAATATCTCAAAAAAAATTTAGAGTTTCTTATGTGCTTTGATTGATATTGAAAATGTTTTATATGTTCGGAATGAGGGTTTTCGCGAATGAAGGATCCGCTAGATGGCGGGACGTGGATGTGGGGTCTGACTGCTGCGTGATTGGTGGATTTTGACATAATCTGTCAATGTCATGTCAAAAATAACCAATCTTGCAGCAATTGGACCTCGCGTCTACGTATTGCCATCTGGCGGATTTTTAATACGCGAAAACCCTAATTAAATTAGACTTTGAAACATGCAAATTATTAAGGAACGTTTATTTTCTTTTATAAATAATGTGACATGGATGTATTGAAATGATACAAAATATTCAATGAGTACAGCATTTCATTATGAAATCATTTGGTACAAACAAACATGATTCAGGAAGTAGAAATAAATTATACAATTTATTATTAATAATGATTGTGCGCTATATACAAACGTAGTATGTGTAAGTTTCGCGACAGTATCAAAGAAAATGGGTCAATTAGTGTAGACATTTTATTTGTGATTTTGGTCTCATGGCTCTCTATGTTAACCCATTATAGACTGAGTTTTCTTAAAGTGTCAGATTTTTGTTTTTTTGAAATATGTTCATAATTATGGTCTACATAATGCTATACAAGCATTAAAAAAATGATCCGACCTGTAATCTAGAAAAAAAATGCTGGTACCATATGGTACCGCTAGCCTTTTACCGTGTCAGTCGATTAAAACATAACGTTATCATGGACTTTATAAAAATAGGGTAAATTATATATTTTATTATTATTATAATAAGTATTAATATACAAGCAAATAACAGAAGTAACATTAAATGTAAAAATAACTGTATATTGGGTACGAAATATTCATTTTTATCTTTGAATATTCAAAAATTAGGAATGGAGCTTGGCATTGCACGCTGCACATAGCCCCACGTTACATTTTCTATACTCTAATATTGTTCGAGAGTTGCAATTACCTTGAGTTCGTTCTATAAATATATGCTTCGTCTTGGGACCTTCATCGTCCTCCAAAACTGCCAAAATTTCGTGTAAGTTACATCTAAAGTAAATGAAAACCCATGGTTTTGTAAAGTATAAGAAACTATTTTACTTTATCTTCCTGTATGCCTTATATACCATTGAATATATCACATACTTCCAAANGAGTTCGTTCCTGAGTTAGTTCGCAGTTCGTCAGTTCGTGAATCCAGTCAGTCCAGTGCAGAGAAATCGGAATAAGTGCGAGTCGAGCTAAGCTCCTCCTAAACGCGACGCGGTTGCCCTATTCGAACGGGCAAAGTGTAGTGTAGTTCTAGACTTAAGGACAGGACCTACATAGTGTTAATTGAAGATTTGTGAATTTGTGAAGTGAGAATAAAAGAAGCTATACAGTCCATTGTTTTATTATTTAGAAGCTATCGATGAACGGTTGGCGGTTCGAGCTCCGCCGATCAGATCCAGTGCACGCACCGACACACCGAGCGGCTACTTCAGATCCCAACAGTGGGCGGTCGTGCACAACCATCTTCGAAGGCTAGATTAGTAAGAAATTGTCATTTAACTTCGCAATATCTCAATAAATTATGAAAATTTCTTGTGCTTTTATTGAAATTGATAATGTTTGATGTTCGGAATTAAATCAGATTTTTGAAACATTAAAATTATTAAGGAAAGTTTATTTTCTTTTATAAATAATGTGACATGGATGTATTGAAATGATACAAAGTATTCAATGAGTACAGCATTTCATTATGAAATCATTTGGTACAAACAAACATGATTCAGGAAGTAGAAATAAATTATACAATTTATTATTAATAATGATTGTGCGCTATATACAAACGTAGTATGTGTAAGTTTCGCGACAGTATCAAAGAAAATGGGTCAATTAGTGTAGACATTTTATTTGTGATTTTGGTCTCATGGCTCTATGTTAAGGTATACAACTTTTTTTTCAAAACTATTATTAATTTAATTTTTAATGTTATTAATAAATAACTTAAACAACTGTGTGCGCATATACATTTCATTAGCAGAGTTAACTGTACTAAAAACGTTTTATTCGTAAATATTATATTGTGATAGTGTCGCGCGAAGTTAGGAATACAAAATTCTTATACGTAAATATAATTTTAAAGACAGATTAAATCTAATAGGTAATTAGAAAGGATACTCTAGGCGCAGATATTAAAGTAAATATAAAAATATACTGTTGTTGATTATACGTATAAGTTTTTGACCACACAATGAATCGGGAAGTATTTGTTACTAATCAAAAAGACTTTTGGCAGTGAGTTATTATTTATTATTTTTATATTTAGTGCTTTTTCAATCTCAGCTTAACAGCTGGAAAATTTATTATTATTTATGTTTTAAAATCTAAATATTAATTTCTAGTGGATAAACTATTGGGTGCGGATATAAATATTATTTGGACTTAAATACTTCCCTAGTCATGCTATGCTAAAAAACTTACTTTTACATAAAATGCTGCAAGTAAATTTAAAGGTATTTTACAATGTTATGATCCATCTCATTCGGTCCATCAATCTTTAATGTGCAGTCTCCAGTTTCCAACCCTCAATGACAAAATACTTAACATTATCAACAAATTAATTTTCTTAGCAACATTCTTATTAAATTATTTATTATTTAGACTATTTACAGGATACATAGTAACTATTTTGTACAATTACTAATTTTGGGTCGTATGTCGTGAAACCTGGGACAAACTATGTTATAAAAATAATCCTTAACGTAGGTATAGGTATTCATATTCTAAGTACATTAATATTTACAAAGCAGACTGCAAAATATCACTAAAAAAATATTTATTAGTCATTGATGCATCTCTATCTAATAAGTTTTTGATTTGTAAACATACACTCATAAAACATAATAAATCAACAAAACATACATTGTTTTACTTAAAATAAACCTTTCTAGAGGCAAAATAATTTAAACGATAGATTATTATTTCTGTTTCTAATAATTGTAGGTTTAGAATATAAGCAGAGCTGCTAAAGGACGGCAAGAAACCCCTAACTAAAACACTTAATTGCCAATATGAAACAATCACAGCAAATATCGATTGCCTATCTACCTATACATGTTATTACTATCAACTGACATAATAGGTACTTACTGGTGTCATATCTTACAATATCTTGCATAGACTTTTCCTTAATTAATACAAGTTTTACATATAAAAATTCGTATTTGACAGATATAGGAATTAAGAGTATGATACAAAAGTGTTAATTTAATTACGTGTTATAATATTATACAATGAGTGGAACTTCTTCATTATTTACAATAGTCTTAAGGAAGTTGTAACCAACTGTCAATGCTTGCAATTGTTTATTTTTTATGACAGCATTGCCCAATAAAATATTTTTATTTCGAAGTAACTGAATAATAATTGAGTGAATTTAAATTCATTTCAAGCTTTCAGACGTATTTTCAGAGAAAGGTACACCTTTGATATAAAAGTGTCGTATGAGTGTCCATTTCCTCATTAAAATTTCAGTTTTATTAAGTACCTAATTGAATTTTTCTTTGACCAATCACAAAATTTGCTTTCTCGACCTGTAAAAAAAACCAGAGCCAACTTTTTACATTTATTACTTTAGTAGTTGTTCATTGTTGTATCGGAACGTAACGTAATCAAAGAGTTCCGTGATCCAGTTTCGTTCGATAAGTCGGCAGAATACATTCTAACTTTGTCCATAAATGGCGCATTACTCGTTGGCCGTCATAAATATTCATTTTCGGCAACCAAGACGAAGTTTTGTGCTTCTCGTTTCGAAGTAGATGCGAGGATATTAGCAAATTTATGGGCAAAAATGTTTCGCACTTCGCCAAGATTCTACTTTTGAACTTGAAGATTTTTGTAACTGCAATCGATAATCATTTGCGTTTAGAAAAAAGTCTTTCTTTACTTCGAAGTTGGAATCAATTTACTTCGAAGTTGGTCCATTGATTGATTTGTATTCAGTTTTGATTTTACCAAATAATCACAGAACATAATATTCACGCCTGTATTTACAAACATTACTATGAGGTCTCACAGTGCGAGTGGACGCATATGATGATACACGAACCAATCACAGAGCTCTATTCAACGCTGTGCGTTCGATTTGCTGCTTCACTTAAGCATGTATTGTTTGTAAGACTCTTCATTATTGTTGAACGTAGGTAGGTATTCAAAACAGCGAAACATCAA
Source organism: Ostrinia furnacalis (assembly GCF_004193835.3). Taxonomy (NCBI): domain Eukaryota; kingdom Metazoa; phylum Arthropoda; class Insecta; order Lepidoptera; family Crambidae; genus Ostrinia; species Ostrinia furnacalis. The sequence continues at coordinate 290,472 of NW_021137591.1, read as the reverse complement.
TATAGTTTTACATCTGTTCTTACCTGATAACAAAATAAGATCTACAAATTATATTTGTGTACTACGACGACAGTTTTTCATCTTCCCGTTGAAACGCACTGATTTTAACGTGTTCCTTCTCCACTCCAGTCAAAATTGCTTATAATAAATAAATACACTATGTATATTCACAATTGCATGATCCTTAACCAAGAGTTACACGATAGTTATATACACGACTAGGTCGAAGACGATTCACTTCGATGTACTGGGTAACACTACACTGGCACTTTGAGTGTCCACAGTCATAGTAACGCTTCTTCGAGTTGATCGAAGGTATCACACCATCAGTCACTCTCGTAGATGGTGGAGTTGGAGCCCTTTTGCCGGCTGTAGGGTGAACAGAACTCGATCCTGGTGTCTGGCAGCCAGGTGTACGCAGTGCGCTCGGATGATGCACTGGAACAAGGAAAAATATTATTAGTTTGATGGTCACAGGGTTCTTTTTAGGTTGACAGGTATAAGTTGACCAAGTCAGTCGAAATTTAGAAGTTTTGTTACACTGCAAGAGTTATTATGCGAGAGTGACCTACAGACAATACAAACTCTTGCGAATATGATCTAAGATAACTGTTTGTATTGGCACATAGGTAATTAAATAACTACATGCTAGCGTGGATTTATTTTCGGCGTATGTATGGACTTAATTATGTTTGATTATGTTTTGGTACCTCATAGTATGCAAGCGTTCCAATTGCTACCACTCACGACAAAAGTAATATTCAACAATATGACGGTGAATTTGAACTTCTTTATGTTACACAACGATGTAATATCGTTAACGTTACACGACAAACAAAACTCTGGAATATCAGAGGTAAGGTTATCAACAACATATTGGTTGAGAATATAGTTCAGGATTGATTAGTTTTGTTAAGGCTTACACGATAGCCCAGTCTAGACGTTTTCATTAGTCTACTACCTACGAATAGCTATATGTATTAATTTGCCTGTGAAAAGTTTTGGGGAAGGTCATGGAACAATCATATTATTTTTAAAAGTAATATGTACTGTTTGAACAGCGTGTCAACCTCTGTTTACTTAGTGAACAACGTAGACTCGGGATTTTTTTTAGCTTTGTAGAAGCGGAAAGAAATAATTTTCTTTTACGTGAATAGGTACAGACGACAGCACATCAAGCTAAACACAGTGGCGTCTTATCTTGTTGTAATACAGGCTATTTTTATAAAAAAATATGTTTAGTATGATGTGCTGTCGACTGTACATTATTAATTAAGTGTAACGTTTATTAAATTTTGTACTAATTCATTATTGTAAAGGGATATATCATTTGCTCTTTCCACAGTAAAAAAGTTACGATTTATGAAATAAAAAATCCTTAAGTTTGGCAAAAATAGTTGCAATAGTCGAAACACTACGTAAATATCTTATGTGGTCCGGATTTAAAAGCGTAAATAATAAAAGCACCACTGGCATTACTATTCTGAATGAAAAACGTAAGTGGAAATGGACGGCCATTATTGATTAATTAAATTCGAAAGCGGTGATAGATTCCCGAATAAGAGATGTAGATTTATTTTTGGGTTTTTGGGTTCGCTGTTAATCGTAAAATTTGGGAATAAACTCGACTAAATAATTTGGTGATGATTGTGGAAACTATTTTAATAATGTCAATACCGACGAACTCTAATTCGGGCTTCTATTTTAGTGCTAACTCTCGTTAATTAATTGTCGTCTGGCTTTCTATTTTTACTTGAAAGGTCTGTAGTCATTATTAATAAAAATAACTTGCTATCAGTTAATTACTTTTGATTTAATTATTTGTAATAACTTCACATTCTATGTTAATTTAAAATTATTTTAATTATATTTTCATAAGAAAGAAAGACTGTTATAACGTGATTCTTTGGTACAAATTAATAAATATGGTATTTAAAACAGAGGTTTCATTTCAAGACTTTCATTGTGTTCAAATTGATTTTGTGAATCCTTTTGTCCAAAATAAATGAGTACCTAATTGAATAATTTAGTTTTAGCATGAATTTACAATGAAAAATTAATAAATATGTAACATACCTTCGACAGTATATATCTGGGGGCACGGCAGTGCCCCCACCAAGTCGAGCAAAAAAGAGGCACGGCCGTACCATCCTTTTCTCGAAGCAATTCAGGCCATTTTNTTATTAAATTGTGTACTAATTCATTATTGTAAAGGGATATATCATTTGCTCTTTCCACAGTAAAAAAGTTACGATTTATGAAATAAAAAATCCTTAAGTTTGGCAAAAATAGTTGCAATAGTCGAAACACTACGTAAATATCTTATGTGTTCCGGATTTAAAAGCGTAAATAATAAAAGCACCACTGGCATTACTATTCTGAATGAAAAACGTAAGTGGAAATGGACGGCCATTATTGATTAATTAAATTCGAAAACGGTGATAGATTCCCGAATAAGAGATGTAGATTTATTTTTGGGTTTTTGGGTTCGCTGTTAATCGTAAAATTTGGGAATAAACTCGACTAAATAATTTGGTGATGATTGTGGAAACTATTTGAATAATGTCAATACCGACGAACTCTAATTCGGGCTTCTATTTTAGTGCTAACTCTCGTTAATTAATTGTCGTCTGGCTTTCTATTTTTACTTGAAAGGTCTGTAGTCATTATTAATAAAAATAACTTGCTACGTCATTCAAAAAATGTGTGAGTTCTCTGGTGAGTAAGGATCTTTCTGGCTTCTATGATATGACTATTATCACAGTGTTTTGATAGACTTCTTTTTTTCGTTATCGAGCAGTTTTATAATGCGTAAAATAGTATTTTTTAATTAGTTTTAAAAACAATTATGAGTATTCTCTATTAGATTAGGTAACTATGAATTATTTGTTTATTGAAACTTGTGGGTATATTGAACAGTGTACAAAAAGTGAATGTCATTTATGGCATTCTCCTCAAGTTGGTGTTTGATGTTTAACTAAGTACTTATTTGTACATTTTCAAGTCGTATCATACTGAACTTCCTAATTGACTATTAATGCATTCAAGCTTCAATTCATCCGACATTGTAACTATTAACCTAAATACTGAGATTATTCTGGGGAACGGAATCCTTGGATTTCGGAAGCTAATACTAATATTGAGCTCCTAAGCCCAATGTTCGATGTCATCGCTATTCGATTTGCTAATAAAGGTGCCACTTAATCCATTACCTTGAGTTATTACCTAATTCAATTTCGAGGAAGGACTGGCAACTTTTGACCTAAATGTAGCTGGTAATTCCAAATCAGTGGTACAGTATCTATTTATTTGGATTAATAATTGATAATTTTAGGAAATGCATTAGTGGGTAAATAAACTACCAAGCTGCTTGCAAAAACAATGAACTAGGTATCTATTGGCAGCTGAAAATATTTTTTTTTTTATTTTGTCTTCAATTCTGTCAATATGTTGTGACTGATTAAAGTTAGGTATCTGTCGATCAATCAAGAATATAGACATTGATTACGCACGCACTGCATTGCATCTTCGTTTTCAAAATTCATTCATTCTCTATTCGTTCTTCCTTAACTTACGGTGAAACAGAAGTGAGAGATCATACTGTGGGAAGTCTTTCTCCAACTTACAGGCTTATAGGACATGTATTTTGATTATTATTGCCTCAACATGCTTTCCGGCGAGAATAGTGGTGTTTAACATCCAACTTAGCAATTTTTCTAAAATCAACAGACTTCATAATAAGAAGAAAGTTTAATTTGATCGATAATTACCACCTTTCGTAACCAATCGAAAGTTGCTATAACATTCTAATGAAAGCGAATGTAAGCTTGTTTTCAACTCCAATTAACGTAACAGCATTCAAAGGGTGAGTTTCAACATTGCAATGCTTTGAATGGTAATCGCTAGGGTTGCCATATATCCGGGTTTCCCCGGATTTGTCCTAGTTTAGAGGGCGTCCACGGTGCGTCCGAGCGGGATCTTATTAGTATTTTGTGTGAAAGAAAATATTCTTTAGTCCGATGCCGGGCGACACAACTAAGGGAGTCTTCTAGTGACTTGGCCCACTTTTAACCTGGTCCACGGGTCAAGTCGCTGGATTGTATTTATATATTTTTTTTATTCCAGCAACTGGACCCATCCTAAGATTCCAGAGAAGATTTTGTTGATTTGGAGTTTAACTTATTAATAGAAACATTGAACGTGGATCCAGTTACTGGAAGAAAAAAATATTTAAAAATTAAAACCAGTGACTTGGTGGGCCAAGTCATTGGAAGTCTCCGACTAAGTTGAAAAAAACCTGTTGACATGTCCGGATTCTAGGCTCAAAAATCCGGGGTTTTTGCGCGTCTTGTACTGGTTCCCAAATATTAGAGATGACAACCCTAGTAGTCGCGGACATTTACATTGACAAGTCGAACACGGCTTGGAACAAAGGCGTACCTTAAATTCAAGTTACAGTATTAGTAATGTTGTGTTTACTTGACACGATTAGGTAATGTGTTTTCGAATAGCAAAACCCATGTAAGTTGGGTTAGTACGAGTTAACTTTGTATGCCTGTTACTTATTTAAAAGATAATGTTTTGTCTAAGTTGTAAAGTTTCTAAGATTGTGTAGAATTCTTTAATTTAGAGTAGGTGGTTTTACTTACACCGAAACATAATGATAATTTTCATCAATGAGATTTATAATTCATAATGAAAAGCGTGTGAAATAAACAGTCAAAAACTACGGTAACTCCTTCAAGAAAATGTTTACTCGTATGAACATCATTTCATAACAGCCATGTTACTAGCTATATAAGAATTCACTGTATGATAGTCCACATAGCCACTTCAAAAACTTCTCCAGTAGCTTCCAATATCGCTCACACTTATACACTCAGATTTAAGCAGGGTTGCACTATCCTTTTTTAACTTTAACAAACGTTAAAAATCTTTCAAACACAAAACGGATAGCGTTATAGTTACGGTTAAATTTGGGTGGTGCAACTCAGCCTGAAAAGGCTCCATCGTCTGCGGCTTATTCCTTAAGCATGGAGATATCCCGTTTTTTGCAAGAACTGTTTATTGCAGATATTAATACAAGTTTTAATATTATAACGTTCACACGACCATCCCGTTTGAAGTGTCCCGCAAAAAACCGATCCGTTCGAATTTGTAATACGAATTTCAAATACACAATAGCTTCTCGTATTTTCACACGACATTCCATTTTTGCGGGATCCTACATTACAGTCTACATAGCCACTTCAATAACTTCTCCANTGCTGTCGACTGTACATTATTAATTAAGTGTAACGTTTATTAAATTTTGTACTAATTCATTATTGTAAAGGGATATATCATTTGCTCTTTCCACAGTAAAAAAGTTACGATTTATGAAATAAAAAATCCTTAAGTTTGGCAAAAATAGTTGCAATAGTCGAAACACTACGTAAATATCTTATGTGGTCCGGATTTAAAAGCGTAAATAATAAAAGCACCACTGGCATTACTATTCTGAATGAAAAACGTAAGTGGAAATGGACGGCCATTATTGATTAATTAAATTCGAAAGCGGTGATAGATTCCCGAATAAGAGATGTAGATTTATTTTTGGGTTTTTGGGTTCGCTGTTAATCGTAAAATTTGGGAATAAACTCGACTAAATAATTTGGTGATGATTGTGGAAACTATTTTAATAATGTCAATACCGACGAACTCTAATTCGGGCTTCTATTTTAGTGCTAACTCTCGTTAATTAATTGTCGTCTGGCTTTCTATTTTTACTTGAAAGGTCTGTAGTCATTATTAATAAAAATAACTTGCTATGTCATTCAAAAAATGTGTGAGTAAGGATCTTTCTGGCTTCTATGATATGACTATTATCACAGTGTTTTGATAGACTTCTTTTTTTCGTTATCGAGCAGTTTTATAATGCGTAAAATAGTATTTTTTAAAATTAAAAACTACTTTGGTTTTAAAAACAATTATGAGACGATAGTATAATTCTCTGTTAGATTAACTACGAATTATTTGTTAATACACTGTACGTTTATCCATTAGAGATAAGTTTTGATCCATTATATTACTTCGACTTACGAAACTTATTGGTATACTCGTATTGAACAGTGTACAAAAATCGCACTTAATGTCATTCATAGCATTCTGCTCTAGTTGATGGTTGATGTTTAACTAAGTATTTGTACATTTTCAAGTCGTATCTTAATGGACTTCCTAATTGACCTATTTATAAGTGAATATTAATGCATAATCAAGCTTCAATTCAACCGACATTGTAACTATTAACCTAAATACTGAGATTATTCTGGGGAACGGAATCCTTGGATTTCGGAAGCTAAAGCTAATATTGAGCTCCTAAGCCCAACGTTCGATGTCATCGCTATTCGATTTGCTAATAAAGGTGCCACTTAATCCATTACCTTGAGATATTACCTAATTCAATTTCGAGGAAGGACTGGCAACTTTTGACCTAAATGTTGCCGGTATTTCGAAATCAGTGGTCCAGTATCTATTGTTTATTTAGATTAATAAATTAATAATGTTAGGAAATGCATTAGTGAGTAAAGCAGCTTGGTAGTTTAGCAAAAAATAATGGACTATCTGTTGACAGCTGAAACCAATATTTTCTATATTTTTGTCTTCAATTCTGTCAATAGTTTGTGACGGACTATGGTTAGGTATTTGTCGATCAATTAAGAATATAGGCATTGATTACGCACGCAGTTTATTGCATCTTTGTTTGCAAAATTCTCTATCAGTTCTTAAAGTACGGTGAAACAGAAGTAAGAGAGCATACAATGGGAAGTCTTTCTCCAACTTACTGGCTTATACGACATATCTATTCATGATTATATCCTCAACAATTCAACATGCTTTCCGGTGAGAATAGTGGTGTTTAACATCCAACTTAGCAATTTTTCTAAAATCAACAGACTTCATATTATAAGAAGAAAGTTTAATTTGATCGATAATTACCACCTTTCGTAACCAATCGAAAGTTGCTATAACATTCTAATGAAAGCGAATGTAAGCTTGTTTTCAACTCCAATTAACGTAACAGCATTCAAAGGGTGAGTTTCAACATTGCAATGCTTTGAATGGTAATCGCTAGGGTTGCCATGTGTCCGGGTTTCCCCGGATTTGTCCTAGTTTAGAGAGCGTCCGGGTGGGATTTCATTAGCAGTCCGGGGTAAAAAAAAATCTTAGTCCGATGCCGGGCGACACGACTAAGGAGTTTTCCAGTGACTTGGACAACTTTTAAGTCACTTTATTGTATTTATAAATGTTTTTTTTTGTTACAGCAACTGGGCCCACTCTAAGATTCTAGAGTAGATTTCTGTTGATTTTGAGTTTAATTTATTAATAAAAACATTGAAGGTGGGTCCTTACTGAAAGAAAAAATGTTAAAAAATTCAATCCAGCGACTTGGTGGGACAAGTCACTGGATAACTCCGAATAAGTTTAAAAAAAAAATGTTAGCCTGTCTAGATTCGGCTCAAAAATCCGGGGTTTTTGCGCGTCTTGTCCTGGTTCCCAAATATTAGAGATGGCAACCCTAGCAGTCGCGGACATTTACATTGACAAGTCGAACACGGCTTGGAACAAACAAAGGCGTACCTTAAATTCAAGTTACAGTATTAGTACAGAATGTATTAGTAATGTTGTGTTTACTTGACACGATTAGGTAATGTGTTTTCGAATAGCAAAACCCCTGTAAGTTGGGTTAGTACGGGTAACTAGCTTTGTATGCCTGTTACTTTAATAAATAATGTTTTGTCTAAGTTGTAAAGTTTCATAAGAAGTTTGTGTAGAATTAATTAATATTGAGGTGGAGGTCTTACCTACTTACTTATATAATGATTATAATTAATTTTAATCAAGGAGATAAGATAAATAATGAAAAAAGCGTGTAATGATTTTACAATTAAAAACTATGGCAAACCTAAACCTCCTCGGTTTGTACAATAAAATATTTCTGTATATTCGTATGAGTCTTATTGCTTAACAGCCACATGATGACTGTTGTAACTGTGTCTAGTACATGGTAAGAATTCGCAATAATGTCTACATAGCCACTTCAATAACTTCTCCAGCCGCCTTAATATCGCTCACACTTATACCACTTATACAGTCAGATTAAAAAGGCTCCCATCGTGTGCGCATAATATTATTATTCCTTACTGTTCCTCAGAGCCCAGGGCGCGGCTATTAGGGCTTGGTCCCATGAAGAAATCCGGTTTTTTGCGGGATCCCGTTCAATAGTAGGTACGTGTTTTAATTATTAACGTTCCACGAACATCCCGTTTGTAGTGTTTCGCAAAAAACCGATTCATACGAATTTGTAATACTAATTTCAAATACACAAATGTGTTCACACGACATTCCATATTTGCGGGATCCTACATTACAGTCTATATAGCCACTTCAATAACTTCTCCCGCCGCCTTAATATCGCTCACACTTACACCACTTATACAGTCAGATTAAAAAGGCTCCCATCGTGTGCGCATAATATTATTATTCCTTACTGTTCCTCAGAGCCCAGGGCGCGGCTATTACTCATCTTTCCCTGTGTCGAGGGCTCGTTTTTATTGCTAGACGTGAAAAATACCAGAAATTTCATCCGGTCCGTTCGAAGTGGCTGGATTAATTCAGAAGGCACTTATTTCAAATTGGATTTCGCTCGGCTTGCCCGCCGTCTGCGTCTCTCATTCCCTTTTAATAGTGTCCGACTTGTTCCATCGTGTCAATTGTGGCCTCATTCGTATGGCTAATACGTAATTCGTTATACATGAGGATGTTGATTAGATTTGGAAATTTAGATCAGTTGGCATAAAGGATGACTGGAAGAGAATTTGATATTAAGGTCGCCTTATGTATTTTAATGAAAAAAAAAATGGGTCCCCTACGTAGTTTCGAATTCCGCTGTAGCGATGAACGCTATTGCGATTTTTTACTGCCTCATAGTTTCGAAAACTTATGGACTCAATTGATGTAGTCGCGAACGACGCTGTTTCGAAAAACATTTAAAAAATCGTCTCTAATTAGTACAGCTATTATACTGTGCGTGTCCTACCCAGGCACCGAATCCAGCACTTTTGAGAGTTCACTAACAAGTGGGCAACACCTTATAATTCAAGTATCTCTAATTGTTTCATCATAAAAGGTTTAGCTCCTTGTGTGGTACATTAAGCATGCATTCATTAAGCCATCCTATTCCTTTGTTGATTTTTCAATAAGTCGTACATTCTTGCCATAGCCAAACGCAAACAGACATTCCATGACTGATAAAATAGTAAAAGTATTTATTCTAACTCTGGTTAAAATAAGAGGACAAATGTACAAAATCGTTCAAAATCCAATTACCTAAACAGCTTGCCATCTACGAAAATAGTTAATATTGGTAATTATTTCGTTAGGTTCTTAGTGAAAGAAAGGATTAGACGAGTTGTAAGCTTTGTTGCATATTTTGCTATAATGCAAACCGATTGAAACCTTATCATGTACCTAATGTAAGTCAACTTGGTTGACAATCTTATATTTTGTAGGTGATTGTTACACTGCCTACTGATGATTAATAAGGACGTAACATGAATAGCATGTTAAGTCAAGAGAGCCTGTTTTTGTTAGCCTTTGTCTATAAGTTTGCTAAAAGCTAGTGACACTTAACCTAGACACAATTGGCTGTTCTTCCTCAACTACAACCCAAGTCTATTGTTCGAAGGCTCCCGCTAAGTATGTCAAGAACATTGACCCATGTGGTATAAGGGTGCTCTAAAACAACAACCTATGAGGTAAAGATAAATAACGCTTCTGGTCACACAAGTGGTAGTAGGTGGGATTTTGAAAGGTTCTATTACTTTTGTAATTTGACTTAACTGTAAAGGATACATTACTAATATGACTGTACTTAAGTTCTTTAAATAATAACCTCAAAATGAATGAGAACTTGGAAGTAATTACATACCTATTTACCTATTAAATAACTATCTGTCTGGTGCTGTTTAGTTACATTTATCTAATATAATATATTATTTTTAAAATGCAGTTTCCAAACTGATGTTACAAATTATACATTTTATACAGTGTCGCCTATTCACTAAGAAAGCAACACAAAACTAAATAAGTAGGTTTTTTTACTTATCAGCATTCAACAACAGGATTTTCCAGTGTTTTCAACAGAAACCTATTGAGGCATATGACATCTTTAGATTTAGCCAATGTAGAGTATCTTGTTAGAAATATTCAACCATCTTTTTAGCTCAGGTGAATACTAAATTTAAAGTAGGTACCACGTAGATACTACCTACTTTTAAAATGGATACAAAAATAGATAAAATTTCTCTAGGTTTAAATTAAAGTAAGTTATTGTTAATGATTTCCCTTTACCGCTGCGGTCATAATAAATATGTTGGAGGTCTGACAGACCTCGGAAAAGGTACAAGTATGTTAATTGACGGCGATTAAAGGGTTCAAATAACACAGCTCTAATAACGAACCGGAGTTCGAAAAGTTGTTTAATTAACATTTAGACAAATGTTCATTTCGATGTGTAACGCATTTATAGCAATTACGAATCGTACTCCGGGTGCCAGCCTTTGTAAATAGAAGAAGAGAGTTATTTTAAATACTCTCTGGCCAGGAGTTAGGAAACTGTATTTAAATTGTGAACGTTTGTTACAATGGGGATGTTGCCTCGGTCAAAAAGCAAGAGTTTTAATTAGTCCGTCAGTTAACTTATCAAAAAATACTCTACACGTATTTTTCACTTTTTCAAACTAATGAAAATTTAAAGAGATAAAGCGCCCCAAAGTTCATAAGAAGAGGCCCGTGACGTCAACGCTTGCTTAAAAATGCCGCACGTTGTGACGTCGTGCGCAACTTCAACGCACCATAACTATGTAATTATTTGTTAGATTGACGAATAAAAATATATGTGTCCAATATTTTTTGATATTAAACATTACGGCCTAAAAAAATTTTTTTAGGCAACTAGCCTATTCTATCCTTCTCAAACGGCTCTTGCTGTACTCGTATTAACTTAAGAATTTTAATTGTTATTTAAATATTTTACAAAACTCATATTATTGAGCCAGACTTTACAATAATTTAATTAAGTCCATCAATAAAAACAAAACTGTAATCATTCTCTATCATTTTTAATAACATCTATATACTTACTGCAATGTTTACGAATCTTTTTATTTTAATTTATTGTAAACTTGAGTCTTGAATTAAAACAAAATTAACAATCTGATTCAATGGAAAATTTAATGAGTTTTCATTGCATTAAGGGTCGTGTAAACTATAATTTAACTCAATAACCATAAGTAATAAATGCTCACTCGGCCAGACGAGGTGCTAACTGGTCTAGTTCGAGTTTGACCAAAGCAGGTGCTGCAAAGTATAAACTTGTTGATACAAGTAATCAAAGTGCAGTAGAGCCTTAACTATGTTGGGAATCTTGGAGTTGATTGGACAAATTGTTATTAAATAGGTGGTTAGGGTGTTTAAGGGCGTTAATGGCAGTATCAGTTTGGCATTAGACGTCGAAAGACAATTTACGATACTTCATTTGAGTGATATATTTTTTTATCCACAACGAGGAAGCTCTTGGCCTGTATCTCACCTGATGGTAGGTAAGCGACGATCAGGCCATTGGCAGTATAAGATACTTTTAATATTTTAAAATTTCAATTGAAGTAAACTGCTCTAAAGGATTCGTTTATTTTTGGTGAATTTATCGATGAAGATTTTTTGAGAATAGAAAATATTGAAATCATATAATTACACGGCTATAATTCCTTCTTAGATAGCTAAAATGTTATTGACGCTCTTAACGTACCTACACACTTACGAATAGGCTAGAGCGGTGACACTCCGCAACAGCAAAGAGCATTTGAATGTAATTAACTTGCCTGAGCTAAACATTTCATCCAAACAAATGCAACCATTATCTTTAAAGCATGCATACCAGGAGGTCAGAACAAAGGAGTTTAAACTTAAACATGCACTATGCATAGAGACCGATGCGGCGAGAATCGTCTGGGCAAACAGACGCGCGGTCAAAATGGAAGCTCTATTGTGTCGACGTATTCATTTGTATGGCAAGTCCAATATTGACATTAGAAAAACTTGTTCCGAGTAAGTAAACAGGACAGAAGCCGTGCCTATTCCATGATTAGTTTAGAGAGCGCAATTTCAAAGAGTGAAGTCCATACTTCATTCTCCGACTCGGAAAATTAAAATTTAAAAAACTTTCTAAAAAATAGGTCCAACTTTGTTTAATTGAAAAGAAAGTTCAAATCCAAGAACAATAATTAAAATACTCCGTTTCAATCTTAATCTTATCCGTAACAAAAGGATAATGGAAATTGCTGGTGATTTGTTTCAATTTGACAATAGAACCGATGGGGAGTACCGTGGGTGGTATACTGGTTTTCTTGTAGAGCATTAATTTGTACTCTGCGGATTAATCAGAATTGTTATTAGGTATTCCAAAATTACTTTTACATACTATATTATCGCTATAAAGTGCTAGTCATGACTAAATCACGGTTATCATACAATTCAAATCTGCCACATTAAATATAATAATTATTTAAGGAAAGCATGTAATTAGCAATTGACTTCTTAAAGAGACTTTGGTGACATCTAAAGAAATCAAAGGATAAAAAAAGTATAAAAAAAGGTTCATGGTGTTTTAAACCTGAAAGTTTCACACAAAATCTTTCATTATTTCATTTAAAATGCTAAGCTGCTCATAATATTTTCACAAAACTTTAAATGGTCAATATAAATCAATATTGAATGTTATTTACGACCATCCTGTTTCATTGTAAAGACATCAAACGGTTAAGAACTGGTATCAGAATTTAAAAGGAATGTAATATTTAATGAAAACAAGGCAATATTGTTAGTTAACAACTTCCTTTGACTAATTTCGCATTATGTGAATATTTTTCGCGCCTATAGAGACTGACAATTATTGTACGCAATGATAAAATCGACTCAATAAGAAATTGAACAGTTTCAGTAGCCTTAAAATTGCTTCATTTTGCAATCAAAGGTAGTTTTACTATCGCTGGAGATGTCAACATGAAATTGTGAACTTAATAATTTGGTACCTATCAATTATTATTCGGCTTTATGTTGGTTTGGTTCAGATTATAGCTATGATAGCATCTTTATCAATAATTCTTTAGCAATCAAACTAGAAAAGATAGCTTCATACTAATAAGGCCTCTTTTCGTATTTCGTACTTAAATTTTCTGGTTTTGCGTGGTGTAAAAGTGCCTATCTTTCTATAAATCAATGGTATGTTTTAATATCACTAGATTTAAATGTTTTTCGGATTTTTTTAAAAAAACTGCCAGTTTCCATTGGTGCAGAAAACAGATGTTACCTTTGCCGAGAAACAACTTTGGTGGTCCCGCTTCTGATTAGCATTCGTCGCCTAATACATTCTCGGATTGAGCGTTAAACATGCTACGTAGTGGCATTTACATGATCCGTTTCGATTTCGATTCGATCGGACACAATTCCCACTTGTTTTGTACCTACTTGTTTTTTGCGTACTTAATTACATAATGAATTATAATGCAGAATACAAGAATAAGTACTTCTTAGTAGTAAGTATAACGTTATTACGAGTAGTAACAATTATGTACTGAAGAGGCTTATATACTTAGTAAAATTCATTGATATTTTACCAATTATTTTGATTCCCAGGGAATGTAGAGTTCTACAAAAAACAGTGTAGTATTCAGTTAAATCGCTATAAATTATTAGATACGCCACCCCAAAATATCCTCATAAAAAAGACATGAGAATAAACTTAATATAAGAAGAAGCTATAGATTAATAAGTCAATATTTTGACTTTGCGGAGGGAAAAACACCGCTTTCAACAACTACATCGACTTAAGTAACCGAGCCAATCGATCACCTCCCTAACTTATTTGCTTTTAGGGGCCGAATTCCCCCACTAGCTAGGTTCACGTTGAGAAAAAACACTTGTCTTGTTTGTTATAACAGAGCTGCCTGGTTGAGTTTACCCTCGAAACCAACTAGTTCGTGCCTTTTCAGTTACTACAAATATAAATCCTATACATACATAAATTTAAATGAGATACATGAGTAAACACAATATCTAAACAAAAAAGGATACTGCCTGATCCTATTCTAATACCTGTTTGTTTTGTGTTCATCACCAAATGCCATTGTTAAGATCGATATATTGTCGACATAAGTCACTCTTACTTTAACCGCCTCTGTGGTCTAGTGGTTAGACCACCTGCTTCAGACGCAGAGGTCCCGGGTTCGATTCCCAGTGGGGGCAGATTTTTCTGTTCGGTTTGGTTGGTGGTAGGGCTTGTTCTAAGTCCGCCTGGCTAGCTACCACCATCTTACCTAAGTCTGTCGCCATAACAACAATGTTAACAGCATTATTGTGTTCCGACAGTTAGAGGTAAGATAGCCAGTTCCTCCGTGGTTGAGGATTCCGGGTGAAGCTCGCTCCCACCTTCGGCCTGATCGTCACTTACCATCAGGTGAGATACAGGCCAAGAGCTTCCTCGTTGTGGATAAAAAAAAAATACATACAATGATTTAAAATAATATATTGCTAATGTTTAGCTTGATTTGCCGTAAATCCTACAACGATTATAGACAACGTCATTAACATAATTCGAACATCTTATTCACACGAGCATTGCACACTAATAGTCCGGTATAAATCGATCATTGTAAATCCCACTTAAGCTTCAAAACCTGTCTTAGCCCGTTTACGACCGCTGTAATTGCCATTCAGTGATTTCTATATCTTACGTTTACGGCAAATCCATTTATTTTATTAATTGTATCAATGCCTTTAAGATCATAAACGGGGCGTAATCGGATTTCATATGGCGGTTTTAACGTCACTTTTTATGTGTCATTATCGTAGAAATGGTTAACGTATTAGTATTAGCTGTGGTATTAGTCTTGTTAGCGAGTTTAAAGTGAATTATATTAAGTGTCTCTTTACTGCATTATGTATGGTTTATAATAGGGAAAATTTGACACTATTCTATAAAAATATACACTAAAAGAGGAAAGATTTGAATGTTTGTGTTGAATAGATGTTCTGAAACTACTGGACTGTATATGAAAAAATCTTGAATAATTGGAAATGTACATTATTCCTGATGAACATAGGCTAAATAGAAAATGGATGGATACTTAAATGCATTCTGTGACAGATTGAAATTAACGCGGCTAAGTCGCGGGCAAAAGCTTGTCTGAAATAATTTGGTACATTTTCACTGGGTAGGTACTCTACTCGCTTTCGCTCACCAGTTGCTACTCAGTATGAATAAATACAATACGAAGTGAAAGAAGTTTTGCCCACGAGTGACGTTATTGTGACCACTAACGCTGTATTAAATTGTGGGCATAGCCTTTAGATATGTATCAAAACCTTTAGACCAATTTCAATTTTAATATCAGATAGGTACACAGTCATAAACATTCAATCAACGTTAATTATGGCGCCCCGAACCTTTACGAGTTTTAATGAAACAAAAATCAGTGTGTTAATCTCAATCATTCACACGCGAGCCCTAAAATCGGTATATAAACTGAGGGGATGAAATGACTTTCCAACCCCCGGCTACTAAACGGCCTGGGAATAGAACTTTGGACATTTTCGGGGAATCCCGTGCTACAACTAATTTAAAGGATATAGGGTTTGTGAAATTCGCGCGCGCTAGGGTTGCCTTTGGCGAAAAAAGATATTTGAACTAATTGGAGAAAGGAAAAAATCTATTTTATTACCATTATAATATCTACGTCTAATTGTGAAAGAAACATAAGCTCGTAGTCTTAACTAACGAAATTAGTCTATCCTTCGCTCAGAATCTCAGATTCTAAAATTGGCTATTCAAATTAGCCATTTATCTTTCAGCCCGTTTGAATTTGCTGACTGCGCAATTAAGTTACGAATTTATCAATCCAAGATATTCTGGAATTTTGAAAGTGTATTAAAATGAAGCACTTCAACGACTTGCGCTTTTGAATTATGGCCGTTTACATTTTAACTGTTACTAGTAATTGAATCTATTCCAATATCTGTATGGTCACGTATGGTCGGAGATACTAAACACTAGGGCCTTATCCAGTGGTAATATGAATGATTTTTCAACGAAAATTTCAGTCACATAGCTCAACTGCACTTTAATGTTCGGGTAATCTGTACTAAAATCTATGGCAACCCTACCGGTGACCAATCAACCCCCGCATAATTGTTGCACGGAAGAGCGGACATAGATATGGGTGTGATAACATCATTGTTTGGTCCCGTCCCGTTACCATAGTACGGTAACGGTCCTTTTATTTGGCCGTCATAACGGTAATNGAGACTTGGCTAGTTTTTTACAGAATGTTTTTGGTGGGATTCGATTTTACATTTATAATCTACCAAACAATGCAATTACTGATAGTGATATACATGCTTTATAACAAAAGGGACCAGCCATTGTCATTATAAAATCTTTGCATGAGATTTTTGCACTAGATTATTACCGAAATTATTTTTTCATCCCCTTACCGTTACCGAATAAGTAAAACTAAAATCATACACCACTAGCAAAAAGCTAGAGCTAGTAAACAAATATTGATGTAGTTAGACAAATACTGATCTACCTCTCATCGCCGTATAGTTTAGTTAGAAATTAATACACTTCGCCTGTAACAATTCCAATTTCATTAAAACAGGTTAAACTTTGATGGTAAATAGATGTTTTAAGCTAATAACATTACCATTTTGTGGATTTGATTGAATCCGCAAATAGCTTCCCATGGTCTATTGTTAGTGATGTGGTATGATACTGTAAAGTTTAAAACTATCGATAATTTAGTTTTAATATTTTTAATGATTGTACTCACGAGTACATGAAAGTACTTTTAGTAGACTGATTTTATTTCACTTCAGTGACTTGGCTTGATAGTTCAAGAGGAATAATGTAATTAATGAACAAGAAATAATTGATAGGCTAGTTAATTTAACTATGAGCATAGCAACGTTTAAATAGAAATCAAATAGAAAAATTAACATGAAATTCTACGCTGACTAGAATTTAATGTTTGGTTTATTTAGTTGACAAACTACGAGTAGGTATGTTAATATTTTTCTGTTCTCGTCGACTCGGAGAATCTTTTCATTTTCTTAAAAAAATATCTCGCTCGCAATCCTAAAGGCCACAAATATCGATATCGACAAAACCATTGCACAACACTACAATAGGAAATGACATAGTGCGTGATATGCGGAAACGTATTTAATGAAACGGTAGGGGGAGCCACGTGCGTAAGGCACATTAAACTATACACTTGTGTCTCTTATCTAGTTGCAATAGAGTCTATTTTGCAAAGAAAATGTATAGTCTGATGTGATTCAGTACGTAGGGCACATGCATGCGTTGTGCGTGGCATTGTAATGTCTGAATGATTATGTTCGCTCCGATGCTGATTTTGTATGAGGAAGTGTATGGGACCACGAATTACTATGCGGCAATAAAATATATTAAAACTGGAGGAAAGACGCGGAAAAATTTGTAGGCAAGGAAAAATATGGGAATACCATTCGTTGAGGCGTTCATTATTAGAAACCTTTATTAATATTTTAAAGAATTAGAGTAAACGCGAAAATATTAGAGTTATCCAAGTTCAAAATCTCGTTTAGATGATTTGGTTTGTTATTAGGAAATATTTTTCATAATATTATAGTAAACAAGTAATAATAATTTATTAAACAGCAATTGAATCAAAGAATACTGTATAAGTACAGTTGAAAGCACATCAAACTATACATATAGGGTTAGCCTGTAACAATAGTAAATGTGTGTGTGTAAATAAATAAATAAATTATTTTTTTGCAAAATCGCTCCTAATGCTATAAGGCCCAAAAGTTGACAACACAACCTTATTCCAATTGCAACAAAGACGTGTCGCGAACTTTTTGACTACTTTGGGTGTCACGAACTATTTGACGCTGACTGTACCTTTGTCTGACGTTTGTCAAATGTTTCAATTCACGCGGTCGGTGCCCGAAATTAGCAATTGTTGCAATATGATCGAAGGAAACAGGATCCTGCTGGGCGTCAATCTCCAACCATATGGCGAAATCGCTTTCAACTGTGAGAATTACCATCGACAATAGTCGACACGGCTTATTAGGGAATATAGTTACATTCACAGTAGCATTCAGCCAATATAGCTCCCGGTCAAACCAATAATTTAGGGCTAGGACCCCCGGAGTCTTAGATTTGCGATTGTGTTGAATTTATTGGTGGGAAGTGTTATTCATGCGCAGTGCGCACCCTGTATTTTTGTGACTTACAATTAGAATATTTTACGAATTATTAGTGCCAAATTCTTGGCAGGTATAAATACATCTGTTTACATAAATCAAAGTTGCTTGTATCATGTTTAATAACAGTTATGAAAGTGAACACAAATATTTTTTCACATACCTAACCAAAATAAAATGTACACCTACGAGTATTTTTGAATAGATCAATAGCGTCTCAAAATACATTATAATATGCGTAGCTGAAAAATATACAAAACAGTTATGTTTTACAACGTGAGCTTGATGTGTTTCTGAACGTCTAAATTGCTGCCGATGATGACACAAAGTGATATGTCATATACAGGATGTTAGCCTAAATTTGGCAAGCAATTACTTAGTAATTATTAGCTCTAATGTCATTAATGTGATGGTTGATAACGTCAAATTCGATACTCAATATTCTCTGCTATAGAATGAGGTAATTTTAACGCAGTAATTTACTATGCGAGGCCACGCACCAATTTGATATTGAATTATCGAGGGCTATTAAGTATACAAGATTTGTGATCATTCACTCATTATCTAACATACAATGCGAACTTGGTACATATTCGAAACACATTCCGGTACAACATTATTTAGATGCTTATTAAAATGTTGTAAATGCTTTTATATTTTAGTTACCATAATAATCTTTTGGTACGACCATTTAAAGTTTTAACAATATTTATGTACATGTGCATAATATGCGTTGATGATAACGATTGATCGTAAATCGTGTTTGAACTAATTTTGGAAGTATTAATTTAATAAAAAACTAAACCAATAATATTATAACCCCATAACAGTCTAAGCCCGTGAGAAATACAAACAGAGTTAATGAATAACATCCCCGTCAGCTCAATACGAAATAATGACCCGTTTGGGACGTTAATAAAATATAATTCATAAAAAGACGTGGCATAAACGGTGGACTGCAACAAAATATTATACCGTAATAAATAATGGTACACCCCGAATTTAGCAGTCGCGCACGCACGCTTACACCCAACCCTATGTTTAAACTTGACATTCAATTCATTGACATAAAAACGTTCGCGTCCAAAGCACCACTTTTATTTATTACAACCCCGCATGTGTCTCTAAAACACAAAGAGATATTTGAGATTATTACATCTTTCCACGTTTAATTGTACACAATGGTTAACAACAATAGATTTCATTTGTTACAGTTGCACTTGAATTCTTTACAAAGCACACCCTGTATGTAAAAGAACATTTCGTTGTGGCATTGACTTTCAATGGACGCGCTCGGTGAAATCTGAATGATAAAAACTTCGGACTAGTTGCTCACGTTGAACAAATGAAGATGTATTAATCTAGTTGGGGTTAAATTGTTATTAAAACTATGATTAATGGTTCTTGTTAATGGAGCATAGATTAAGGAGTAGACTACACGCAACCGTGTTTAAAATTAACGTCGGTTACCCCGTGACATAGAGAAGTAGATTTATCTTCATCATAAGCACGTTAGGTCGATCGAAGGATTAAAACGATGACCGGAGAAGTCTGCATGTAATAATGATATGATAAATGGGAACTGTAGCAGGACAAGCAAAGCAACTAATCATAGAAGGAAAAGAGAGAACAGGCAAAGGCTTTCAGAGAAGTAATTTACGTAATAAATTATAAAGTTGCGCGGAGACGAACCTAAAATTTAAACTGTGGGTTAAATACGGACTACCGCAGTCCTTCAAGCTGAATATTATGGCATATTACATAGGTGCTATTATTCAATCAAATGTAAAGTGCTTGCGTGGATTTTAGTTCACAATTAATACATTGAGAATAGAATTTCCGACCGAAAAAAATTTCCCTCATTTAACTGTCAGTCAAAGGAAGCCCATCAGAATAGTAGCTCTCATTTTTGTTACATAGCAAACACTGATGTAAACACACGTACCAAAGACGCGTGTTTAATGAACTCATTATAATGCCTACTATACGGAATCTCATTTAACATTAAACTTCGACCGCATGACGCGCATACAAACAAAATTTCCCGCTTTCGTCGCCTTAGGGACTGAAAATCCCTTCGATTTTCTACGATAAACAAACTTGTACTGTTAAGGCAAACACGAACGTGAGTTTTAGTATATCATAGCGGAAATTTTACGTCAAATAGTCTTTTACGCTTACTCAACCGCTCTTAGAGTAATATTTTCGTGTAATCGAACAAATTTAATTTAATTCACTTGAAAATTTGGAAACTCCGGATATGGTGTATTGACAAACAGAGCAACTTTAGGGGATAAAATTGCAAAAAGGGAAACGAGTCTATCTACAGATGAATTTGCATAATCAATAACGGACCCAATGATGCACCCTGCGGTATTCCAGCTCGGCGACGGTCTGCGTCGACTTTTATTGGCAGTTTCGTATAGTTTACATGAGCTTAATGTGTACTGAATTGATATTAAGTATCATTTCATGCAAACCACAGCGCACAACGACGATTACCGAGATGTTATCTATGTTGTAACGCGCGCTGGTTTCAGAATTCAGAGTCGACTATTGAAATGGAATTAATTTCCTGAAAAAGTATTTTTAAGTTTCGCTTTTTTCGGACGAAAGCAGTTATTCAAAAATTGTGCGTGATATAGGTCGCGCAACGAAAGTTGAGGCATAAACATACTCATAATGATGTATTGATGATGAATACAGAACTTACAAATAAGTCAGAATACGCAAGAAGTCAGCGCGATAAGCGTATACAGATAGAAATCTTTACTTGTGTTAATCGTCTCAACTCTTGTGGCGCGATCTATACGTGAATATGAAGTAGCTACTCGAAGAAAATGCATAATAAAACACATTTAATGTAAGCACTATTAAATATTTAAGGGAAAAACCCTATAAAGTTCTAAAATTAGTACACTGTTGCGAAGTTAATTCAGCAATTTTGTTAAAATAATTAACAGCATGAATACAAAGATACGTCTGCAGCAGACACTGCCTTAATTTATGATTGCGTTTAAATTTTGTTCGCTGCAAAACTTTATTATGCAGTTTTCTTGGCAAAAATAAAAGGCTTTGTTAGTTGTGACGCAAAATAGTTTGTTTTTTCATCAAGTATCTAATTACCTATCACCTCTTTTGCGTCCTTTTAATTAAGATTAGATTTTACGAAAGGCACAATCTAGAAAGGATTACACTGCTTGAAATAATAAAATGAACGCTTAGCTTTTTTCTTCTAAGGTTCAAATCGCTGAATAAAAGAATGAGTTTTAGCAGCAATTATTGTGTAGATAGGTATTTTAATTTGCAACATCTTGCAAATTATTGTGACGTTGTGACTCAAACAAGGTATCCAAAACTGCTTAACTGGTTAATATCCAAATCTGAATAAATTTCTTAAGAGATTTTATTAACGCGTAGAGTTCCAACTGGAGTTTGACTTTCAGCAAACATTAAGCAGTTCACATTACTTTTGCCTTAACAAAACAAAATAAATCTACCTTTGTGTTTATGATTACATAATCACAACCTAGATAAACATGACAAACAGATGTTGTAACTAAATAGGTATTGCCAATGTAGACATGGGATATCGACAGCATTCAGGGATTTCAGCTAGATTAATTCCAGCTCAACGGTGCGAGTCCGTCATACTGAATGTTACATGAATGTATTATTATGCATATTTATGTGGGACTAGGCTTTGCCCGCGGCTATGCTCGCGTGAATTCTAATTTGTTACAGATAGTCCATAACGCGCTTGTATCCTCTTATTTGTGACAGATAGTCCATAAGTTATGGACCATAACGCGCTTGTATCCTCTTTACAAAAACTCTCTCAAATTTTTTTACCTATTCTCCTTTCTATTTCGCCTTAGTACCCACTGTAGTTTTGGAACTAATTGAACTACAAAAATCAAACGCTGTCTGCCATCTACCAGATTGGTCGAAGTGCACACACACCGATTGGTAGACATTTTTACAGTTTTAAACAGTCATGTCAAACCTTAATGGACATTATGATAGAGCTGATACTGACTCGTTTCACTTTTTTTTATGCAGAACAAGGCAGATATAATTTTGACCGCAATCACACCTGATGTTAAGNCCTGTAACATATATATTTATAAATATTTTTAGAAGAGAAATGAATGAGAACGCGAGAACACAAGAACAATCTTACCTTCTTACCAACTTGGTAATAAAATATGCTAAATCTTGGGAAAAAATATGTGTAAACATTTTTATTTCGTTTTAATCAAAGAGTAGGACTTACCTGACCGTGTTTTGGAATGATCCCCTGTTAGAAGCATGCAAACAGAAAGTCGCATCTCAAATACATATAAAATACGGACGACACAGCACAAATCTGTTTAAAAAGGTTTTATAACAGAGCTGATAAAAAAATAGTTAATCATTTTTTTATCAGCTCTAACCCTTTGTTTTAAAAATGTTTGTATGTGTGTAATCTAAACCATAAAAATGCAAGCCACGTAACAATAACATCTTTCAGGATAATAAAAAGCAAATAAATTCTTATTTGCACTGCCTCTTTATTACGCTGGGAGTGCCCCAAGACGGGAGCTATAATATTACCTTAGCACTTCACCGCCATTTGATGTCAAGCAAATATTAGTAGGTATGGATTTCTGGATTACATTCTCAAACAAAAAGTGGATTCCTTCCTAAGGGCATGCATATTCTGTTACTATCTATAATATAAAAATGAATCGCAAAATGTGTTGGTAAGCGCATAACTCAACAACGCCTGGACCAATTTTACCAATTCTTTTTTTTAAATGTTTGTTGAAGTCCAAGGATGGTTTTTACAGCGAGAAAAGTTTGAATAATTTCCGGGTAAACCCTAAAAAACTCGAAACTTCACCCCTAAGGGTAAAACGGGGTCCACGCGTACGAAGTCGCGGGCGGCCGCTAGTTTGTTATAAAAACATCAACAATTGAGTTTTAAAAAAGTTTTCAGCATCGACTAGACTGTTGATATACATAGTTTTCAGGTGGAAATTAACAGAATGGCTTTTTTCGAACGGTTTCATAATGTAAAGGAAATTATGGACTAGGTAGGTACTCGTATTTAAGGCACATGGACATTGATTTGTAAAGTTTTGCACACTTGCACGCAATCTGAGGCTCATCTAAGATATATTAGATATTTCATCTAAGATTTAAAAATTCAGTGGCTAGACTTTGGCGAGACAACACTATTATAAAAAAAAAACATAAACAAAATTGGTTTACCCGCATAAAAGTAGATTTTGTTGCTTAGTAAAGCCACACAAGGGCATTGCGCATCAAACACGCTGTTTTCACCAACTCATAGATACCCAATACAATGGAATCCAATTTGTTTGAAACTTAACACTGCGATAGGGAAACTAAGCTAACGAGATAAAAAGAAACATTTCCCAAAAAAGGTTTGCTCGTATCTGTTGGATGGGAAATCAATGGGACTGAAAACAGTACGACTGTGCAGAATCTATATTTAGAGCATGGTAAACTTCAGTCTTGTAGTAAACAGGTGAGATACAGGTCAAGAGCTTCCTCGTAGTGGATAAAAAAACACAGATAAATTTGACTGAAAATTGTTTTATAACCAATGTAAAAAATCACCTAATTGAAAATGTTGAATCTTAGAAGGTTGAATTATTAACATTTGCAATAATAGTATTTTATTTTATTCTCATTGCTCAGAAGTATTTATCTGTAAACAATGAAGTAAATCCCCATTCTTATTGAAAAACTTGCATCAGATTTTTATTTTTTGAATTTTGAGATTTGGAAAGTACAATCAACAAGAGCCAAAGAAAAAACAACCAATCAGTTCCATATATTATAAAAGATTATGTATCTCAACACTCTCCTTCGACAAACTATAATCAAAAGGTAGTGTTTATCTCTCACCTGCACGTGGACATGGATGTCCCCGCTCCGATCCGTGCTGACGACATATTTCTGCAACAAAGGAAACCGCATTCAGACAATATTCAAGTAGACATTCATAAAAAGAAATACACATTTACACAGAAGCCTATAATATTGTTTCAATTCAAATAAATGTATGTACTATTTTACGATGGTAATTAACACGATAAAAATTAATCTTCACTAATAATTAAAAAATAAAGGGAAAAGATTGGATTCTTTGTTTGATTTGGGTAGCCCTAGTGATGCTCTACCTCTGGGCTTCGGCTTGACACTACTTTTTGGGTCGACCGAGGGTGGACCGAGTTGAAATTTTTTTTCTCCATTAGAATCCTACATTATTTGTAACTAGCGGCCGCCCGCGACTTCGAACGCGTGGATCCCGTTTTACCCCCTTCATCTATCTTACGCGGTTTAGATTTTTTCATACAAAAGTTTTTTCCCGCTAACTCCCGTTCCCGTGGGAATTTTGCAATATCCTGTTGTAACTAAGCTTTAAGTTTACTAAGGTACCTACATACCAAATTTCAAGATACCTACATACCAAATTCTAACTTAAGCGGTTTAGATTTTTCATACAAAAGGATTTTCACGCTAATTACCGTTCCCGTGGGAATTTCGGGAATTCCTTGTTGTAACTAAGCTTTAGGTTTACTAAGGTACCCACATACCAAATTTCAAGCGTCTAACTTAAGCGGTTTAGATTTTTCATACAAAAGGATTTTCCCGCTAATTCCTGTTCCCGTGGGAATTCCTAAGTATACTATAACCTGCCCGGGAGTATGAAGAATAATTGTACCAAGTTTAGTTAAAATCCGTGGAGTAGGTAGTTTTGTTTCTATAAGGAACATACAGACGGACAGACAGACAGACAGACAAAAATTTTACTGATTGCATTTTTGGCATCAGTATCGATCACCAATCACCCCCTGATAGTTATTTTGAAAATATATTTCATGTACAGAATTGACCTCTCTACAGATTTATTATAAGTATAGATGAACATACATATGCAGCAGTAGGTACGAAGTTCGCCGGGTGAGCCAGTTCAATAAACCTAGTTTTACATATGTACCTAATTAGATAGGGCTTCATTGAGCAAGTCAATACAATCTCTACTTTAAAAGCAGATAAACAGTAGTGCAAACGGAACTATCTTGTCAACTGTTCTATAAACTACGAATACATCTATGTGTTACGAATTCCTTTGACGTCACAGTATAAAGCACTTCAAGTCATGCATTGAAGACGGAACCCACGCTATTATGGCGTATGACGCATGAGCCACCGCTGTCAACAGCGCAATGTGTACAAATATTTGGTAGAATGTCACGGCTTTTGCTTGGGGAAATGCCAATTGAGTTTACTTCAACGTTGTTGCAGTACATTATGGACTATTAAAAAGCTACGTCGGGCATTACTTTCTCGGAAGTACAGCTTTATTAATACTTTTAAGGAACACGATGGAAAGCAATGGAGGAAAGAGCATTGGTATGCCTAGAAAAGCCCGGTTTATTACGTTGGAAAATCTCAGCGGATTCAATTTCTTCTATTAGGATGAATGGATCGAGAGCTCTACTCTGAAGGTACGACCTTTTTGCAAAGTAGATGGAATAGAAATAGTTCCCAAGATTATCTTACGTTCTTCCTTATTAGAGCATAGAAACAAAACTTCAGGTAAAACAGAGTAGATTATAATGTTTTTCAGTAATTCCGAAGGCGACTCCAAAAATGTCAACCGCGGAACACGCGGTGGCATTTGTTTTTATTAGTGTCGTAAGACCCGATTATGTCTGCTATTCAGCCACGCTGGGTTGGTTTTGGTGGCAATTGGAACCACGCAAGTATAATAGGAAAATACGAGAATATCACCCGTATTCACAAACATTACTATGAGATCTCACAGAGCGCGTAGACGCACTGGGTCACACACGAACTAGTCACAGAGCTCTTTTCAACGCTGTGCGTATGATTTGCTGCTTCACTTAAGCAAGCATCGTTTGTGAATACAGGCGCTTATCATTTTACCAGTTTATTATTTAACCAGTTGTCAAGTACTTCAGAGTAAATGCTATGAATAAATGCACCTGATCGTAAATAATATTATAGACACATAACAACCCACTAGACTAATGAATCTTCGATTAATTTCAAGTAGGCAAGCTAATTGAAGTATCACTAAACAGTCTTTAGAGCCCACCTTATGACTGCAATAATAAGAGCTATAATTCCAGTCCTGTTACCCTACCTATTTAAAATTGGGTTAGTAGCACTGTTGCGATGCTTTACTGCACTTTGACAGCGAAATTAACTGCTGCACCTGCTAATTTTAGAACAAGAATACCCTTGAGTCTTCCTATGCCAAGAATTACGTGCGCCGTTTGTCTGGACTAATTTACTTAGTGGGGTCTCTTCGATTCTAGCTGAAGGATTTTGATTAATTTTAAAGAGTTAGTAGTTAACCATAAAACAACAACTTTAACGAATTCTAAATCACATTACGTCCAGCAGTGGACGTCATTTGGCTGAAAGGAACGAACGAAATGACATTAATTTAATCTTAGATAACTGAAGATACACAATATTTCTAGCAATGTCAAGAATGGAGGACTTAATTTACAATTTGGTGTCGAAATTAGCAGAATTTGACTGCATATAAATTGCAAGAAAGTTTGCTCTCGGCCAGTGGGTTGGATGTTAATCACTTGAAACACAAAATAAATCTAGGTGTAACAAATTGTTTTGGGTTAGTTCTCCAACTAACAGACTCCTGTTTGTTAATATTAAAAGTTTATTATTAACATACCTCCTGGTAATAAACTTGTTTGTGTAAATATTAATTAAGGTTGAATTGTAATTGGTGTTGTTGTGAAATTACAAAGACGCTTGATGAAAAAGTAATTACAAACTACATGAGTTATGTATTAAATACTACTTTTTGTAAGTAATGTTTATAAGGGGCAATCTGTCCGTTCTTTTACAGCTGAAAAAGGGTAAACACATTCCTACGTGATTGGCGTAAATTCGTGTGCAAATTGAATACTTCTGTAGGAGTAGTCAAGTACTTGAAAGCACACAGACAAGTGGGAGTGTACAACAGTTAAAATTACATCGCCTGTTATTGAACCAGTGTCAATATCACAGTAAATCTTAACACTCTTGCTTGCCAGCTGTCAGCCGAGCATCGCTCGCGCAAACAATGCTGTTCGCGCCACGGAAATAGACGGCAATCTATAACGTGCTGTAATGTGCACTAGTAATATACAATAAAGTGCGTACAATATAGTATGTTGGCTGAGCTAGAAATTGAAGGCGCTTAAATAATAAAAAGCTCACCCAACTATACCTATTGATTGTTTATCTCTAGAGATCGTCTCAGGTGTAGCGTTAGCAGCGATTGTAAAATAAATTGCTTCTTGCTAACATCCTACAAATATTAACATTTTTTCTCTTGTAGAGCCCATAAGTCGTATTCTCTATTTAAATTGTTATCA
Source organism: Ostrinia furnacalis (assembly GCF_004193835.3). Lineage (NCBI taxonomy): Eukaryota > Metazoa > Arthropoda > Insecta > Lepidoptera > Crambidae > Ostrinia > Ostrinia furnacalis. Next base: position 262,687 of record NW_021137591.1, on the reverse strand, counting down.
TTAACAATAGTTATTAAAATAACCCTCCCTCTGGCGCAGTCGGGTAATGAAAGCTACTTACATGAGAATGAAACGATAAGGTTTTTCTATCTAGATTAATATAAAATTGTTGCAGAAGTATATTAAATCTGCTACTCCAAAGTAATAAAAGAAAACAATAAAAATAACTCCTTAGGTTCAGATCCTCTCTGCCAACTGCTCTACTTCACGCTAGATTCGACAAGCTTCAGGCGACCGACGCTCAAACTCTACATTGATTTACGACGTTGTTTAGATCAAAGAAAAACATTTTATTAAAAACATTCCGAGGGTAGAGTGAAACTGATTTATCGGGGAACTGACAAACAAGTTCAAGAACCAGTACAGTGTATAGCAGCGAATAATTATAGAAAAGTTTTCCTATAACTGACGATAATCTATGCTTATGTACACAGAAAATGGTCCAATTTTATTTAAATTGGGATGAAGAGAAAGGAAGGTATAATGCTACCTGCAGTAGAAAAAAAACTTGAATAGTGAATAGGCGAATGAGTTTTTATAAGAAAAATTAGTACCATTTTCTCCAAGAAACGCTATAAAGGCGATGTGTCTGATAAATATACTCTCTCAAATTACATTACTAGATCTGATTACATCCTCAACATTTATAGACACATTATCCAAATCAAAATTAAACGCAACCTTGCAAGCAGTTCCCGAATATCAAATACATAACAAAACCAATTAACACCCAACAAACATGCGCTGGCGCACAGTTGCACCGGTGTTTGTAAACACACTATTTCGGGCGAGTGGAGCGGGACGGAAAAATTCTCGTATCGCGAGTCGATGCCCCGGCGTGACTAATCTGATAAAATTATGCCAAGAAAAAGATCACAGGGAAAGATCAGTCTGAAAACTTTAATGATTTATTTTCTGTAATTACCTATAACGTAAACGTGTTAGTAAATTATTACATAGTAGGTAAGTGCCTTTTTCCTGAGATTTCGCGCTTGCTCCCAACTAGTCACACCCTAAAGAGTAACCTTGTTATCCGATGCGAAAAAAAATCCCATCGAGTCACACTGGTACTGATAACACACATTAAGTTCTTTTAATATCAGGTATAAGAGCTTTCATTATAAAGAAACAATGTACAAAATACATTGCATTATTTTTCCTATTACGCGGACTCTACGCACACGGATTGATAAAAGACAACAAAGTATTTAAATCTCTTTATTCTCTTTTATCTCTGTTTTTCTGAAAATTTTCACAATAAAAATGCTTTTAACACTGAAAAATGAAGGATTTGGTTTAATTTTAGAGTAGGTACTCGTATGTGCCAAAAGGTCTCGAATCTGTTTAGTNGTATTTACAGACTTACAGCTGGGTATCTCGAATTCCGAGGTGAACTTACTATAATGACTGGACTAGTTGAGCTAAATCAGGCATAACTACGAGTACTTCAAAGTCTATTAGAAATACGTCTAAAAGGCAATTCAACGGTAGAAGAGGTCCGGTCATAGCAAACGGTTTGCCCATTGAGGTCAATTAGGAGTCGCTGCATTGAGACGAACCACTTGCCCGCAAATGAGGGATCGAGATTAGGTATGAAATGGATGATTTGAATCTTATGAAAGAACTTATAACGCAGAATCTAAATACCTGTAATAGGTACATGTTAAAAAATATACTTCGATAATAAGTACTCAATATCCTCTAGAAAAAATGTGCCAAGTTTATCGTTTTTAGCCGTGAAAGACAACAAACAAATGCATGAACTGTAAAATTAGTAGTCCCATTAACCTCCCGTTTTGGGGTACGAATCCGCGTTCCTCGGATTTCCCAATTTCGTAAGTCAATTGAGTAGTTGAACGACTGACGTCCTTCTTCTCCTCTATTACTACTATACAACATGTATAGAACAATCACATTTACTAAGCTCATAAAAAGTAACTACGTCAATTGATTGGTAGTGTTAATTAACCAATTGTGAACGTTATCTACTTGCTTATCAACTTCCCGGCTAACTAATAGGGGCTGATCCATTCCACTCGCAAAGACTGATGCGATTGGATCCTTCGAGAGGTCGTTAGCGGTTCTTTGATTTGTTACCGTGCACAGAGAGCTCTAATATGTTATTTTTTCGGCTTTGGCATTTGTTAAGCCGATGAAAAAGTAAATCGATGACAATATCCAGCTAGCAATGACGTCATACTACTAACTAAAATAAATATGAATCTAAATCTATACTAATATTATAAAGAGGAAAACTTTGTTTGTTTGTTTGGTTGTAATGAATAGGCTCAAAAACTACTGGACCGTTTTTAAAAATTCTTTCACCATTCGAAAGCTACATTATCCACGAGTAACATAGGCTAAATTTTATTTTGGGAAAAAATAGGGTTCAGGGGTCCAAGCGCGCGAAGCCGCGGGCGGAAAGCTAGTATGATATAAAAACAAATTAGCAGTAAAGAAGAAAAAACTATCATTAACACAAGAGGCGCACTTTTAACGCTGAAATGCCTAACGAAAAAGGATAAAAATGTACCTACGAGTAACTACGTTTTAATGTGACACAGAAAAAAATCGAAAAGGTAAATCGAATAACATCCATTCCTTGGATCAAATCGACATTCGTTCCATCGCTGCTGCAGGAAAAAGGGTAAAAAAACAAAGTTCCCTGAAACATACATTCTTTTAAAACTATCAAACATAAATCTTTCCGACCACCCTACTTCCGGCTCAGGGCTGAGCAAAAACTGATACGATTGGATCCGCCGTCGTTAAAGGGCTTCTAATTTGTAGCCTGCGGGTAGGACGGAAACCCGCCGTTTATTAACGACTCTACTCGTTATTTTGATCTGAGTTTTATTTTGTTTTTGTAAAAACGCAGTTTCTGCATTGTTTTTCCAATTTTCAGTAAATTATGAAAAAACTATTTCTAGCGAATGTTATTTCTTTCAGTTATTAAATGACCATGATAGGTATGAATAGTTATTCTTCCGATATAGTACCGGTAGTTGAGTAGTAATTTAATTAATAAACTGAAAAAAGATCCATCTTTAGATGACTTTAATAACACCTTTTTCAGCATAAATTTTTCAAGTAAGTGAATATTTTGAAGGGGTAAGTCAATACTCAACTATGTAGCTCAACAGTTTGAAAATTATAAATAACTTGAAAAAATCGAACTGCCTAAGGCGGGAATTGAACCCACGACCCAGCTTGCCGGGCGACTCAACAGTTTTTTGATTTGTATAAAAACAAAACAAAAACATTAAAACACATAATTCAAATCCGCGCTACGTGACAGATATGATATGATTTTGTTCGTAGTTATCTTAAAATCCGAAAATAGCCCTGTTCACCTTATATCCGCTCCGTTCCTTTTCCATAAAGATGCAAATATCTGTCGGGACCCAGACATGTCAGACCCTATTCCGAAAAACTATGCCTACTTATATCTTCTTATACACATGTAGGTATATTTATGAACGGAAACTGTGTAAGTATAATGTCATTCTGTATATTTTGGTGAGATATAAAACTTAATAAGGAAAAATGAGATATAAAGGAACTTATCGTATTAATTTAACTTGAAGGAATTTCTTTCTGAACAGTAAATTCTGAGAGAGAGAGAGAGAGTTAGGAACATAGTCACATTCTCTATTTGGTCTAAAGGTTAACAGGTAGAGAATGTCACTCAGCATTAAATTCCTCTTTAGTACAGCAATTTTTGTGAGCAATAAAGTTTTTAAATAAATAAACATCACTTTATATGCAAGTACTAGCGGCCGCCCGCGACTTCGTATGCGTGGATCCCGTTTTACCCCCTTCATCTATCTTACGCAGTTTAGATTTTTTCATACAAATGTTTTTTCCCGCTAACTCCCGTTCCCGTGGGAATTTTGCAATATCCTGTTGTAACTAAGCTTTAAGTTTACTAAGGTACCTGCATACCAAATTTCAAGCGTGTAACTTAAGCGGTTTAGATTTTTCATACAAAAGGATTTTCCCGCTAATTCCCGTTCCCGTGGGAATTTCGGGAATTCCTTTCTTAGTGCACCTCTACGGTACCTAAGCTATGTCCCTTCCAAATTTCGAGTGCCTACGTTTAGCCGTTTAGGCTGTGCGTTGGTCTGTCAGTCAGTCAGTCAGTTTCTCCTTTTATATGTATATATAATATACTAGCTGACCCGGCGAACTTTGTTCCGCCTTAATGGCAATAAATAAGCAGACTTTTTTTTATTTCGAACGGGATAAAAAGTATCCTATATCCTTCTCCTGGCTCTAAACTACCTCCCTGACAATTTTCAGCTAAATCGGTTCAGCCGTTCTTGAGTTATAAGTGGAGTAACTAACACGACTTTCTTTTATATATATAGATTTAGATAACTATAAGACTGGCTTTCATTTGGCTTATAAAATCTCAAAATATCTGCGAACAAGGAAGTTGAAAAGTACTAACTTAGTCCGACTCGTAATAGACCCCTGACACGGGTCGAAAGGTCGAAGGGCGATAGTGGCGAACTCCCGGATTTCGTGAAGGACGCCTATCCCCGACATTTGTAAGGGACTTGTTAGGAATGGGACTGTGAAAGTTTATGTGGATAAGATCCGGGAAAAGTTATGGTAAAATCTTTTGGTTTAACTTTGTAATAATCTTGTGGGTTCTGTTGGAAATATTTGAAAGAAACATATATTTTTAGCGACTATACATTATACTTGGTGTCATGAAAAAAGCGGTGGTCAAAATAGGAACTAACATTTAGACTAGGCGCAGACCATCGATTTTTCGTCGGCCGATAGTTTAGTCGGGCGCTTGATCAGTATGGGCATGTATGCAAGTGCGCACATTACACCGATTCGATTTGGCCGATTCTTCATACAATTAAAATCGGGCACAACTATCGGCCAGCTAAAAATCGGTGTTCTGCGCCTAGTCTTACAGTAACTACTGATTTATGTGTTCGGTGGAGTAAGCGCCACCCTTCAACGCTCTTTTTGAAAAAAATATACCTATGAAAAGTTAAAAAAAAGTTGCTCTACCAACCAATAACTACCCAATATTAAACATAAAATAAACATCGAAAGATGCTCATGAACTACATAATGTATAAGTACGCTTACATTATACTAGACAATAATTACTATGGGGTAGCCGGTACATCAATCACCCTAACAAGCTCTCCAGCTCATTACTAGGGGTGACGACGCGACTCGACTCTGATACTAGATACCGGCAAGACAAATTTTAATGACAAACTCCTAGTTTAGAAAAGGGAGGTATGAAGCTCTCCATACCTATGTATAATAATATGTATAGAAGTAATATGTATGTATAGAAGTGTTTGTGTGTATAAGATTTATGTATAGATAAGATTGCACTTATGAATCTTATCTATACATAAATCTTATACACTTGTGGTCTAAACTGAATAAATATTTTTGATTTTGATTATTTGATTTGGTAAAGTACCAAAGTGTGGCGACCTTCTCGAGTGGCGACCACGGGCTGGAAAATGTAGCGTGGGCAGGCCTCCTACTAGGTGGACCGACGATCTGGTGAAGGTCGCGCGAAAAGCCTGGATGCGGGCAGCGCAGGACCGTGTATTAAGGAAAACCTTGGGGGAGGCCTTTGTCCAGCAGTGGACGTCATTTGACTGAAACGACGACGACGACGAAAGTACCTAAGTATTCCTCAATGATATAAACAATAGGCAACTATGCCTGGAAGAATTAGCTTTATAAGACCGCCTTAATTGTATCGTCTCTTTTCTATATTGCTTTCCTTTCTTGTCTTGTGTGTGTTATATCCATCAATCTACCCTAATGTTGCTTGGGCGCTAAACTTTTTTGAATGATGTATTGGGATACTGAAGCTTCGATCGTGGGCACTTAAAATAGCGGAACGTACTGCTCAAGGCTTCAGTCGTCGTATAACTGATGTCCAAATAAATAACTCACATCTTTATTACCGCATACATTTCTATATAAAAACAAACAGTTCAAATCCGTATAAAATACTTAACTAAATAGAATTCGAAAATATTTACCGCTAGTAATACTGGTAAACATAGTTATGTAAATATCTATCTATTATTCTCGATTAGGTTATTGAATTGGCTTAGTTACAAGATCAAATATTTTTTTCTAAACAAATGCCCAGCCCAGTCAATTTAACGCCCACTCACGTAGACACGTAGATAATAATATCTTGTAAAATATCCTACAAATAGGTAAGTAACTGTTGAATCTAGTTTATAAGCAAACAAACGAGCCGTCCATTTTTTGGCTATCCACATAAAAATAGATCGACCGCAACTGTGTCGAAATATTTGCAAATGATTTATTTACTACGCACACTTAATTTTCAGGCACGTACGATACAATTAATTCACACATTATTTACAAAAGAAGTCTAAGAAAACCTCAAAATCTATATTTAGCCTCTAACAAACTTGTTTGCAAAACACAAATATATCATAAATTCGACAAAAACTGCTAAATTGGATCTACTTTAAGATTTACTGTTAGTGCTAATATTTTTTCACCGGAAAATCGGACCCAAAACACTAAAATATTCAGAGCCGCTCTCAATACCAAAACTTTAAAAATAAACTAACCACGAAAAACTTATCAATAATTCTATTAAAAACTTCTACTTGAGAAAAGTCTGCAATAAATAGATAGATACTTTCATCAAGCAGATAAACCATTACAAAACAAAAGAAAAAATAACGTCAACCAATAAACCCGTCAAAATTGGAAACAAACTTAAACGCACTAACCTGGAATCCTTTCTCGTCCGCCTCCGTCATTGTACCACAAACTAAACCGCAGTGAACGAGCCGACCTCTTCGCGGGAGGGACCGAGGAGCTGTGAGGAATCCGCGATGGAGGGACAGGAAAACGCGCACTGGAGAATTGCGCCGCGCGATAACTGCCTCGAGGGAGATCCTATGAGGCTTGGAAAAATTGAGGTCCAAGGAAAGATAGCCTTTTTGCGAACTCAATTATGTTACTTCCGTAAGGCAATTGGTAACCCATTGACATGAGACTTCAAAACAAAATGATATTTCATTTGATATGGAATCAAAAGTTCTCAATGTAATCAAGACATAAAAAGTTAAACAAGCAATGAGCACCGGTTTAAAATGACACCTCCACACTAAATATCAATTAAACTCCTACCAAATCTTCTACCCTATCAACGCGAGTTATCTTTTGTAATTAAGGGGAAGACGTCCAATAAAAATAACATGATTCTGTGTCTGATCGAGATAACGTTAGCAGCTAATTTCTGGTGATATGGTAAAACATTACCTAACAGACACGACAATAAGGTAAGAATGAGCGTTTCATGCATCGAAAGGACAAACTTTCTCGTATACACAGTTCGAAATGAGGTCAACGTGTGAGGACTGAATGAATAAGTCGTACCTAGAGCTTCATTCAAAGATAGACAAGGCTAAAAGTGAACAGTATCTTTTACAGTCATTTGCAAAAATAAACAAAACAATCATAAATCGTAAAGCGTACCTCATACTATAATTAAAAATAGTGGTGTATTGGTTATTGTGGTATGTCATTAAACACTGTAGGCTTTTTCATCGAAACGCAAAAATAAACAACACATTTAAAACAATCAAAAGTAAAGCGTACCTACCTCTTACTATAATAATTAAAATTAGTGATGTATTGGTTATTGCGTTATGTCATTAAAACAGTAGGTTTTTTCATCGAAATCATACCTACATAGATTACTGTAAAAATAAAAAATAAATTACATGTGATTCGATTTGCACAGTGCACGCCGGTCTTAATGCTACAGATATAAACATATTTGTTTACAGTACAGCACGAATAAAATCTGAACGTTTATTACCCATCTGAAATGTCTATTCTCTTTTATGATGTATCTTATTTGAGATAAAATATACTCGTATGTAAAACCTACATGTCTTTATAGGTACATATATTTTATAATATTGTGCTATGTTGTTGTGTTAATTGTGTTGTTATCGTTTGTTCTCTGTAGCTGTGGCTTAAATAAATAAATAACTATTCTGTCCTATTTAAGAATTCATCAGAAAAGCTGCCTGAAAAACTTCAGAAAGAAAAAGTTGATTTTCACATACGAGTACTCGTACAATAATGGTCGAGTGCAATTCAGCACAATTTCAATAACAAGGTCAGAAGTATAAATAGCCTGCGCAGTCATGTTTGCGAAGTAACTATACTATTCACTTTAACTATTTTTAACTAGTGGAAACAGACTTCTTTAGTCAATTTAAACAACATACTCGTATATTATTCATATTAACTAGGTGGGTAGAAACTTTATACTCAGCTATTATTCGACGTATAAATTAGCGTGTATAATCTGATAATATCAATAATTAACTGCTAAGTTTCATCAAGATCCGTTTAGTGTTTTTGCGTGAATTAGTAACATTCATTTTGGAAATTATAAATAACTTGAAAAATCGAATTGAACCCACGAGTAACATTCATCCTCACAACCTTTCACATAATACTACTATTTTGTTCCTTAAAAAATATTATTTCCCGAATTTTCTAGATTTCTAGATAGGAGGGTCTTATTGAGCTTTCTAGGAATGGTATCTACTGTCATTTGCGATGTATTAGGCAAACGTCCGTCCTAAACCGTCCTAAGGAAATGTCCTATTGAGCAGGTGAGTGAATAACCATTCCGATGAATGGAAACCGAAGTAGGTATAAAGACTTAAGCAACTACAAATTTGTAAGTATCCTTTTATGAGATCTTTGCCTTTCTTGGATTCTTGGATCTGGGGTGCCAAATCAAAACTTTGAGATGAAAATAAAAAAAGTCCAAGATATTTATTTTCCTATTTCAAAATAAAGGTTTCAATAAGCGCTAGCCCTTTCAATACAATACAATTATTAACAAAATAAAGGCTAGTGGCAAAGTCGTTAGTAGCTAATAATTCATGAAAATAACGAAGAGCATTCAGTTATTTTGGGCTCAATCTTTTTCGGATGCTTCAAACTCCTGTGGGTCTACACAAAGTGCAAATTATAATCGCAAACCAGTCGAAAAGTGGTCGAAAAGTCCCTTTTTTGTATGGAGTTTTGACGGATTCGATTTTCGATTCGATCAAAAAGTGCGTTTTGTCTAGGGGGGCTGGTTGTTAACAATATNGTAGCTGTGCCTTAAATAAATAAATAAATAACTATTCTGTCCTATTTAAGAATTCATCTGAAAAGTCGCCTGAAAAACATCAGAAATAAAAAGTTGATTTTCATATACAATAATGGTCGAGTGCAATTCAGCACAATTTCAATAACAAGGTCAGAAGTATAAATAGCCTGCGCAGTCATGTTTGCGAAGTAACTTTAACTATTTTTAACTAGTGGAAACAGACTTCTTCAGTCAATATAAAATAGGTATTTTATTCATACCTACCTATTATGCAAATGAGTAACTTTTAACTTTTACTCATTTGCGTGAAATTCAGTTTGTCGTAGACAATATCAACAAATAACTGCAAAGTTTCATTAAAATCGGTTCAGTGCTTTTTGCGTGAAAGAGTAATAAACATCCTCACAACCTTTGACCACAGATAACATAATTTTCACGTTTATAATAATGCGATTTTGTTCCTTAAAAATTACTATTTCCTAGATCTTACCTAGGTTTCTGGATAGATAGGTCTTAGTTGAGCTTTCTAGGAATTGTATCTACTGTCGTTTACGATGTATTAGGCAAACGTACCGTCCTAAGGAAATGTCCTATTGAGCAGGTGAGTGAATAACCATTCCGATGAATGGAAACCGAAGTGGGTTTATACCTACCTCGGTTTCCACTTACTTAAGAAACTAAAAATTTGTAAGTATCATTTTATGAGATCTTTGACTTTCTTGGATTCTTGGATCTAGGGTGCCAAATCAAATCTTTGAGATGAAAATAAAAAAAGTCCAAGAGATTTATTTTCCTATTTCAAAATAAAGGTTTCAATAAGCGCTTTAGCCTTTCAATATAGGTTAGTGGTAAAGTCGTTAGTAGCTAATAATTCATGAAAATAACGAAGAGCATTCAGATATTTTGGGCTCAATCTTTTTCGGATGCTTCAAACTCCTGATTGTTAACAATATNAACAATATCCCAATGTTTACATTAATTGATAGTCATTGTCTAAAGAGGTCTGATCTCTGACGCAGATCTTGCACTCCGGGTGGCCTCAAAGACATAACTTCATTATGGGCACAATTAATAGCTAGCCTAGGGCTACCGGCGCCGGCTATTTTGGACGCTGCAGCGGTCGCTGAAATATCTGACCGATATTCGTTTGGTCAGCACTAACTTTTTGTTATTGATTGGTTGAGTACTAAGCCAAATGCCAACTGGTATTATTATGATAGTACGTCATTTAGAAGTTAGCTTTTTGATCGCTATAAATCGACGCGTCAAGACAATACTAATCCTGGTGGGGGGATTTTTAAGATTTGAAGGATAAGGACGTTAGTTTGATCTTCGTAAACAGTTGAACTATGAAAATTTTTTAGGGGTTAGGGTCGCGTCTCAAACTAAATTATAATGCCGGGCGAATGGTCTTCCATCTGAGAATATGCCCGGCAAGCGAAAGGTCGTGGGTTTGTTCCCGATTTTTTCAATTTATTTATAATTTAGTTAAACTATTTATTGAGTCAACGGGGATAAGGTGCTTCTTATTTATTGTAGGTACCTACTCAACGAAACTATTGAAATTAGTTATTGTCACAAACAAAGATTTTTGATGATTGTCTAATCTTTAACATATTTCTCTAGTTTCCTCACAAACAAACTCATTCGTCGTGTACAACCTTCCCGCCCGCGGTGTTAAATTCGCTGTACCCTAATTGTATTGCCCTGGAAACAGCGAGGAAGCCGCAGGGGGTACACCATGTTATCTGCGATATCTATACTGTAACTAACTTAACTGAACAATATACGAAGCGTTTGTCATATAATTTAGTTCATAGCTGCGTATTAACACGGTAGTGGTACAATGGAGTCGAAGAAAGCCTAAATACGCTACTTTATTGCATAGACGTAATTCCAACTATGGGTAAAGCAGCTCACTATTATATAAACCATAAATTTAGCATCATTAGGCAAACTGATGAGAAAAAAATGTTCATTCAAGTTAGGTACAGTCAGCGTCAAATGGTTCGTGACACCCAAAGTTACCAAAAAGTTGACAACACAACCTTATTCCAAAGTTAACAAAGACATGTTGCGAACTTTTTGGCTACTTTAGGTGTCACGAACTATTTGACTGTAGATTAACTATTATAATAATTATGCACATACTCTAATGAGAAAGATAAACGGTACAACCTATTCAACTTGGGCAGAAAAGGAGCATAATTATTCTTCTTTATCAAAAACCGCTTTGTGTTGTCCTAATTCGCTTGATTAGATTAGGTCACGTTATAAATAAATTAATCTTTTTATTCGTCTGAATGGCAGACGGCTGTCGCGACTCGTCAAGATTAAAGTCAGACAGTTAGTAGGTAATAAAGTTTGGTTCTCTCTGAGCGAAATGTATGACAAATTCAAATTCTTTATTAGTATGTAGGCTCTTTTCGGGGCACTTATACACAAATTGCTGTATAAGGTTAAAAATACCTTGTAAGGGTTCTCCCACGGCAATCCAGGGATCCAGTAATGCCAGATCCCGCAAAACTAGGCTGTCGTGTGAACACACAAGGTTTCAAATTCTAATTCCAAATTCGTTTTTTGCGGGACACTGCACCAGTACAAACGGGATGTTCGTGAACAGTTCCTAATAATTAACGCCCGTATTCAAAAACGAAGCTTCAAATCGACGCACAGCGTTGAATAGAGCTCTGTGATTGGTTCGTTTGTCAGCCTGTGCGTCCACGCGCACTGTGAGACCTCATAGTAATGTTTGTGAATATGGGCGTATAAAGACACGTTTACTACTAAACGGGATCCTGCATAAAACAGGTCCTGGAATAAATGGGATGTCTTCGAGGGAAGACTCCTAAAGTTTGTCTTACGGTTTGGTTTTCCCGATAGTAGAACTGTTTGGTTGATCGATTGGTCCTCGTGGAAGGAAGCGGCGCAATTAATTAGGAGCGTCCAATTAGCCGCAATTGAGAGGTGGGCGACGTATTCCCTATTGCGATACATAGACAAGAATACTGACTGTAACGACGATAGTCTATTCTTGTGCCATATTTATTGCCTTGGTAGGATCTGCTGCACAAATTATGCAAAAGAACGCAGTTCAAAAGACAGATTGATGATACTGTGAGCCTGTGATGACAATTGAACGAAATTTTGATGATGACGAATGATATCAGCGCTAAAATTGACGAGCGACAAGCTACTAAACAAAGTTCTTCTATTCAACCTTGAGCAATGCTAATCACGAAGTCAATAATTTTTTCACTGTTACAGATTAAAGCCTGCCTGGAGTAGGAGGAGATAATGGTTTTNCGTTTCACTTTTTTTTATGCAGAACAAGGCAGATATAATTTTGACCGCAATCACACCTGATGTTAAGTGAGATGCAGTCTAGGATGTGCATCCTAGACTGCATCTCACTTAACATCAGGTGTGATTGCGGTCAAAATTATATCTGCCTTGTTCTGCATAAAAAAAAGTGAAACGAGTCAGTATCAGCTCTATCATAATGTCCTTTTCGAAAGGCGAGAGTACACCTATAGTGCTATAGGTGTACTCTCGCCTTTCGAAAAGGCCCGGATTTTTACACACAATGTTTTTAGGTCACACTAAGGTCATGAAACCAAACCTTTGCCAGATCCAAAACATCTGACACGTAAGATCCAGTTGTGGTTCAAACTCGAACAATACCATCACGGCTCACGTACGGCCACAAATTCAAGTTAACTGACCTAATAAATTTATTGTGCCATAACTAGCTGTATTGGTGAGTTATGTCAGGACGTAAGCCGCGCTGTTTCCACTTACTCACGGTGTCTTGTTTACTTTATTATCAAGCCCTCTAAGATTTTATTATTTTGACACTAGTTCATCAATCGAATCACAAATTTTCTAAATAGATTTTGAGCTTATGTTTAGGACATAAAATGGTTGTAAGTATGTACTTATACTGTGTAATCATCAACGTAACAAGATCGGAACTTGAAAAAAAAACTAGGGACGTAAGAAAATACAGGACGTCCACTGCTGAACATAGGCCTCCCCCAATGACTTCCACATCGCACGGTTGGTAGCGGCCTGCATCCAGCGCCTTCCCGCTACCTTTATCAGGTCATCGCTCGCTCGATATACAGCTCAAATACAACTCGCTTAGTTAATCTCCAACTGTTAACTGTCTATAGTTTTGTAAGTTACATTGACGTAACATTTGTAAAACGATGACCGTGATCCAATTACGATGCACGTGAACATGTTAAATAAATTCCCCAAGAAGCCAACGAATCTCTTGTTTATTAAGTTGTATATGCAAATAAATGACGAAACTTTCTCAAGATAATCACATATTTATCACAATCATGTTAAACTTTCGCAATATTGTAATAAATAACGCCGTCGTTTAAAGGAAACAGAACGGCCGTCGTTCCTCAGTCAGTTTTGATGAAGATTTATGTGATGTATGCTAAATCACATACAACATTATTCAAACACTACCGCACTGTACTATTTTCATACATAATAAATTTTAGGTCTGTCCCAGGGTGTCTTTCGCGTTTTGTTTTTTAGGACACGACTGTGTTGCAAGTTTTAAAAATATTTTAAATTTAGTAACTCATTAAAGAATACCAAGTTAAGCTTGTTTCAGAATCGATGATCTAAAAATCTAGTTTTATTAAAGTTCTTAAATACTTATTTATTACATTTGAGAGGTCAGTAAGGCCACTGAACTATTTTAACGCATGAACTGCGATTTTATTAAAATTAATGTAACATCATAAATCATACGAGTATCAATCAGGCACCGCTAAAATTTATGGTTCTTTTTTTTGGCTGGCTCATTTGGGAGTTAAACCTATAACCATAGAAACATTTGAAAACATTATTACCATCAACACTTCCACAGTAATCTAAAAAATCTAACCAAAATACGTCAGTCGTTTGAACATCATTCTAATCTCGCATTTCCCGAAAAACAAACGTTTCGTCACCCTACACTATGTCTCTGCTACTTTTCAGTGTACAGTTTCCAGATTGTAAATAGTAAATTTTTAAGAATTTATTTTGTAAAAACTAGACATGCTAGCTAAATGGGGATTTCGTAGCTATCATTTAAATCGCCTTAACTAACCGCTTTTTGAATAAAAAGGCCATGTCCAAAAAAAGGTCTTCATAAAACACTGTGCGTCATCCTAATCTCGCGTTTCCCGAAAAACAAATGTTTCGTCACCCTACACTATGTCTCTGCAACTTTTCAGTGTACAGTTTCCGAACGTCGTTGACAGCACGATATTTTCGGCAACTAACTAGCTGAAAGAATAACAGTTATGTCCATCAAAAGTATACGAAGTTTAAAGTTTCGACGGAGAAAATAGATCTCGGATTTATAGTTTTTGAGAGCTGCAGCTTTTGAGAATGAAATGCGTTACGAAATTTGCCATCATTTGAAATTGAAAGAATTTTCACCAGACATTCCTTGTCTTCAGTCTTTAAAACAATTATTTGTAAAAAAAAAAACTACTGTCAATGGTGTATAAGTGGACACGTTCAAAAATTTTGACAGTAAAAACTTTATAAAAACAAGTATGTTATCACGATTATAACTTTTGAGATAATAAGTAGGCCGATTAGCTTTAAAAAATATATTTTGAAGACTACTTAAAATCGAGGACTATCGAGTATAATAATAATAATCTTAAAGCTCTGGGTGACAGAAATACCAAAAAATGTCCTTTTGGACCACAATACAGTATTTTATTATGAGTCTATACATAAATTAACGTTAATTACAAACAAGGAAAACTCCTTTGACGTTATTAAGTCACCACATGACAAAAAACAAGACTAATAACAGACCTCGTGTTGGTGCGTGTCGTTTTAATTCCATGGAATCAAAGCACCCCAGTGATTAAACAAAGCTCACATAAATAAATAAATAGCCTCAAACAGAGAGAGTAAATATGCGGGGATGAACCCGCATGCCGAAGTTTGTTTGCACCCATATTTCCAAAGGATTTAAGTTCAAAATTGCATGACAATATATCTCTATTATTGGGATTGTCAGGGCGCTCTACGGGTAGTTGCGATCTGTTAAAAAACTCGCTGACACGGATATAAAGTTGCTCTGGAAATGGCTAGTTTATTCATACTTATTTTTTTGACAATGTTCATCAGAAGATACTAATAGAATATAATATTTGCTGTAAATGTACCTATACTTCCAAGTACGTTAAGGCCTCATACATAAACAGAGACCAATTTGGTACAAAAATCAATTTGCTCAAATGTTGCTTTGTATTGTTTTATTTCTGATACCAAATAAATATTTTTTGTTCTCTTTCTTTCTTACACAGTAATTTAATTTACAGTAGCTTTTTCATTTGGTATCTACATAAAAACCCTCCTTCTGGCTCATTCCGGTAAAAACAGAATGCAGATAGAAACTTAAAACGTAAGGAAACATTATCTTTTATCGTAGTTAAAAGTACCCCCAACCGCCAGACAAAATATAAAAATGTCCGAGTCCGCGAAATGAGTATTCTCATACTGCAGTATTGATGGCACGCCTTGGGTGCCTTCCAGTAACATTACCGATGTCCATTGGCACCGAACGGGCATTGTACTGCCGAGTACAACACTTCATTGCGACGTAAATCGCAAGTCGTAAAATGTACAACTATCCTCCAACGGGAAAATGAAGATTTTAATGAGAAAGTGAATTATTAACTGGCAAGAAAGATGTGATGGAAGAGCTGTTTGTTAGTTATTGCTTGTACCTACGAGACAATGTGTTTAGACGGGAGGTATAGTTTACACAACGATTTTGAAATAAAATTACAATCGGGAGTATCCTATACGTATAAGTGCAGCAATTATAATTGAAATTGTGCACCTAAATTGTGAGACTGTTTGCTTTATGGACATACACTAAGCCCGCTGACAGCCTGGCGGCACAACTGGCGGCTTGATGTCGGCGGCTTTATTTCAAAAGAATCATGTCGAAGACTTGTAACTACTTATATGAATTTTGACAACGGCGAGTTTGGCTGCATTAATTATACCAACACAAGTTATCTGACATGAACTGGCATAAAATTACAATGACCTATTTTTCTTTAGTAATTTTTTTAGCAAATATGCGTGTGACTGTATCATGGACTTACAACGATGCCGCTAGTGCGGGCTGGAAACTTTTGATCCCCTGACATAAATCTCCATCAGAAAATAGGGAGGGACGTAACCGGCTTAGGCTTAACTGTGACTAGTGGCCCGACCTTACTTTAAATATATTGTAATAATGATAAAATACACTAGCTAATTTCAACCTCTATTTACTCAGCAGTAAAGAACGTTTTGTCATAACAACCCTATATTGACACACGGCAAATATTATTTCATATTTCGCCTCTTTGTTTCCTTGTTAAGTAAATAGGTTTCGTATTATCGGATCTAATAATGTTATTTTGCTACTCAGCTAATCTATAAGCTGGTATGAACAAGTATTAGTTCCTTGAAACCCCCGTTTGGACAAATATTTGTTGAGATAATACAAATAATGCTATAATGTTTTCTTATCTAATAAGTAATACGCCGCAAGATCTAGGTAAACGAAAATTCTGATGGACTTTTTTCTATCTACAACGTTTGCTCGCTACAATGAAGTATACCGTTTCGGTCAGTCTCCATTAGTTAAATGATCTGTAAATAATCATAGTTTTATATGAATATGTCAGTTTCACAAAGCGTGGGGTTGCAATGAGAATGATTCAATTATAATAAGCATAAATGCGGAACTGTTTTGCGTGAATCATGTCATATTAACGAGTCCAGCAAATGCTGTTTGCGTTTTTGTAATTTTTCGAAAGATTATTGTGGACATGAATATGGAAAAATATGCAAAAAAATTTATGGATTGAAAAAAAAAACAAAATAAGTAAAATAAAAAAGGGAAAGTAGCGATACGATAATACGTTTCTTTAAAAATGATCGTTTCCCTTTATACATTTAGGTGACCGCTAGTGAGGTATTATAAGCTTACTATTATCACAGTATATATATTATCTAGTGTGCTATTATAATGAGCAGTATATTAATTTTAAAGGAAAACAAGCTCTACAACCATCGTATAAAGACGCGCGCGCACGCGTGACTTTTGTCACCGTGACAGAGAGTATGTCTCTCCATAGATAAGAATTTATATTTATAAAAGTTTGACACGGCGACAAACAGTCACGTGTGCGTATACCTTAACTGTCAAATCGTATTTTTTCGCAGCTCAGTCCTAATTTTTTTAATCTTATTTTTAGTAATAGAACTGGAACTTATCCACCCAAATCAATCCCCTACTTGTCCCTTGTGGTTATTATTGGACTTAATGGCGTCATTTACCGTATTTCGCGTCTCAATGGGGTTCGCCTTGTATTGAGTAATAGAGTTTTTTTCGTCCCCATTGATAGATATCGAGGCCACAAACATTGGTTACAACTGTCGTAGGAATGTCGCTAGTGATGCCAGTTGTTGTGGTCGGTAATAAATAGGCTCTAGGTTTTTTGCAGAAAAGAACTGTTACACTTAAATTATTATAAATCTATAAAATAGAGCTGAAAAATTTGTTTGTTTATACACGCTAAATAATCTTAGAATATTATATCTCTGTGGGATAGAAGAATTCGTGATAGACATTATTATTATACGTAATAATATTAATTATCTTTCAATACCTTATAAAAAAGTAAACGTAATAGCTCTTATTCGATAATCAAAAACATGCTGACCTGGTAGGTGGCAGTTTTTCCAAAGCACAGCACTAGCCCGTTCTAGCGTAAAATGATTTTTGTGTACCGATGCTGCTATGATTTATCTTTATTATTATGAGAGCTGGTATTCTAAATGTCCCTTTTAGTCCCGTCATTTGATTTTTACGGCTTTTTAATACGATTTCACTTTTCCAATCGATTAGCTGTGACGTTTTATAGAGCCAAACTTTTTAGCGGTAATATTGACCAACTGTTTAAGTGGGGTACCAAATGTAATTTTCATATTTGCTTGGTTGGTTTTATTTCACTATATTTTTTCATTACATTACATATTATATTATATTATTTCGGTTTGATATTATTATGTTCATTATTTGCAGAATAAGATACTTTGTTAGATTGGTTTCTGCTTCTGTCTAATTTAGTGGGGTTTTCATCAGTATTACAGGTAATTAATGTTACAGACTGTATTTTGTTATGATTTTGTGGCGGCACAAAATCATAGTAAAAGCATTTGTACCTATGTACAAGTAAATCAATTGATCATACTCATTAACAACAAAGCAATGCTTTTTTTTAAATTTTATGTAAATCATGCACCGTTGAATTCGACAACTGGCGGGTAGTTAAAATTAATACAGTGTGAGTCACGTTAAAGTGTACATATGAAAATAGATGAAACTAAACCTATTTTTATCGACAAAAAAGAGGTCAAAAAATTTTTGTAATTTTTTTTTAANTCTGTCCTTGGTGGGCGGCATGTTGAAGTCACATATGTGTATAAAGTGACATCTAGTATCAAAAGATAGTACTGTTGTTTATGTTGGGTTTTAGTTGTTACAAAGTGATACTAGATGGCACTGAGGGTAGATTAACACGCGGTTCAATTTGATTTTTTCCATTTCCTTGGGTCAAGAGGAGCCCAAAATTATATGCCTGTCATAGTCTGTCTAGGTCTATCAAAGTAGAACAATGTAGTAGGTAGAACTAGTTTGAAAGCGAAATAGAATGATATAGTACATACAGTCCACGGTTTTATTGTAGCTACCTAGTACAGACCTGTTCACCAACTGTTAGTATTTTTAAGTGGGGTCCCTAATATAATCTTCATATTTACTTGGTTGGTTCTATTTCACTATATTTTTTCATTACATTACATTATAATTATTATTTCGGTTTTGATATTATTATGTTCGTTATTTGCAGAATAAGATACTTTGTTAGATTGGTTTCTGCTTCTGTCTAATTTAGTGGGGTTTTCCTCAGTATTACAGGTAATGATTGTTACAGACTGTATTTTGTTATGATTTTGTGGCGGCACAAAATCATAGTAAAAGCACTTGTACCTATGTACAAGTAATCAATTGATACATACTCATTAACAGCAAAGCAATGCTTTTTTTTAAATTGTATGTAAATCATGCACCGTTGAATTCGACAACTGGCGGGTAGCTAAATTAATATAACATGTAAATTGGAGTGTAGTATATTAGGTCGTAATTACACGGGCAACAAAAGATATACTCGACCGCATAATCGCGTACACATCACCGCTATGAATATGGGTGCTTGTCAAAGATTATTCGAACGTGTGTAGGCAAAAAAGTAAATTGCATTTGGAAAAAGAACTCTTTTGACAAGAAAATAGATTAGATTTCATTTATTTATTGCATAGAAATAGAAAGTGAAGCTCAGAATAACACCCGTATTCCCAAACGATGCTTTCAAGTGAAGCAGCAAATCGAACGCACAGCGTTGAATAGAGCTCTGTGATTGGTTCGTGTTTGACCCTATGCGTCCACGCGCACTGTGTGAATACGAATGTAAATATTGAATAAATCTTAAACGAGTATTATTTTACGTTTTAAAGAAAATAATATACACTGTAATATGCAAGTATTCACTTACATTATTAGTTTCTATTTGAAAACAGACGATGTTGGTTCGTATTCCGCAGATAAATGTGTGAATTATAATATTCACGTGGGTTTGAACATCTAATCGCTTGCACGTGAAGTGATTTGATTTGAATTTATATTAATTTTTCGTGTCATATGTGGCTAAATTGTTCGATCTCAATCAAATTAGCAAGATTATGAGTACGAATTTTGAATACAAATTAGTGTCATGTTTATTTGATGAGCGCTTGTGATATTAATAATCTATCGATATATTTCGATCACAATATAAAAGACTGTAATGCGAATATTGTGTAATATGAGAAACGTATTTTTCGACAATATTCCACAAACAAATAGTGGGTGGTCTTTTACACGATTTTATTTTTATTCGAGACATGTAAGACTGGTTTTGTTATAGAGATCACCAAACTATCACATCTGCACATTTTTCATCTGTGGCGTATACCGGGTGAAAATTGAATAATGGATTCAGTGGCGTTTGCATTTTTCAATGGATTCATTAAATTTTATTACACGCCAAACTGTCGGTAAAGGGGGACTTTAATAAGTCACTGCTTTACTTTCAATGACAAAATATTCACTTAATGTTCATAATTTGTACGTCACATGTTAGATTACGTTTGCTTACAGTAGGTACCTATTTATTTACAAAAGCAAAGTAAACACTTTCTGTTAATTTCAGTGTTTGGTTAATTTACCCGGTTTGTGTATCCACAAAAATTGTTGTCAGCCAAAACAAAGGGGGTTATAATAATTAACAATTCAAGCCGCAAAGAAATTACGGTATTTTTGCGCCAGCAGATTTAGGGTTGGCCTGCCAAAATCGCTTTTATTTCCGATTTAGGGCCGAGATAAGCAAAATCGTGAGTAAGGTATGAAGGGTGGAAGAATCCAAGGCGTGAGCGCGCATAATTTTGCTTACTATGGACGTGTACTTTACAGAACAGCCATTTAATGTTCGCACATAGAGTTTGATCGTCGATGATATTAATTTAACACCATTTACCTTTAAAATAAGGTAGACTGAATCAACTAGGCACTGACTACACTGACATACATTGTAATAATTCAAAACGCGACTCTCCGTAGATGTAGTAAAGGGAAGGGGAACGTATGATGTTACTACATAGTTCACGAATTCACGAAATTAAATACCATTATTGATTTCAGAGCTACTAACAATATCTATCTAACTCGGTTTATAGGACTAGAACAAACAAATTCACTTAAAATACTATACTGTGAATAATGTAAATGTTTAAATTCAACCACTCCGAAGACTCAATCTGTTCTTGAAATAGAGTCGAGTTTTTGCTTCGTTCTGTAATACGGACCGTAGTCCTTTTCATTGAGCTGGCTGATTCACTCGCGCTATAATACAGGGTGTCCACAGCTAACTGTTTACGCAGAAACTGCTATCTCGAACCTCTTCAAGCGTCTGTTTGGATAATGCCTTAGCATACGCTTAGTATGGAAATTGTGGTTGGATAGTGTTACGTCTTTACTTACATTGTTCCGAAAGCTTCACATGGAAAATATTGGTTTACATCTTTGAGATATGTCAGTAACAAATCTTTATCTGTTTGTAAAAAAATAAATATGTTACTTTATTTTTAATTTTTAAACGAGCCAGTCCTCAGTAAAATTATTTATTAAATGATTAGTAAATTGCCCCTGGAACGTCATTCAGTTTATTTTGCGACAATGTATTGCCTATTTCCTTCTTCCAGGTCCCGTACTACCAAGTAATTGGTTGGAGCTACATTCGAATTCATAATACTGATACATATGAAAGTATAGATAAGTGTCCTCTCTAAAGAGTCACATCGGTCAGACAAAAATAAACTTTCCGTTAAAAAACCACAATTCAAAATCGATTCGCGGACCTTTATCTAAGCCGCTGCTAAAACCGGCTTATCTGAACTGCGTTTTGAATTTTTATTTTCGAATTTGCACCAGTAATTTAAGAACTGAAACAGCAAACCAAAGGGTGAAAGAGGGAAAGCTAAGGGTGATTAAAGATAAACAACCGTTCCCAACCAACGTACGGTCGGAATCGAGAGTTCGAGTATCCGTATGCCCAAGTGTTTAAGTTCAAATTGGCACGGAAAACACTTGGTATAATTTGCAATTGTATAATTATACTTAGCGGTGAGTTAAACGGGAGTTTTATGCGTTCCCGAGACATTGACGTGGATTTATGTGGGGTATAATCGTTGGTATTATTGGTCGATCTTGCACCCTTTTCGGAATGGTTAATTTTGTTTGACTTATGGAATAATATTTTATAAAATAACAAGGATCATTTCAACTTGTTTCTAAATATAACAATCATAATTATTGAGCTAAAAATATTTGAAAATGATGAAATGTAAATCCTTAACTTTGTCATGTTACCTAGCTACCTATCTACAAAATTATTTGTTACTAATTATACCAGATGAAGTCGAATACGAATGTTCCTCAAAATAAAACGGGCTTATTCTTGAATCAAACGCTAACCAGAAGCAATTATTACGAAATCACACACCCTAGCGGAAAATATTACCTTTCTACAAAATTATTTGTAACTAATTTTACCAGATGAAGTTGAATACGAATGTTCTTAGGATTCAAAATAAAGGGGCTTATTCTTAAATCAAACGCCAGCCAGAAGCAATTATGTATTATGAAATCACACGCCGTAACGGAAAATATCCCACAACCGTTGGTATTATCTCAAAACTTTTATAGTTCCCCAGCAAATATTTTCGATACAGCACAAAATGTCATTGTTCTAGTATATTAATTTTGTCAGTGTACTCTTTAAATGTCAACAAGGAAGGAGGCAATAACATTTATTGTTCTGGCTCGATATCAAGTTCTCTAGAAATATGAAGTGATACTGCGATAATATTAACTGGAGAAAATCTTTTATAAAACGAAAAACCTTTTTCATTTTAAGCTGAATATAAAACCGAATGAATTTTAAAGTAGTAATTTTTAAATTTTAGCTTAGCTTCTTTGCGAATTAGCCTTTCTCTGAGCTTGATGAAAAGGTTTTATACAATATTTTTCATTTTATAATATCGTAGTTTGCTAGATAATATTTTCCTATCTTAACAGCTTCAGAGAAACTCGTAAATTATGCATGTTCTCCCAAGTGGATCCATCCCAGAAACCTTGGGGTTTGACCTACTCTTTGGCTAGTTACAAACAAAGGTTTTTTATCGGACCCTAGCAGTTTTTCTTTTTAACATCATTTTTCACGACTCACCCTTTCTGAGATCATTACTTTACCAATATCGGTAAAACCTAGATTTTTGGCACAGGATTTATTTTTGGTTATTTTTATAGAAATAGTATGTTTTGTACGTGTACAATGTATTATTGTATGTGTCTTCTTTTTACAAAAAGTATTTAAAAAGTCCATAGATAGCAGAATACTTTTTATTGCAAAATCACCCCTATTCCAACTAGGTATTTAATACGCCATAGTATTCAGCTTGATGCTCCGTTATCCATAGTATTTATACTGAGATACAGCGTAGTTGTTAAAGCTCTTATATCTCCAAATAAACGTCGCAAAAACCATTTCCAAGACACAAGATGAACGAATAGGTAATGCGTCATATCTCATAAACCGCCCAAATAAAGATACGCGGGACAAAAGACAAAAACAAACATTTTCATAAACATCCTTGTGTTTGTTTCATCAAGCTCCTGTTACTCTAGAGAGTAAGTTCTATGAATATATTTAGGTGTACGAATTGTAACGGGTAGAGAGATTTCCCAGTCTTTTCCTTGTGACACTTTTTGGGAGCTCACAGACGAGCAACAGTATATCGGCGACTGCTTGCGACTTAAGTCGGCGACAGTCGACGACAGATATTCAAATTAGAAGACAGTCGCCGACGCATCGCGGCGCGGATACCGCCCTTGGTTGCCGGCAATCGCTGATGCATCACGAATTCGCGACTCTCGAATACGGGCAGTCACTAACGTATAGCCAGTCTCATCTTGTCATGACAGCGAAAGGCGCGAGTCGCCTACAGTCGCTGACCATCGCTTACCACTATCGCAAGCAGTTGCCGATATAATGTTGCTCGTCTGTGAGCTCTTTTACACGACCCGTCCAAATAATGTTGTGGCTGCATTATTTTTGTAGGGACGAGGATTACTGGGGTTTTCTGTGTGAGGTTTGTCTTTTGTTCTTGTTAGAGAAGGCTTTTTCAAGTATTAAAGAGATCCTTTAAGCATTTTCGCCTTTAGCTTTGACTCTTGTAGGGAATACCTACAAATAACACACAGAAACTTTGATAAATAACAGTTTTGAGAAAACTGGTTTTCAAAATGCACACATTTTCAAGTATTTATTAAAGAGATATCTTTTAAGCATTATTTAGCATCTTGTTATATTTATATTTACAAATAACATATTTAAAAACTGTATTCTATGGTAATTGTTTTGAGCAAACTGATTTTCCAACTGTATAACATATTTCATTTTATCGTTTGTATCAATTCATATGATTATGTAACGTAGTCTAACGTTGTTATCATTACGACAGCTTGTAACTCATTTTGAGTCGTGTCCGGTCAAATTTATATGGTAAAAAATGGTTTTTTGATTGGACCTGCCATAATGGACGAACAGGAGGAACGGATTCATATAGAGCTGCTTGAGCCTCACATATTTATTCTATTTTTTTAAGTTTTAAATAATTTAACTTATTATTAGAACAATGTTTCTCCCTTTCAGTCGTATTGTTGATTTTTTTATTTTGCGTAAACCAACTTACAAAATGCAATTTCCTTCAGTCAATTAACTCTAATACTAATAACATTGCATGTACCCATCTGATAACGTTATAATTATGTATTTATGATTGAATGTAAATTTCAGAGAAATTGGAATGAGGGTTTTTATACTTAACAGTTGGCACCCCTGGCGATTGACAGGACCTTACTCTACAGTGGCGCCATCTTGATGAGTGCAAATACGATAGTCCTCCTACCACTTTCGCGCTCACCAGTTGGTGCCACTGTGTTCGCTACTAGCAAGTGACAGGACCTTACTCTACAGTGGCGCTAACTGGTGAGCGCTAAAACGATAGCCCTCATTGAGATGTGTATCAAAATAACAGTCAATTAATTTTTGACTTCAATTAGTTTAGCAAAATTAGCCAATATCAATTAGGTATAGGCTCTTTATATTTATTGATCAGTCTCATGTCATTTAAATGTCTATGATTTCTACGACCCCAAAAAAAGGAAGAATCAGACAAAACCTCTACACACAACCAAAAGGTCACTGACTAACTCAGTCATCTAATCTCAAACTACAAATGCTAAGAGTCTCAAATTTTGCATGGGGTTCCCTTTAGAACGTCGGTTTTAGTACCCCCTAAGGCGGTAAAACGGTATCCACGCGTGCGATGTCGCGGGCGGCCGCTAGTTTTTTTTATAAAACTTTACCGTTACCGCCCCATAAAGAGTGGGAGCAGCTCTATACATTATCCAGCAATCCACCATCGGGTCGCATGGAAGATGTCCCAGTGCCGAGACGCTTACACATGTTATTGACCCTATTGTTAACGCCATATGGCGGTCGGCCCGGCCCCGTGCCGGCGAATTAGCCAAATTTCTTCCAAGAAAATTGCTAGCTGTATTAGCAGGGTGAAGACAGGTAAGAAATTCGCGTTAACGAGACGCGCGATTGTTTTGAAATGTTTGTCTAAATAAAGGTTGAACAAGTTTGAACTGAGAATACAAAAAGTGTAGATACTGGCCAGTCATAATATTATGAATGATTACTACAAGGTAATTTAATTATCTTAACTCTTATGGCAGTGGGAATGTAATTCCCACCATATTTTGAACTTTATTCAGTTGTCTTAAGGTCCAAAAGCAATAAATTTTTAATTATGTTATAGGGTGACGAAAAGACTAAGCTATTGTGGAAAAGTGAATGTGAAAGTTGCGGAAAATAATAATTAGAAAATACATAAGTAATTTAATTAGTATGCAATAAAACAAAGGAAATCCCTTGTTTTACTGAAGGTTCCTAATAAAATTTAGTCACAAATTAAAGACTCTACTTAGAATCTAGTTAGATCAACCCTAAAGTAATTAGTGACAAACTTTTTAGTGTAGGCGTACAAGCCTTTACTCTCTAGGGTGTCGTTATGTCATCTGAACTGGGTCCTGGAACTAAGTTTACACCGTTTTTCGAGCATCAATCTTGTTACGGTATTTACTTTAAATTCTGATAAATCCTTCCATTTTATATTGTACCCAGCTCATTCATATGGAGCTGAAAATTCATTTTGTCTGAGCGAGATGGATTCGTGAATTTTATAGTGGAGTGATTGAATGGAGTTTTATATTGTGGCGATTAAGCTTTGTCATTGACGTCATCGAGTATGCCTCGGGTATTTTTACAGCTGATCATACGTTTACGATTTATTGTTTTGGTTGCTGATCAGCTTAAGCTGTCACATGGCATTTTCGAGGGAGCATAGCTGTAAATATTAAAATTTTTGATCACAGTAAAATTGTTAGGAGATTATTTCTTTCTTTCTAACACTGAGGTTTATATTCTAAAACAACACTCTAAATTCGTTTCATCAACTTGAAGATTCGAAGCATAGACTCCCGACATTGTCAATATTTAGACCAATCATGTTTGTATCTATTCTTAGGCATAGAAAACGATTCTTAAGTGTCGTTTCATGATACAGGCCTTTTAAAGGTGACCTCTGGCCTGTTGCCAAGTTTTATTTTTACTACCCTTGTTTTTAAAGTTTTTCTAAGACGAGACATTGAGTGAGCTTTTAAATGGGCCAAAGCTAGCCTTAATCATAAATAATATGGGTAGAGAAGGAGTATAGAATCATCATAAAGAAGTTCACTAACTCACCTAATTAGGTAGGTAAAAAACAAGAAACGGCAACAAATAATGCTAAGTGTTACATTCTTACCAAATAACCTATGCAACATATGGTCAACTTTTTTCCCATACGCACATCGAATTACGTTGAAAACAAGAGGTCAATTATCGTCCGATAGACAAGGGTAGACGTGATAAAAACATATCTCCTAACGCGTAATTACATAATAGCGCATCCTCAGACGCGCCTCGGGTAATAATGACGCCAGGAATATAGGTTGCCAGACCAAAAAATACAAATTACTGGTCGACAGGCTTAGTGTGGATGCGGCCTAATATTTAATGAAAGCTTTTTCCTCCGGCTTCATTCGCGTGTATTTCGGCGTATATAAACCGAGATGGAACATAGATGTGATAGTTTATACTTTTGTCTGGATTTTAAACTCTATCTATACCAAATAAAATCTTAATCAGTTTAGCATTTTAGTATG
The DNA here is from genome assembly GCF_004193835.3 of Ostrinia furnacalis. Lineage (NCBI taxonomy): Eukaryota > Metazoa > Arthropoda > Insecta > Lepidoptera > Crambidae > Ostrinia > Ostrinia furnacalis. The sequence continues at coordinate 235,487 of NW_021137591.1, read as the reverse complement.
AAAGAGTTACAAATAACCATCCATCCATTGCAATCCATATCATTGGAAGAGGCCTATGTTTAGCAGTGGACCTATGGCTGAAATGATGATGATGATGATCTAAATAAAAACACCTAAGTAAATATATTTAAAGTGAAAAATATCGTCTATTTACCTAAGCTTACAACGTAGGTACCTACGACATACCTACGGAAAAATATTATTCATAGAATTTAACTCATAAAAAAGTAGTATCTAACCGGTTTTCTAAAAAAGGAAATAACATTTTGTCAGTGTTGTCAACATTTTATTTTACACGAAATTAAAAGTCAGCTTCGTTTTAAAAATACCCATGCAAATTCCAGCGTGGCAGTCATAATAAAACTCTACGTAGCGCGTCGCATCCTTCCTATTTTATCACCAGCGATGCGTAAAGTTAGAACAGAAAGGGCCCGAAAACAACTTTAATAAGAAGGTGGAAGTAAAATATTTTCGGTACCGGAATTGTTAATAACTGTACATGTTTTGTACGACTTTCGTATACCTAACCGTTCGGTGATAGAGTTGAGATTCGTTTGTGGGATTGAGAGGTGTCGTTGCGGTTGGAGTCCGAAGACCGATTCCCTTTTAATTTAAAGCCTGAGCAGGAACGAAAAAGTTAACAAGACACCGCCTAATTACAGCTTAGATAAGAACAAACAAGGTTGCGGGCTATTTTGAGTCGTTAGGACACCATATGCCGACGTTTTGCGCAGTCATTATGATGGGTGAGCGTCAAATCATGATCGGGCGCCGATCGTGATTGGTTTAGCAGATTTATGATGCTTGAAAGGCTATTTTTACAGCTTCGATTAAAGGATTCTAGTTAGGGTTTGATTGAAAAGATAAAAATAACTTTTTTTGGATTTGAAGCAACTTGTGAAATCGCTACCAACAGAACTAGTAGAATCTAAAATATCAGCAGTTTCATGTTTGGTATGATTTTAGTTCTAAAAAACTAATATTTTCCTAAAAGCAATTAATTTCGTCTTCCATTTACATTGGTATCATTGAAAGAGTTTGGAGAATTGAGATTAATAAAATTGTTCTAAAGAATAGTTTGTTTTCATAGCCTCAACTTTAGTAACACAGTTTGTACAAGAAAGAACCTTATAGAGTTGTAACGCTACTCCTACTTTTTTGACATTTGTGAGATCGATTCCCAGGTGGTTCCTACCTACACATACATATTATTATAATAAAATGAAATAAAAGGTATGTTCCGATATAACACTGCAAGCACTGCCCAGTGCTCCACACTCACCAGTGCGAAGTCTGAAGTCTTGCTGATAAGAAAGACGCAGGCTGGGTTGCACCATCTTAATTTGACTTTAACAAACGTCAAAAATATTTCAAACTCCATACAAAAAACGCTGGTTATCGTTAAAGTCACCGCTAAAGTTACGTGATGCAACTCAGCCGCAGAGTTTGAGATTTTATTGTTACAATACCTACTCGTACAATCTAACGGCAAATGAAAATAAATGTACCTATAGTATCTCTATTTTTTTGTTACAGGCAAGGATGTGTGTATAATGTCGATATAAGTCGACAACTTTTGACATGTCGTCAAAAGTCATAAAAATTACAACTTATTGACATATCGATTGTTTTACTTGGCAAAAACAAACCCAACTCTCTCTGCGGTCTTGAAACACTTAATTTATTTGGAGATAACATGCATAGGAAATGAATGGACTGAGAGCAAACTAAGAACAGTTTCCAAACAAANCAAACAACGCAAGTTCAAACATAGTAGAAATTAACTCTCAACTATACCACAACGTCGGTGTAATAAACCATATTCGGTCTAAGATTTTGAATTAATTATGAAGTTTCAGGCTAAAATTACTCGCTTCTATTGCTGATAGGGAGCCCTTTTGTTGTGTATATTAATTACTATGCATGTTATTAACGATAGGGTGCTATAATGGTTCTAGGTTCGTTATTAGAGGTAGTACAAGTCTATGTTTGCTGATCGAAGAGATATTTACTAAATATAGTTCTGACATATTAAGCGAAATATTATTATTTTAATTGATAGCGTGTACAATATAACACAATGTAGGGGTAAATAGCAAATTGGAAATGGAATTATTCGTATGAACATAATAATAATATGCAAAAATAATGATCCCTATAATGGCTGGCCTGGTGGTTTACGAACCGAACCAAAATGCTACACATTGTGGGTTCGATTCCCGCTCAGAACAACACGTATCATAATCATCAGATTTTTTATATCCTGAATAACGGATGTTTACTGTTTAGGTGCCACATGTAATGCCACTTATCAACGTATGTTCCCGAATCCCAGTTTGTACATTTCCTTGAAACAATCTCATTTACTTATAAGAATCTTATTGAGCAACACAAATCTTAGCCGGATACGACACGTCTTACAAGAATTCGTCTTTTTCTCCGAAATAAAGAACAATTATCATAATTATCATGCCTTACCCTCAGCACGACCGTAACAATAATTAAGTCCGTAAAAAGTGTTATCTACACGAAACCAGTAATGTTCAAACAAAAACTGTCGCCGCTTGCATGATTTCGATTTACGACGTCCGACTACGGCATTTTTACCAGATCTCAAATATCAATAACTGACAAATAAAAATCAACCTAATATTCTGTAGATAGAGCTTTGTTCCGAAGTCTCGTTCCAACTGCACAACTGCAGCAATAATTTGGGAAAACGTCACTGGCCTCTATGAGATAAAGTATCAAATTCTCACAGTCTCATTTGGAGTATCAAAATCAAGAAGCGGCAACGGCTTTTTTCCGTATTTAAATGAATTATAATTATAAACAATTACTGGCTGATTTAATGAATGAAGAAATACGGGGATGGAAAGAGATGGGGCATGAGATATGTGTATGGTGTGAAAAGGAGATGAGATAGACAACGCCTACGTTTCTTTGGATGTATGATTCGGCGAGCGATAAAAATCGGCTGTCTTATTCGTCTGTTTTTTAATTAGTGAGGGAGCCATGTGAATCGAGGTGGTGAAGCCATTGTGCGAGAATAAATACGGCCTTTGTAAATGATCGACTTAAAAAGAGATGTTCAGACGTTACAGATAATAAAATATGATATGGACGTTCCATTTGAGTGGCAAAAAAGAGTACTCATATGGTACAGGCATGGTATGAATAAGAAATTAATTGCTGAAAGAATATGAATATGTCTTATTAATAAAGCAAATAAAATTACTTATTAGTACGGAAGACGGCATATCCAGCTAAAATAATGTAGCGTCCTATGTAATTATTAAAAGCACGCTTTTTCAATAAAAAATACTATTCAGCTTGATGTACTATTGGAGGCAGTAGAACTTAATTCCATATTTATATTTTTTTTTATTAATTATCAAGCAATAAGACGTTTCTTAACTTTTAAGAGGATTAATTAGTTTTTCTCTAAAATCTTGTACAAATTGATATGGTAGTTATAGATTTTTTATTTCATCATCATCATCATTTCAGCCACATGACGTCCACTGCTGAACATAGGATTTTTTATTTACCTTCATCTAATTCAAATTAAACAATAAAATTCATCAATTTCTTTCAGAGATACGAAATACCTACATACTTAGGTCGTATAATTTGCATAAATTATGTTAAGGTTAACACTGTATAATTCGAATCGTCGGAACAGAGCAAAGAGTGATTAGAAATGCTAATAGACATGTAAGTGTATAGCAATTAGGAAGTTTTTTGCTCGAACAAAATTGCACGTTTGTAGTTCTGTGGTATCAGCCCTAATGACCGTACGATACAGTTTTAAATCGCGGAATAATCGGACGATAGTGAGTCATTTCGATTTTAAACGATTCTCACAACTCAGCCACGGTAAATAAAAAGGCGATCGCTATTTACTTTCCTCATACAAGTATAATTTGTTTTACCAATTCTGTTCTCTACCTTATTAAAATGCTCAATAATAATAATAGATCTACCTATGTGAATGAATATTCTATCATAGACAGATTTTATTACAAATAATTTTTAAAAATACCTTTTAAATCTTGATCCTCCGATAACGTTTGAGCAGATTTTTTACAACATTAATTCCCACGAATAAAAATAGTCTACATTGAAATAAAATATACAGAAGCAGGTGAAGTGAACTCTTTACCAAAGAATAGTGTTGAAAAAAATCAATAGAGCACTATTGCAGTAAAAAATCACAATACAGAGGATATGTGACAGGACAGGCCTGAGGACGCTATAGTACAAAAGTTTTTGAGTGCGTTCGGCAAAAATAACTTCTGCGTTTTGTTTTATTTCTGGCCATTCTTAAAATAACATGCATACAGCTCAAAATTGAAAGGGGTTTATTTTAGTAGTGCGCAAACTTTTTGGTCCGAATTCACGTATGAATGACGCAGTTCAAAAATGTCTCCGAGATACATAGATTTTTTGACAATACATAGTAATTGGTGGGTTGGGTACCTGGGTACGAAGTTTTGTGATATAACAATACGGTGGTTCACAAAGGGACACACGGAACAAGAATATCGAAGTAATTTGCTCTTTGAATTTCTAGTATAATGGACGGTGGTTAAAGTAATTGCGTGCTTTTATAATTTCAGGTCAATCACAGTGTAATTATAAATTGGAATACATAATTTAAATCACTTTGATGGAGGATGCTTTATACGTGGACAAATATAATTTTCACCTACAAAATTTCGTTGTAGGTACCAAAAATAAGATTCTAGAAGATCTAACCTCGTTGCTAAAGTTAGAGATTATTAAATGCACTTCATTCAATTTTGTCCCAAACAGACATCTCCGAAGGAGTTAGGTAACAGTTATTGTTACGGATTTTCTCTATCAATTTACTCGTCGTTGGACCAAACTTACGTTGATCCACACTAACAAGCTGGCTGGACGTTCCAAATCTAAGCGCAGAAATAGAGCAACTGTTTTAGGCACTGCGGCTTTACGAACTACCTATAGACAGAAGCGTGGCTTAAATTACTTTGTAAATACTTCATTTGACGATATTTAAATATCATGATATCACACTTGAAATAGCTTTTGAAGCAATGANAGCAATGTAAACCTGAAATTTCTGAAAACGTTTAGGTTAGGTTCGTCGAAAACATTCTACTGTATACTAATTTACTTTACTAATATTATAAAGCTGAATGGTTTGTTTGGTTGAACACCCGGTTGAACGCGCTAATCTCAGAAACTACTGGTATGATTTGAAAAAATATTATTTTGAAGAAGTTTATAGGTATCATGCTACGACTATTAGAAGCAGAGCATCAATGAAAAATGTTACGAAACGGTAAAAATATTCAAACAACTTTCCCGCGTAGTTTTTATAATTCTGCCACAAAATAAATGACTGTTAAAAAAAACAAAAATGTAACTTATTCATAAGCCAAGCATGTTTTACTGACTTTCCTTCAATGTTACTGGCCGTAGCGGTATTATTTTTAAATGTGCACAATAAAAACAAATGAAACTCAACGAGAAGCATTTCAAAACAGCTGTAAACCTGCAGAAAATGTGTTTTAAAAGAATTTTTGCGAACCTGTTTCCCATGTGGCGAGCGGACAAGACATGGAAGAGAAAAACGAAATGTTAATTAAAAGTGGAGCTGAAATCAGGAAGAGTATAATTAAAGTACACATTATCCGGCGAGTTAATGAATACACTTACGAAAATTTCACATTTTTAATTGAATATTTGAGTAGCGGGCGAAAACAATTTAAATATTTTATACATTTGAAATGGAATCTCATTACAGTCTACGTTTGTTTTGGATTAAAAGCCTTACTAGTGCTACTATAGAATACTCACTACTATGAAGTAAATAATTAACTTACTAATTTTTACAACAAAAAGTAAATAAACCAGCATACATAGTACCTACTTATTTACTACTATAAAACATAGCATACAATGAAATACATCATCATCATTATCAGATCATTTAATCTCCATTGTAGGAGCGAGCACGACCCTCTCCAATTTTCTAGGCAAATTATAGTAAAAATACATAGTAAAACAAAACACATCATGCATTACATGCTTGTTAGTTAATTAAGAGAGCTAAGCGTTCGGTATTATTAAAGTTTAATAGACGTTCACCCGATTATGAAGCCCCTTCAACTCCTGGTAGAGCTTTTAGTTGCGTCGAAATTCCAAACCACAACATTTTATTTATTTATTTNTACAGTCTGCGTTTGTTTTGGTTTATAAGCCTTACTAGTGTTACTATAGAATACTCACTACTGTAAACTAAATAATTAACTAACTAAATACTTACTAATTTTTACAACAAAAAGTAAATAAACTAGCATACAAATAGTACCTACTTAATACTACTTATTTACTACTATAAAACATACATACAATGAAATACATCATCATCATTATCAGATCATTTAATCTCCATTGTAGGAGCGAGCACGACCCTCCAATTTGCTAGGCAAATGATAGTAAAAATACATAGTAAAACAAAACACATCATGCATTACATGCTTGTTAGTTAATTAAGAGAGCTAAGCGTTCGGTACTATTAAAGTTTAATAGACGTTCACCGGATTATGAAGCCCCTTCAACTCCTGGCAGAGCTTTTAGTTGCGTCGAAATTCCAAACCACAACATCTGGTGTACCTTGTATCAAAGTACTGGTAGATTGCATTTTGTCTACTTTCGTTAACGTAGATAACATTCGAAAATGGCTTTTATTATACGTGTCCAAAGTTTACTTTGTGAGACCACCGTTTGGGAACACGTCTGGTATATACGACCTTTTGGGACGCAGACACATTTCAATCTGTTGTCTTGCCTGCTTCGAGCTATCAGGCTATTTCATGCAGATGCGTACTATGGGACAGGAGTGGAAAACTCGATTTACCCAAGAGACTTGCTCGAAATGAAAATTCAAAAACAGCGATGAAAATATTTTGCTTTAATGGAAAAAGTTCAGACACTGAAATGTTTCTTATTCGTATGCAGATTGGAATGTACCTCTTTCCATCAAATAATTTGCGGTAAATTTAAATTTTACTTCGACTGCGTTCCTTTTTAACTTTTCTTCGGAGTACTTATTTACTCTGGAGTATGATGCTTTCAGTAATTTCAAAGTTGAAGTGAGTTCTTTCTACTCTTCAGTGAAGTGTGTGATGTGTTGAATATAAAATATGTAGAAGTGAAACTTACGTGAAATTTCTCTTTAAACATTTTGAAAGAACTTTAACACAAGGAACCCTAAAAACAAGAAAATCGAGTTACGTGGAGTAGTTTTGGCCCCGATCAGACTTCTAGTTTTGTAAGGCGAATCAAATAACTTTCAATAGGCGAATTGCCGACGGCTTTTCTTTGACGTGAAGACGGATCGCTTTTCGAACACTTTCGATTTCCTTCTTATTAAATTCATAGCACTTTCCAAGGCAGTGAGATCTGCGAGATTTCAAACTTGATATAGAAATCCATGGCACTGGTGGAACTTTTGAGTTCTTATTAGTTTTTGCTCAGCTACGGATAAAGATGACCTAAGTTTCACAGTTCTCGAATACTGTCTGCGCATTTTAAGTTCATTGATCTTATAATGTTCTTTTTTTCATTTGAAAATCGAATTCGAGTGGAGGAAGCAAACTTTAAAAAGTATTTTAGCATATTTAAGAAAAAAAAAGTTCGTAAATTAACAAACTCTTTCGTTTAATGCAAATAACTGGCCAGTAAGTTATTTTTTTAAGCCTTGCCAATTAATCCGTGCAATAATACAAACAAGCAACCGTGAGTAAGTTAATCTTTTTTTAAATCCTGGCAACTAATTCGTAAAAACAAACCAGCAACCGTGACCCATATTTGAACGTAGAACGCGTACCTTTACCAAAGGGAGTTTCTATACACATGTCATATACCCATGGAATACGAACGTAACACCAGCCTAACACACTCCCTTTATTCTCATAACGCGAATTCTCCCAAGTAGTTATATTAAAGAAAGTTGGCGAAAAGGATTGCGTCGTCCCTGGACGGAATAAAGGAACTTTTGATATTTTTTCTCCCTCTTTTCCCTCCCCCATTTCATTTGTAGAGCTGTTACATCCACAGTCCGCATTAAAAGTACTTATTGTGAGCAGTTTGGACTAAATACTTAGGGAACTACTAATTGCTTATTCTTTCCCGTTTTGCTTTGGAGGCAGAGATTAGGGGAAGGTTTTGGGACCGTTTCATTAATTGACAATTTGCTGGTTAAATAGAAAATATTTTAGATTTTGACGATGATAATTTGTTATAGTATAATTTTTTTTTCGCTCTTATCTTTAACTTTGAGTGAAAACGTTTTACTTACAACGGATAAGATCTTGGCCTGCATCATATGCTCATCATTTGATACAAAGTGATGATCAGGGCGATGAATTTGTAACTTTTTTGCGCCTGTATATTGTTCTCATCAAATTTTAATGAATTTTGGACCTTAAAGGAATATATTAAATAATGTGTGTCGCCAAAAACAAGATACTAGAGTAGACTTTTTTCTTATAGAATTAATTGTCATGTGTGCAAAACCGCGGGTCGAAGTTAGTTGAAGTAAAATAAAAAAACAGATAACCTTGAATACGCCCATTTACACGTACACGAAAAAATTGTAAATGAAAAATGAAATAGAGCTTGCCAAGTTCATTGAGTTTGCTTTTATTATTGTATAGTGGCGATTTGAATCAAAAATACCTGGAATCGGTCAAATTCCACAAATTTTGTAGTTTTCCCATTAGTAAGTAATTATTAGTTTGAGTAATGTAAAATTACTGCAATGTGCTTTATATAACTCTTATCAATATAAGTGCATTACACTAATTACCTAACGGAACTTGTTCACTATCAGACAGCGAATTGAAATTCCATTTCAAAGAAAACAATACAATTCTTAAAATTTCTCGAAGCGTACACAATATTAATTTCGACATTCCTACGGAGCGGTTCATAATAAATCAAACACGTGATAGCATAGTTGTTCCGATTCCTTATTGTCTCTCATCGGTTTCTATTTATACAGCCAGTAGAACGGTAGGCGGGTAAGGCTGTGGTTGGACCGAAAGCGATTCAATTTTAAAAATATTTATGGTTATATGAAACTTTCATAGAAAGTAAAACATTCACTAAACGTCATAGGTTAATGGACAATCAGCGCTACCACTTTAATTTTGTGCATGAAGAAGAAAACCAATAGGCCCTGTCAGCTTCTTTACATTTTGGTTTGGTAATGATAATGACTTCACGGCAATACGTAAATATCCATCCCCATACATGAAAACATTCATGACAGATTAAATTTTAACATGCACTGCGTTTTTAATTACATTGTCACGTGAAGCGATCACGAAAGTGTATCTAAATTACGAATGATAAAACGCACAATGCAAAACCCTAAAAAATCAATAGTCGTCGTGACTGTCAACATGTTTCTGCATATAGAGTCAAAAGTCAACATTATAGAAAAGGCACAAGTTAATCCTTGTCTAATGCCCGTTTTCACCATCAATTCCTAATTTTTAAGTGACCCCTATGGTAACACATTACAAGAATTTCGCTTTCATAGGGTTCACATAAAAATTAGGGATTGATGGTGAAAATGGGCATAAAACTCGCTATAGCCCAAACCGCGACCTAAATCACACATTATACCCATTCGAAGAAACCTCCAGCAAAATGTCTTGGCACGCCCGAAAACACTTCAATTCTTAGTCCTAACCAAACATGTTACCGCCTCAGTAATTGCTCACTGTATTGACAAAATTTTATTGTGTATCGTAGTACAAATATTGTTTTTGGATGCATCACATCCTACCTTCGTGGGAGATCGTCATCTGAGATTTTTCAAAGTTAATTTGCGGTAAATTTGATTTTTATTGTGTTTGTTCGCAAATAGTTTTGTAGGATGAATAAAAAATTGTTTGCAGACACACCCGGTGTGGTTGCGCGAATACATTTAGTTTTATTTTGCAATCATTTTGAGTTTTTGGAAACAAGTTTACCTACAACGTGTTGAATGACATAAATTGGGCTTTCAATGCAATTTTGAAATTGGAAATGTATTTCAAACTGCTAAATGAGTGCAGTAGTTTTATTTAATTATTCAGTAAAAAGTAAACAGCTTTTTGGTTTTTAGGTTTGATCTTGATTTGATTTTATGTCCAATATATTTTAAAAAAGTTTCTTTTTATGTTAGCTAACCAAAATTGAAAAGACTAAAGTGAAAATAATTTCTATATTTTTCCCATCTTACACTTTTCACCACATTGTAGGTTCATAACGTGATACTACTGTATGGTTTTCCGATCTGATTTTACGACTTTGACTTCGCGAATATTCCGCCCAGTTCCACCCATCAACAAGTTCTATTGAAGGAAAAAATCAAAAGGTGGTATGCTGGGTAAACCGATATGAATGACCGGCACCTACCGTGCTCTCTAGAGTTACAGCACATCAAAGCTACCGTGTAACCTGAGAGTGCAAAGGAAGATTAGGCGACAGAATAAGTCGAACAGCCAGTCTTTTTGTACTTACCTACTGTGTTGCGGAATAAAAGACGCAGCTAACTGATTTTTTTTAAACATGGCAATTGTATTTTTATGCAAGTTGTATAAATATACCAGCTCCAATTCAAGTTTTAAAGGAGGTATGTTTTAACTTAACGTTTTGTTAACTTAGAGGAATCTATTCTGCTGGAATAATATTATCTTTGAAACTAAAAGTAAAGTACATATTACGCAATTTAATTCTGAATGGTAATAATATTTGTATTTGTAAATCATTGTAATTTAAAATAGCAAGTCATGTTCATTATCCACGAGGTTAACGTATTATGCTTTTTTCAAGTCACTTTGCATTTGAACGATGACTTATGAGTGGTGTGGCTGTTCCATCAAAGTTGTGGCGAAGGCGACAGTCTGGGACATTAAAAAAACTCACTTTCAATCGAGCGAGAAAGAAATTCAATACCGCTGTGCAACGCGGATTAAATTTTGTACAATCTCGAAACGTAATCAGCAGCTGTTGCCAGAAATTCTGCCAACCATTGATGTGACGAGGTTCGCGGAAGGCTTCGGTCGTTCCGAAGTTTCTTGTGAAACAGTGCGGGATTAGCGTGTTGTGACAAAATTTGTCGATTTGAGTTCTATGGGCAATAAAGAATGTTAAAAGTTTAAAGTTATTTTAACCAGATGATACATACATACTTTTATAGGGCACATAGTACGCAGAACTGACGGCCGATGGAGGCAGCAAGGTTCTGGAGTGGGGGCCGCGTACCGGAAAATGCAGCGTGGGACGTCCACCCACAAGGTGGACCGACGACGTCATAAAGGTAGCAGGAAGGCGCTGGATGTACGCCGCTACCAATCGATCACCATAGAAAACATTGGGGGAGGCCTATGTTCAGCAGTGGACGTCCTATACTTCGCTAAAATGATGATGATGACTTTTATATACGTGTTCTATCTTATGAAATAAAAGGCTAACTCATGAACACTTCACTATCATCATTTACCTCAAAATATACAATATGATAAAACGCAGGAAATAGTATTGCTACGTAAAACTGGTACAAAAGGTAATAATACTATTTTATAGACTTCAAAGGAATCTAATAACCTGTAGAACATAATTAAAGTTGTAGTTGTTGTTGAACATAAGTAAAATGATTGAGTATTGTTTCCAAAATAACTTTCAAAATGTAAATGGGGAAATGATCTATAAAATTTCCATTCCGTCGAATTTGACATGATATGGTTCCGTATCTATCTGAGGCATTTTACGAGGGCTATAACATTGGTTTTCAATATAATCTTTAGTGTCATGCTCTCATACAAAAAAAAAAACAATACAGGAGTTAAAAGTTATTTCTTGGTCGTAATATAAAATAAATTTATGCACACCGTATATCAACTGACATTGATGTCATATCAATAAAATTTTATGCTATGTTTTTACTGATAAAAATTGAGGCCGTGTTTAGAATGTGATTTGAAAATATTTGAAAAAAGCACAGTTGTGTAGAATAAATTATTTTTCTTTACCTTCAAAGGTCGTAGAGACAGAGCCTGTTAAAAATATCATCTTATCTACAGGGTGTCAGGTAAATGGGTATATGAGCCGACACTAGCCCATGTTAAAATGGTCATATAAATGGTATGGTGAAGTCAGAAAATTGATATCTTCATTTTAACTATTTTAATTTTCATACAAATCGGATTTTATAAATTTTTTTTGTTTAAAAATTAAAAAAAAAAAATGATGATATCAAATTTCTGACTTGATCATACCATTTATATGACCATGTTAACATGGGCTAGTGTCGGCTCATATACCCATTTACCTAACACCCTGTATAATATGTTTTGTATCTCAAGCTCAATAACATTATACGAGGTATTAATAGCAATGCGTAGCTTTTAATGCGACTATAAAACATAATAAGTATTGACTTTTTTTGGTTAACTGACACCACTAAACTCGAAGGCACTATAAAATAACACTTCATTCTTGTAACCCAATTAGTTTTCAATTATCTGTAAAATTCGATCATCATGTTAAAACATTGAATTTCTGAAGAAAGAACAAAAGACACTGGATATCTATCCCTCCTTTTTCGGTCGGTCCGATCTCCATAGCAAATTACATGGAGTCACAGAATTTATCCCAAAGGTACGATAGAGGGCTGACTTGTAACTGATTGGGCGCTTTTCCGTTTGTGTGTTTACCTACCTAAGTGGGAAAATAGAGAAAACAATAGCTATTTGTGAACTTACTCGATGTACGATTATAGAACAGAATTGGTGAGTTCGTGATACAAAATACTGATGGAATGATTGTAGATAGTTGTTTTAGAATTTCAGTGATATGCGTCATTATGTTGAATTACAGATACCTAGAGTCTACTGATTAAAATTTTGACGTGATTCCTATTTGCTGTAAGCACTACGCTTCACCATACCGTGCTCAACGTGAGTGACATTGAATACGATTTATGAGAAAGTTATCGCAAGAACCCATCGACAAATAGCAAATCTGAACAAACTCCAAGGACACACAACAGGCGCATGTCTTACAATAGCCCCAACTCATTGTTCTGACAATTCAATGACTCTTGATACTTTGCAAGCAAAAGATCTTACGAATACGACTTCTCTAACGTATCAACTCAATCACCCGTCTCATTTTTTACGTGAAACCTAAAAATAGCTTTCACCGTTTTCCTTGAATGCTAATGCGCGAGATGTATCTCATGTATTCTATGAGAAAGCAGTTTCTCCAATATTTCTGCACTACTTACTTCGAATTTATCTTCGGGTGATGCTGAATATGCAATTTTATGGTTATTCGTGTGGATGGTTCGATTTGTGGCGTAATCTAAAATGATTGATGGCTGCAGTCACAGACGGCTTCAATATCATAAACTTTGTCCTTTGTCCAACGAGATGTCAATTTTCTGTAACTTAACATTATATTCCGGCAAAGTTGTTATAAATCTCGCTGAACCAAGCACTTTTTATTGAACCGTTTGAAGAATTACTGACCTTTCATACACGCGACAGTTAACCATGAACGTTTCTCACATTTTTTTTTATAATTTACTAAAAAGGTTACTCCTTTTGATCAATAAAAAATACAGTAGAGACTTCGGTGACATATCTGAGATCTTATCCTGACTAAACCTTCGCACAATGCGCCGTAATAATGGGCGCACAAAAAATGATCGGTATCAAAAAGCAGCTCTAAAGGGGACAAAAATGTCCACAGAAATACATATACAGGCACAAATGGTGACAAAAAGCCATCGGTTTTACTCGTGTGAGTGTGTTTATGCCAAAGGGTTTGAGACCAGTCTATAGATCTTAGTAAACTGAATGGGATCAGTAAAAAACGGGCGCAACAGAGAACGTATTTATTTAAAATGTTTAATAACAGAGCGGCTCGTAAAACTAGCTTTATTTTTTCTTTACCTTTGTCAATCTGATCTTTGGATGTGATATCGTCCGCGCCTCTGGGGCACTCTCGTTAATGGGGTACCTATGACGCTGAGCCCGCATTATATGGGAGCAGGATTTCTATACGCCATCACCGGCGACCCTACGTGACAAAACTGTCCCTCCCTACATTCAAATTTCTGAAGGAGCAATTGAAATCGGAGATCGTAAAGAGAATTAGAGCGGGGTCTTTTTCGAGCCCGTTTTGTTTCGTGCGCGTTCAAAGCCCGGCTTCTTTTGAATCTCGATCAGCCATCGAAGTGGAAGTGGGGGCAGCGCTTATTGGGATTCCCTATGGCCTACCAATCGGCCGTGCGACGTCGCGTAATCTAATAGCTTATTAATGAGGGGAAGCCATCAATCTGCCCCTATTTTTCTATCCTAGCGAACTCTAAAACATTGGTTTGCGTCTCTTTTATTTAACGTGCAGTTGGTATCGCCGTCTTTCTTTAGAATGGGGAGGTGAACTGGGCGATGGCTCCTCCCACAAAATTTATAATACAATAAATGAGTGAAGTCGTTGTGGAACCGGCCGGAGATGTGTAATGCGAGGTTATTGCGTGAAAAACAAACGGCAAAAAACGTATACGTAAGAAAGATATACGGGTTCGTAGCGGACCTTTATGATCCAACTCTAGCTAATATACGACCGGGAGATTCGCGCTCCATGGATTATACGTGCAATAAAAAGGATAATTTAAAATTACGTTTGCTAGAATGTGGTTACATTAAGGATAATTGCTGAAACGACGGCTTTACAACTTAGATACACGGTATAAAGAGATTACATTAAATTTTTATAAAACTTATCTTGTGTGTACTATCCGCCTACTTAGTCATTTGCAGTCTTTTCCGTAACAGCAATTAAACTTGCTTAAACAATTATGTTAATTTCTTCTTTTTCGCTTTGCTTATAATTCGAGAAGTGACATTGACATTCAATCAATGTGATTAGGTAAGTACTTTACTTTTTCGACATAATTAGTGTGGGAAATTCACTCTTATTTACAATAACTTCATTTTAACCCAAACAGCCACAATAAGAACTGCCCGAGTAAGTTGAAAAAGTATTTTTTCTTGTACACTGATTTAAAATACGGGATAAGGTAGCGATAAGATGAGTTCGTAATAGGGAAGTGACTCTTCACTTTTCTTAGTTAACCGTGTAATTCGAAACTCATTTCTCGTTGTTCCAAACGTACAAAATGAATTTACCGTGAAAATTAGACCACCCCTTTACAAAGACCTTTCCTTCTCATCCTTTATTCCTAAATTAAGAATAAAGAAGCCATCCCAACTAATATTATAAATGCGAAAGTAACTCTGTCTGTCTGTCTGTCTGTCTGTTACGCTTTCCCGCTTAAACCTCGCAACCGATTTTGATGAAATTTGGCATAGAGATAGTTTGAGTCCCGGGAAAGAACATAGGATAGTTTTTATCCCGGTTTTTGAAACAGGTACGCACGCGATAAAGTTTTTCTGTGACAGACAAAATTCCACGCGGGCGAAGCCGCGGGCGGAAAGCTAGTTGCTAATAATGTTAACTTCCTTTTAAAAATCTATTTAATCTCACGCAAAATTCACCCGTTTTGGTGACTAGGCCTCTGTCAAATTTTCATAAAATAAGTCATACAAATGTTATAGTGTAATGAAGCCGTTAGTGGTTAGCACACCTTTGAAAATAATCCGATGACTCGTAATTATTCATAAACAACATTAACCCCTTCCAAAAATAAAGCTGTAAGTACCATTTGACATGTAACTTAATAAGGTAGGCGTAGTTATTACGGGCTTATCTCGAAATCGAAATTCGTTGAACCACGGTAACAAATGTTCTAGCGATGACTTGGCTAACTTCATTGTAATGAATACAGGGTGAGTACGGATTCGTATGTTATTTAAAGTATGTAAATTGACTTCTAATACTAGTAAAATATGAAAATCTTATAAAATAAAACTTCGCCAGATTTGTGAACTTTATCGAAATCAAAATAGAGATCATTATTGGCGAACGTTATAGCACGTTTGGTGCCACACAATAACGTAATCTGGTGTGAACTTCAAAAAATTTTAGAGTTTAAATTAATTAAGATAATTACATTTTCTTAGCTAATCTTCCTGCTCACGAAGTAGGTAAGGTACTCAATTGATTTTAATTTTAATAAAATTAAACAAGCATGTTTCACTGATCAAACAGTGTATATTTTTAAAACACAAAACCTTCGTGACTACTACGAGTAGGAACATACAAACTCGAATTGCTAATGGATTTATCGTGTTAGGTGATGATATATGAGATACAGTTATTTATCATTTTATTCAATATCTAAAGCCACCTAGAATACCTGATTCGGAGGTCTTATCTAGCAGTTGATACGTTTGATTAATGTAACACAAACTTGGAATGGATATGTCCGAGATGACAATTAGATTGGGATGAAAAATGTCGATTGTGTTTTGATGCAGTGTGATATATTGACAGAGAATTATTATATCAACTTGGATGTAGCCGGTATGTGGCTGTTTGAAAGTGATATTTTGTTTCTAGCTAATCATTACACAGATGACGAAATTTAGCTAACTGCGATGGCTTCTTATTCTTAAGTATGGGACTATTCTCACCTCTCGTTCCTACCTTTGCAACTCCTGTGTAGCCAGGATCTACAGCTTGACCGCCAATAAAAACCCAATTAGTGAAGGTCAAGTTTGCCTCTTAGGTAGTTGTCATAGGTGATATTTTGCATCAAACATGATGCTGTCAAACAGTCAGATGCTGTCGTCTGCACTTTGCTTCTAGACAGGATATAATTATGTCATTGAAGTGCTTACCTAATTATGTAAAAGACAAAATCAAGCAACCCATGAAAATATGGAAAGTATTCAATAAAATTTACCTTTATGAAACTTTATCCGTATCAAATTTTATTTGTTGTCAAAAAGTAAAATACTTTTATTTCTTTAAAAAAAAGTCTTGTCACTGCGACAAACAAAATAACAGAAATTCCATATCTCCTTAAACTTGAAGTTTATCTGCCGGTGTTAATGACCCGAAAGTTTTTTGGCTTATCAGATGAGCTACGAGCAATAAATAGGTCAGTTTTATTGTTTCTACGAGTAAATTATGTGTTGAGAACGCAGTTATAAGCGCAGTGAACTGCCCGACGAAATGTGCTTTAAATTAAATTACTTGGCTCGTATCGTTTGTGGTGCTTTATGTTATCGTGAATTTAATGGATTTACGATAGCGATAAAAATTGGTTGAATTGATAAGGTTTTTCGCTTTAGATCATGTAAAATTTTGGCTAAGACTGAAATGTGTTTATAAATACACCATAAGTTGGTGTTTGTCATTTTTTAAAGTAAAACATGTGATTTTAGTACATGGTACTAATCAAAAAAAGTTTTTTTCAACACGAAATACCAACATGTTACATTAAGACTAGGTACTATTTTTGGTTCATAGCTGACGTTTAAAGTATCAATTATTTTAAATAAACCCTAAAGAGGCAGCCAGAGTAGTGATAAACTTTGCTATTTCTAGTCTTAAGTTGATTTAGATACTAAGTTTTTTGTTATGATGGAGCTGACATGTTCGACTGTATCGATCTAAGCTCCTAAATAAAATAAAGAGAAAAAAAAACCCTACCACATGTACTTAGTTTCCTGAAAATAAAATCGTAGCAATAACTTTAAATAACCTCTAATAAAAGATTGGAAGTCAATTACTAATATAATATTTCTAGATTGATCTCAAGACTCAGTTTAGTTAGAACCCCGCAATCGTTTTGATTTTACGACTGAAACTTTCCAAGCGATTGGCTCGAATCGATTTGAGTGAAACTCATATTTTTCGCAAAATGGATTTCAAGAAAGGATCATATTTTTCCTATAGCCAAGCCGTCGTAATAAATGTTTGGAGAAATGCACTTCAGCTTATCGAAATAAACACAAGTACCTATTTGTATTATTTGAATACCTACGAGGGAAATGTTCAACAACAACAGTACGTCAACAGTAAGGTAATGTTTGGTTAAGTGTGTGTGGAGGTACAATAATATCAATGTAAATGGAAGAGACAATCGATTATATATTTTTTTTCTGGCTGTTGTGCTCTTGACTGTACAAATTACAAACGACATTGAAATATACGAGTAAATATCTGAAACGTAAGAAAGAAGTCTCCTATCAAGTACTTCATTATGGTAGCTGAATCATACTAGAGTTGCCGTAGCTTTGCTGAACATAAAGTGGGTGGCATAGATATTCTTAATACGTTACGGGGCATAATAATAGGCATAATATATTCAACATGACCGTCCAAACAGTCGAAAAACATAAATCGTCACATTTCCATAGAGCGTCGCTCTAAACCGTTCTTTATTTCGTTTTCATATTTGTGAACGCATAATTTTGAATACGAAACGGAACTTGAGCATATACAAAAGAATACTCGTACTTTGAACAAGTTTTAGTATTATGCATGCTGACAAAAATCAAGACAATAAACATCGTTTGCATCACAATAGGTGAAATTCATTGGTCCAGTATTTTTACAATGATGATGTCATAATTCAGCCTCGTAGTTGTATTAGGAGTAGAGTGTAGGTTCTGCTATGTAACAGCACCAAGGCTATACTTTTTTGTTGCTAAATATTCTTTCATAATAGTTAAAACTATCTGTACAAGAGTGTTAATCTTAATGTGACGTCGCGTCGACTGTACTTTGGTAATTACCTGTCCGATCTTCTGAAAAATAAACTTTCAATCTTTTATGCCTTCATTTATGATTAGGTATGATAGCGTCTGGGTATAATAAAATGTATTATTTGATATTTTGATATGGATAAATAAGAAATTAAGCAACTCAGTTATGTCTTTCATCGTTAGTATAATTTCATATGAAACCAACCAGAAACAATGCCAAAAAGCGTATCCATGTATTAACTTTGAAATACTTTCCCATTATGATAATTTCAATACACGAGCCGAGCACACATCGGCCAACATTGAAAATCACAATACTCACGTAGTCATATCCATTTCATTTCAATAATGAATATGGCTCAAAAGATACAGAGCACGTCTCTTAGTACACGCTCCTATGACAAATACGGCGCTATTGTGAAATCACTGTGGAAACGAAAGACAAAGGCAATATGAAAGTATAGACTTATACAAAACGAGGATAATTTTCTCTTTGTCATTAATCGCTGCGATTTAAGGAGGTAAGGTGAGTGGAAATAATTATGAAATACCCGCAACGAGAGGAAGAAGGAATTAAAATTGGAATTGTGTATGTACAAATCTAATTCTAAATATTTTTTCCTCTATGTACAGCTTTCGTGAATAGTAGGTAAGCACCTGTAGAAGTGTTATGTTTATACATTTATAGTAAATTTGTCAATTTTTAACGACATATTATTATTTTATAAAGAAAGCTACAAAGAAACATTGATTTTCAACTCAGATTTTATGCTACGTACGTACGAGTATAGGTTAAATTATCCTTAGAAACCGTTTCAACTCACAATCGTTTCTTCACATAAAAGAAAAATCCTCGAGGATATCAAAGAATATGAAACAAAAGAAATCCGGCTCCAAAATCAAATGTACGAGTAAAATGATTCTACTGAACAATTTTCACAGTAAAGTTCCAATCGACGGAATCCAGCTTATCGGAACCTCTTCCAACGGCATCATTTGTCCAAACGGATTACATAGTATAGGGTTTTCCGATAAAATATGAACTAAACGACTCACCTTGGTATTACGCATGTAACACACGGCATTACTCAGGATCTTATAAGGTGAGAGGAAAAAGATACGGTACGGAATGGACAATTGACAAGGGTAGAGAAGACATAAAGAAACTTTGATATGCTTACATGTACAACGAGTTTCAGAATTCGTGCTCCGAATTTTACTCTCTGAGTTTTGACGAGCATCTGTCTTATTCTTTGCTCATTTTCGTTACTTTGTGTCGAAAATTGCTTGTGACAACGTAATATTGGAGAGATCGATTTTATAAATTGCCGCACAAATAAGTTTCAGGTGTTCGGTATTAAGAGCGAACGGGAATTTTTCATTCTGAACGACTCGCTGTTTACGTCATTGTTACTTTTGCCACAAAACACTGAATAGTACTATTTTTCAACGGAATTGCGATAATTTATATTGAGTATATACCTTCTTATTATCATCGTTATTTTTTTAATGTGCATAGGTAAAGACAACAACTTTTTTGAGTAATTAGCCATCATTTATTTAATTAGAAAAAAAATCACAGTTTTATGGTATGGGAGATGCTCCCATACCATAAAACCTACAGTTAATGGAAATGTTGATTTCAGCAAATAAAACCAGTAAAAATGACCATACACACACAGTCTGTAATCAATAAAGTTTCATGCAATTTCAACTTCGGCCACCAAGGTTATGTAATTCCCCGCTGAAAACCGTATCCAGAATAAACTGGTACCACGTAACGCAGAACTGTAAACCCAGGTCTTCCCGGGGGATTCTAAAGCTCATAACAAATTTAACCCCTCTCGATCAAGTGTGACTTTGAGGTCAACTTTTTGATGGTTATTGATCCCAAAGAGCGGTGTTAGTGAAAAGTTGGTGTCTGTAAAAGGAAATATTTTTATCCAATTACACAATGTTTACTTTGAAACTTGTATGTACATTTACCTGTCACGTTTTGCAAAAGACGCCTTATTTTTTAAGAATAAGAGGTATGGTTATTTTTCCTTTTGGTACCTACATAAACAAAATAACTTTAATTAAAGTGTCTATAAGCTAACAACTTTGAAAAATAACAACTTTTGAACAAAGCTGTTTTAAAAAAAAAACTGTTTTTTTCCAGTAGGTATTTTGACTAGAAAGATAAGTCATAATTTGATTACGATAGGAGAGCTTTTAACACTGAAAGTAGGTTTAGATACTTAAGTAAGTTTGTCATCCTTGAGGAGATCATTTAGGTCACCTACTAGATATTGATAGTCCGCTGTCCCTCACGCAGTGTATAATATTTTTACGCGACAATTTCGTTCGATAACCATAAGCTCCCTCATTCATACGCCGCTCGTATCGCAAGATAAATCGTCCCAGCACACAAATAAACGCGTCCCAATGAAGAAAGAGAACAAAACCTTCACGTATAAGAATACGCATCTACGAGAGCCATAGTAATTTATTATATTCAGTTTGCTCCGATCCATTGACTCTGCGGTCGTCCGAAGCATCCCATTGTCACCGCGTCAAGAACTCTAAGCGGCCGTGTAATATGAATTAATAAGCACAAAGAATCATTATAATGCGTTTATTTGTCGCCACGAAATTCCTGATTCCTTTTATTGTTGTGGAAGACGCTATAGAGGTCTCCGGAACAAATTTTGGTGTATCGCGTGCGCGTGATCACTTATAGTCGTGTCGATAGCAAAGATTAAAAGTTATTAATACAGAATGTTAACTAAGGCTGTCTGAGATTAAAGCGAGCGAATTGTGTCTAAGCATACAAAGTCAGCCAGTGCGCATTTCATAGCGCAGCATTATAGCTCTTTAAAAATCTTGAGTCTATATTTGGAGCGTTTTGTAATTAAACCTCTAATAAACAATTTGGAAGTAGTGCAATTTTTAATGATCTATTTGACTGAAATAGGTACCTGTTACAGGTTGTTGTCTTGTTAAGCATTTAAAAGAATAACGCAAATGACCTACTTAAGTGACTCCCTGATTACCTTTGCATCCTAATCGTCCTAATTATGAACGAAATTACCATTGAGTCTAATTTTAGTAATTTTAAAATTCTCTTAAAGTTGATATGGCAACTTAAAAGGCATAAAACCGAGAGTTTTTAGGTAACCAGTCCATTCCACGTCATATCTGGCTTATCGACTCTAATGACTCGGCTCATAGAGATGAAAGGAGTACCGAAGATCGGCATAATCCGAGCAGATGTACTAATGGCCGCAGATCATTGACCTCGTATTGTTTCCAATATCTCATATTTGTTACGTAAGCAAATAAAACAACTGAATGTCAAGAGTTAGCCAATGATTGAAGGACGCTCCATCAGTTCGAAAACGAATATTGTTGGACGAAAATATTTTTAGAGTGGAAAATACTCGTAAGTATGTGTTATTACGACAATAAAGTAAAGAAGACACATTTTTGATAAACTGTGGAAACAAGAAGTTACTTAAGATTCTTAGGCTGAGTTGCACCACTTAGCTTTGACCGTAACTTTAACGAAAACAGGAGTTTTTTATATGGAGTTTGACAGATTTTTGACGTTTGTCAAAGTTAAAGTAAGATGGGTGCAACCCAGCCTTAGAAATCTTAGTGAAATTTCAGGTAGTAGATTATCCATTTTATGATTCATCAGAAGTTCCATCAGTCTTTCACGAAGATAAAAATAGATTGTTTTGTAACTGATATAACGCTACGACTAAATTGCCAGCGACTGTCGTGTCAGATTTATTCTGAGGATGTTAAGTCTAACGTTGATTAAAGAAGCACATGTCAACAAATCGTTTGATGGAAATAAACTTGAGATTAAAACGAACAAAGAACTGACAAAAAATTGAGGACAACATGAATCCTTCGGGATATTTGTACAAGATACAACAATGGAGTGGATAACAGTTAAATATACTTCAAAGTTAGCAGTGAAATTTGTTTGTAGGGTGGTAATTTTAATCATACTGTGCCTTGGAAACCTGTAAAATACACTCGTGAGAAATTCTCAGTTTCCAGGAAAACTATAGGTAATACAATTCCTCAGTATTGTGGATCATATAATTTAATCTTAGATAATACACTACTGTATTATATCAATTTCAAGTAAAATACGTACATTGGTAATGCTGAATGCGTATCTACCACTAAAATTAGTCACCTTTGGCATGTAGTAGTATAGGTACTACTACATGCCAAATCTAGGTGTCAAGCTAAACTTAAGATCTTATGTATTTTTAATATGGTTTATTTTGGAATTAAAATGTATATATCCAATGTGCTGTCAACTGTACATTATTACTTAGTGAAAAGGATATAATAACATCATTACTTTATAGGTATCGCCTATAACCTATTCTAGTAAAAGCTGATTCGGGAAAATCACATTAATTACTTACTGTTACAGTTTTACGAAAATAAATATCATTTAATGAAAATTTTCTCGAGCCCTGAATATAATAGCACGCTTAATTATATTTAAAACAGACGTCAAAACCGTAAACGTTTAAAACTTTAATCAGAGTTTAAAGGCTTAATTTATTTATATTCGATTAGGGCTTACTGCGAGTTTATAATTATTTATGTTGCAAAACTTTGAGGATAGTTGAATTTGTGCCTGAAGCAGTATTTTAATATTAAAATAACGACTTTCCAGCTTTTAATCTAATAGCTAAACACATTACCCTAGAAAGACCAAATTAGATGGAGGTATTACAAGACTAACATTAAAGAAAACTAAATTCAAGTTGGATAATAATGTTCTTGAGTTCAGATAAGTACCTACCTATTTAGATTATTAACTGACTTTAGCAAACAAGACATAAACTGATTTATGTAAGCTCCTTTTTGAAATTACTTTGCTAGATATTTTTTACAATTATATTAACCTTTGTCATATTTTTTACTTACCTACCTACCTACATAATTATATTTTCTTACACCCGTATTCACAAACGATGCTTGCTTAAGTGAAGCAGCAAATTGAACGCAGCGCTAGCGTTGAATAGAGCTCTGTGATTGGTTCGTGTGTGACCAAAAGGGACGCACGGGGTCCACCCGCAATGTTATAAGGAGGTAACAAAATTCGTAATAAGAAGTATATTTAACCAGAACCAGATGTTCTAAGTATACATCTTACATGACATACCTAATTCCTAAAAGACGAATTACATAGAAAAGTCCATTAGACCAAAAAGGTATAATACCATCTCTAAATTAATATGTATGCTTAGAGGAGACTCGTTTTTGAATTTTTCTATTATAGATTTATATTTTTTTTCTCAGTCTATCCTGTGAGTAATAAAAAGTAATAACCCTTCAAAGGAAAAAATAATTTATGAATCGCAATATACATCTGACGTGGCTCAATTGGACCGCAGTATAAAGTGCTTTCCAAAGTACAAAACCATGTTTCTTTTCAAACAATTATTAAGTTTATTCAAGCCCTTCTATGTTCAAACTAAATTGGAAACACACAAAGAAAATTTTCAATTTTGTATCCATCTCCCAGGACCTCAGATCTTGAGAACGAAGAGATGTTCCTAACTAAAATATTATAACCTACATTTAAAATCGTGATTGCTCTTAGTTGTTGTTAATCAAACGCCCTACAGTCCTATATTTGGTACTGCACCGCCCAGTGTGCAGGTTGCCTGGGGTATTCCATACCATAACGTTTGACCGTGACGTATCTTATGGCTTACGCCACTTCACCGTTATAACAAAAATAAAATTATACATCCCATGCTTTTGCGCAGAAAAAGAAAATGACAGTGAATTAGGTGTCATTATTGTCATTATGTGACACGCAGACTACTAGAGGTACTTTTTGTAAAGTTTTTTTGTAGATAATAAAGCCAATTTGATAACATTTTACTGTCACGATAAGTTATTATAATACGAATACAATTTTGTGATTGATAAAGATACAAAATATGAAAATATCATGATAATGTAATATTATTTCAATGTCCACAAGACGCTAACTAAACCTTAAGTATTCATAAAACTTTACGTCTAATTAGTAACTTCATTTAAATTTAAAATATTCAAAAACTTTTATAAACTAATTACCGCCGTCAGATTCAACGGATTTAGTTTGATCGACGCTACAACTAAACTCCATCTATTTCAATCAAATAAAATAACTAACGTTTAATATTGAAATGAGAGAATTATCTAAAAGTTTAATTAATAATTTTCTAAGCAGTGCTTCCGTAAGACAAAAAGGTAAACCTACGCCTATAACGAGATTACACTAGTTGTGATGTGAGCAATCAAAAGAACGTTAAGGCTGAGTTGTACCATCTTACATTAACTTTGAAAAACGTCAAAAATCTGTCAAATTCCATACAAAAAACACCGGTTACTCTTATTGTTACGGTTAAAATAAGGTGGTGCAACTCAGCCTTAGATTTCGTCCCGTTAAATTCTCGATTAATTTAAAAAGTATTTCGGAAACTGGATGTTAACCGACAAAAATTTACGACGTCGCTAAAACAGAGCCTTAGCAATAACTTAACTCATTTCGAATAAGAAAATTATGTAAAACGAATCGTTTATAATTAATAATTCAGGTCGAAACGAGGAATATAATTATTACCGTCGGTCTACAACGAAATTAAGCTTTGTTTTTTACTGCCTATCTCGAGGATGAGTTGAGAGGTCAGATAATATTAATAGTATAACACTCGACAACACATTGGACTATATTTTTGTTTAAAACAACACTATTAATACCATTTTGGTAATGCTACGTCTGTCTGTACAGAGATTGCCTTGCAGATCGAAAAAGTGCTGGTAGGTACTTTTTCGATCTCCAATGCAGGTAATAAGTACTAAAAATAAATAAAGTTATTAAATAATAAAGATACTAAAGATTTAGAAAAGGGAAAAATAACAAATGTGTTATTTTTCCATAAATTGGATTTGTAATTAAAAAATGTCCTCTGAAGATTAATTAAACAAAAAAAAACTTACAAATTCTGAAAATAAATTGATTTCTTTTCTCATTATCATACATATTTCCATATGGACGGTGTCAAATTGGTTACTAAATACTTGATTTTATAAATCTTAATCTATTTCGGAATTCATAAATTAGTCTAATTTACAATATTATAAATGACAAATTCTATAAAAACCAATAAATCATAACAATCACAATTACCTACGTTATAAATAGATGAAGGTTGCTTTATTTGTGGTTTTCTAAGTCCATTGTAACTGTAGAAGAGAATCTTGATTCCTTGAGTTACAAATTAATATTAATATAGAATTTTCCTTAGTCTTGTGTTTCAACTTCAACCCTTTTGTTCGATCAATTGCTATTGTACTAAATTGTAATGATAGTTAAAACACTAAGGATGGAGTTGAATACGTAAAATAAAATTTTGTATTTCTTAGATGAAATAATAGGTGCACAGATCTCTGTTAATTTCCAAAAATTGACACAATCAATTTTTGGAAATTAACAGAGATCTGTGTTTATTACGCATCACATACACAGACCTTTTAAAGGAAAAAATTGGTCAAGTGACATTAATTTATTCATACAACTATTAACATTAATACTGTAGTATGTAATCAATATCGAAGTTCAAAACTGCGATGTACCCATTAGACCCTAAAGCTATAAGGTACGAGAGTATGCAAGATTCAAAAGTATGGCACTCTTGAAAAAATCATTTTTAAAACCTACCATTAGAACCTGAACAATCTTTAAATCTACCAAGTAGCTAAACAACATATTGCACAAACACAGTCAAAACACTTCCAGACGGCCAAAAAGTGTTCAAATTAATAAAAACAAGCCAAATGTAATTACCGGGCTAACAACTTAACAACAGGCATAATATTTAGCTGTGCAGCCGCCATCGTGATTCAGTAGTAACCGTTTGAGCGCGCGCGCATTGTTCGAGTCCAGGTGTTGCGCTGACAAAACAATCGACTCGAGACTCGAGCGAAAACGGGGCGGGCGACCCGACCCATTCATAAAGATTTTATAAAATCAACCAAAAATATAAAGCAAAAGTGAAAAAAAAACGAAAGGCGGCGAAGTCTCGATAACCGGGTAATATTTCATAATATTAACTACTTAGGGATGTTAAGAATGGATGTGTTATAAAAATTTCATAATTGATACCCATTGTGTCGGTTTCTTATAGGGAAGCGTGTTTGGACCACCGTCAATATCTGCTTATTTATATTTGTAATAAAAATAACATGATACTTTTTGTGGGAATTTGGTAAAATGTTAAAAAATGCTGTCACATTTCAAACCAACTGTCTTTTGCTTACCCATTGAAAATGACTACTTTGTCATTTAGATATTCAGTGTTAGTGGAAAAGTTGAATGTATTCATCAAAATAAATAAGAAATACCTTTATGCCAGGAAAAATATATTTTCTTTAACAATAAGCACAAATAAGTTACGCCACATAAGTAGTAGCCTTGTTTATCAACGTATGCCGCTCGACCCACGCCACTTCGAACAAATATCGAACGTAAGTATGCGCCTATCACAATATCGCACGCCACTGGATACTTCTTACATTGTGAAATGTTTTTACAAGCCTCAAGCACCGCCTCTGTACGGGATCTCAACGCTCCGATACACTTGAATGCAAATAATTAGGTGTATATTCCACGATTTGCCAAAGATGCATTGTACTCTTTATAATATAAGTGGATTTCCCTTCAAAGGCGGCATGACACCGCTACCTAGTACGTGTGTGTATAATGTTATTATTCGGGGCCGCATCTGTCAAAGGCCGTTGCGTCCGTAATTTTACAGTTTAATCAGCGTTAAATGCTCAGAGATTCTGTTGCCGGTGGCAGCAAAAAATTGTAAAAGTCCGCAGACGCGGCCTCAAGAATGCGAGTTCATAAATCACAAGCTGTCAATGGTTACAATGGAATAAAATATCTATAGATGCGCGCTAACAATATGATCGTGAGAGTCGGAATAGAAACAATCATGACTTGAACTTTGGTAATTAGTATGTTGAAACTCTGGAATGAAAACTGATACAATAATATGTGGTATGGAATGGAATTAGTGGTAAACACATTCTCAGAAGCCAAACGAAGAATGTTTTGAATACCCTAAACAGAATAACAAAAGGTAGTCCCAATAAGTAATTTTCCAAAAGCGATACTTGACAGTCTCTATATTTAGACTCAAACAGAAAGTACAATTCATTCGAGTGATGTATATTTAAACACCACATGACAAACGAGTCTAGCAATTATTCTACTCCAACTTCAAAGGATCGGCTCAATATTCTTGAAGCGGCTGGACGTTATTGAACGCGACACAAAGATGCCGTATATAAGGCCAAGACTTCATTACTTGGCAACTGGCTAAAAGCCAAGTAGAATGAGGTTATAAAGACTCTCTGGAGGATCGATAATTATAGTTCTAGAGAAACCTAGAGCGCTAAGTTAGGCCTAGAGCATACGGGATACCATCAGGCAAGCTTTTGACGATAAAAATCTTCCCTTAGCTACCGACCAGGCAAAATACAGCTTAGCTATTTACAAAATAAATGGCGCTTCAATTTTAATACACTGTTTCTGGTACATACGAGTAGTTTAGACTAGAATTTTCCATGATAAGGTTGAATTAATATTAACCATTTCATTTTAACCTACAAAGATATCAGGGACGGACTACCACTGATGTCATTTAAACTAAGGCTGAGTTGCACCACCTAACTTTAACGATAACTGGTGTTTTTTGTATGGAGTTTGACAGATTTTTGACGTTTGTCAAAGTTAAAGTAAGACGGTTTAGTATGGTGCAACTCAGCCTAAGAATATAAATATGTACAACAATTTTCATGAAGCTCTACAATACATAGCAGCATGGAGCTTACTTGTGGTGTGTTTATAGCCTTATATTTCATTGTGGACTGACCACTTAGCGTGGAGAGGAAATAATTTATTCAAAGCAAGCTACTCGCGATGTTATTGGATCATTTGAATGGACAGTAATACAGTTCAGGAATTATTGTGGCACTAAACCGCTTTGAGTAGGTTCCGCGTTCGATTCCCGGTGAGCTATTTATTGTACGATCTTTTCTGTGTAGCTTCAAGTTGTTATAACACTTTTGATAAGTTAAGTTATTAAGTTAAAGCTAAGCTCTCTATGTTCGTTCGTTTCAGCCAAATGACGTCCACTGCTGGACAAAGGCCTCCGCAAAGGTCTCTATGTAAGAGCTATTTTTGTTACTTTGTTCTCTTAATGTAGGTATTTTAATGATAACTACATTTTTGTATTGTTTATTTAATATTTAAATTCGTTGTCTGGTAATGTGTTCTATAAGTCAATTATCTTTAGTTTCTTAATGAAACTGAAAAAACACAAGCAACCGAATTGGAGGTTCTTATTAGAGATGAAACGGATATCCGGTAACTATCCGGTAGGCCGGATATCCGGCCTAAATTTACTATCCGGCCGGATACCGGATAGTAACTCACTATCCGGCCGGATACCGGATATTAAAAAAATACGACAATTTCCTATTAATAAAATGAAATGCATTAATCTTTGAGGTAAATGTCAATAAAATGGCTTATATTAATGACGGCTTTTATTTAAAGTCCAAAAAGTTACAAAAAAGCCATATTAAAGCCTTAAAAAAAACTAATTTCTTTTTCTGGGCTATTCACTCTAATGACGAATACATAATAAATAGTAAATAGGTACATTTTTTTCACTGATGATCTGATGACATGAATGCAGTTCAGTCAGATTACGCAGCAAGTAAACTAATTTAATTTTCGCCATTCAATCACACACGATGGCAACCGAAATCACCCGAATTGATTACCCCCTAGACAAGTGGCAAAATCTGACATTCTACTCGGACTGATTCGATTTTCGAAAAGTGTGACTAGTCTAGTCTACTTAGACCTACTGATCGCGTTCGAAGCACCTGTGCGGCGCTAAACTCGTCACGACATGCAACGAGACAACGGGCCAACTATCCGGCCGCCGGATATCCGGCTATCCGGCCTAGCAGCTGGCCGGATATCCGGTATCCGGTATCCGGCCAAACAACTATCCGTTTCATCTCTAGTTCTTATACAATATATTTTAAGGAATTGAATCAGAAATACATTACTTACATTACCTTGGGATAAAAGAAAAGCTCAGTGAAACTGCTCCAAATAATGTAGAGACAGAAAAAAAGTCAGCATCTGTATGTTTTTCGTCAGCATCTTTGGTGGCATTAATTCGTTATCAGGAGCAAATTACTGTAAATAATCAATTAACGGTTTGCTCCGTGGTAGCCAAACTTAATTAGTCCCTGGTACGGTTCACAAAAACAGCAGATGCGAGGTTTGTACAAGCTTTATTAGTTCAGTAATGTTTTTTTCTGTTTTGCCAACGGTGCGCAGTAAAACACCATCTGTGTTCGACCACGGCTCGGCAAGGCAACAATACACACGAGCGCTCTGTTAGTCGAATAGTTTTATAAAACGAAATAATAGTGCTGAATTCATGGCGTAAATGCAAAAATAGTGCCCGTTTCGAAGTCCACCGAATCAAGAATGGGAGAGCTTTTGTTTTGCGCGAATGAAACGCCAAAATTTTAGTTAGTGTCATAATTTAATACGGTTTATGAAATCAACTTTTTGTTTTTATATTCAGCATGCTATTTCAGAGTCGGTATCAAAAGTTTAATCAAACTGTGATATTTTTTGTTTGTTTTTAAATACCCAGCTAGAGTCTGGTATGTCATTGGCTAGAGTTACAATATTGTGTTTCGCGTCAAATGGCCGTATGAAAAAGCAATAATTGCTTTTGACATACATCAATTCCACGATTCCTGCGTCTTTTTGTACATATTCTGATCATTGTATGTCTGAAGCTGAACACATTTCAGTAACCGTAACCCATTTTGCTGTCTCAACTACCCGCATATGTGTATCTTCGAGTTAAACTTAATTATAACACTTGTCTATAGAGACGGCTCTGATTGTACCACTGAGATTTATTGAGATCCTGCCGAGTCGGTTAGTAAGTATTGGTCTTTTTGTTTCATTCCGCCAAGCTTAATCATGTTGATCTCAGCTAATGTGCCTTTGGTATCGGGTTAAGATGGTGTAATTATTTTCTTAGACTTAATATGGTTTTGTCGAGGCTTATGAGTAAGAAAACACA
This sequence comes from Ostrinia furnacalis, assembly GCF_004193835.3. NCBI lineage: Eukaryota > Metazoa > Arthropoda > Insecta > Lepidoptera > Crambidae > Ostrinia > Ostrinia furnacalis. The sequence goes on along the minus strand of NW_021137591.1, from coordinate 204,544 downwards.
AATATGAGCTTGATGAAACACATTAATTTTATCGTGAGAAATGTTTGTTTCCAGTAGCCTAAAAACACTTAAAAAAACTTTAATACTAAATCAATGTAGATTGTAGTCACAAAATAGAAATGAAATTTTTGTGGTAGTTTAGTAAAATATGGAGAGGTGTTAAATTGGTTTTCGTAGCTCTAACTTTAAAGGTGCTCTGCTAAAATTATGTCAAAATTTCACGCTGAATTTGGTGCGTTCGGTTTTTCGTACTTTACCGGAAACAACGATTAGTAGCATATTGCAAACCTAAAATAAAATTAAGATATCTTTCACTTCAAATTGTGAGGCACAACTTTACATCGGAGCATAATAAAAAAATGCGTATTAAATGTTCGGTTCAAACACGATTGCATAAGACTACATTCGAAAACCGTATTTTAATTACTTATACTCGTACATTTGTTGGTACCAATGTTTATGGCTCGCGTCTGACATTTATAATAATTGCATTCACATGGGTGAGACAACATAATAAACCATGCCTAAGCAAAACTCTATCGTAATTAATATAAATATATCATTGAGATAACAAAACCAATTACAGGTATATATTATCCACACGCTAATAATTAAACGTCAGCTGAACTGGTTTGAAAACATATATTTATCATGGAAACTATAACAAGATGACGGCCGAAATTTTATTTGAACCTTAGTATATATTCAGTGATAGCTATAAATTTGTTTTAATTGATTATAGGATAAGAGCCAGCACTGTTACACGTGATTTGTTCAATCTTTTGATTAAATCGTTGACTTTAATCAACATGTTATTTCCTTTCGATCCTCTTTTAGTTCAAATTTTCTACTTATGTACTTCAACTAATAATATCACGTAAAAAAGTAATTTATGAGTTGTGTAATCTTTTAATTCGATCAAGTTTCATTTTCAGAAAAAATGGTTTGTTATTTTATAAACTAATTTTTAATGCACATTTTCATTTACAGCGTTGCATATTTTTCCACGATTGACTTTAAAAGTTAAGGCTTCATTAATAGGATGGATATTTATGATTATAACTCAGTATGACTTTGTTGTATGCAATAAGAGTCATAATTGAATAAATTATTCGTAACACTCAGCTGGCCCTTGGACTATTACTGTTAATTCACAAAGAAACGAACCGCCTCTAGTCTTTAATTACATTTATGATGATTACGATCCATTTTAAAACTGAATAGCTTCTAGTTGTATTCGAGAAAGAAAGTTACAATGTATTCCAACGTTTGGCGGCTTAGAATTTTTTTCATTTTATTGTAGATAATTATTTTTATTGCGAGCATCAACAAAACGTTTTAATGTTATATTATAACGTATATTTACGTTTGCAAATGTATTAACATCACATGCTATTTATACGATACTAGCGGCCGCCCGCGACTTCGTACGCGTGGATTCTCCTTAGGGGTGGAGTTTCGTAAAATCCTTTCTTAGCGGATTCCTACGTCATAACATCTACCTGCATGCCAAATTTCAGCCCGATCCGTCCAGTGCTGCAGTGGTTTGGGCTGTGCGTTGATCGCTATGTCAGTCAGTCAGTCAGTCACCTTTGAGTTAAGGGAGAGTCCGGTAATTTGGACCAGTTTTTTTCAATCCCATTTTACACATCGTTTTCTTTTCTTTTTGTTAATGGTATATAATTAAAGAGAAATTATTCAACTTACTATTTAATAGGTATTAATCAACACAATTGTTTTATATTTAGCACAAATCAAGAAAATACGAGTTCAGAGCATCGGTCCAATTTAGCCAACCGGTTCGATAATTTGTACCACAGGGTTACTAAATTGGATTTCAATAAATTTCAAGCCTATAAAAAAAACTATGGCAAAATATTATACGATACATTCTTAACAAATTAGGTAACGAAAAGGAACAGTAGTTAATAACATAGACAATCGATATTGTTTTACACGTTATCACGATTTTGAGTAAAAGTTTTGTAATTCCAATTATCGTAACGCACACTTGTACCTCATCTACTTTGCCAGTCTTTTGCTTTGATTTATTGTTAGTCAAACATAACTACGCTATTATAACTTCAAAATATGATTGACTAAAAAAAATTCCAAAATCCTTTGGTAAAGTTCCATACTACTTGATGTGGTACAATTTAGCCAACTAGGTGATAGTGCTTTTAAAAAATCGGTAAAAAATATAGCTTATAAATACCGAAAAATGTTTCAAATAATTGTAATCCACACTAATTTACGCTTCTAAATAATATATTAGAAACACCCTGTGATTAAATTTAACAAAATTACAAACTAAACATGCATTGTCAAAGGTTACTTGAAAACAATGAAAAAATACTTTTCAAAATAAAACACACGTGTTCGTTGTCACGGCAAAAACCACATGGCCAATATTAATTGAATTTAATTGTGTATCGCTGAGTGTTGCAATCACAGAAATTCAATAAATACTTTACGAAATATGAGGGTGGTACAATTTACCCGGCGGTACAATATACCGAACTCTCCCCTATATATTTAGATTATTGATTAAAGACTAATGGAAGATTCATTAGACAGCTATTGATATGTGATAGTAACATTAAGTAAGACATTGTTAAAGGTATACAGTTTCACACTTGCTTCTTACAATTATCGAGGATGACTGGTGATATATCGAATCGAGACGTTCGAGACGTTAGAATATCAAGTAAAGATAAGTGATAGAATATTTCATTACTTCGGTGTCAATAACGTTGTAACTCAGCCGATTATCGGCTGTAATGAAACAAGATAAAATAATATAGGTGTGCTTATTTTATGGCGCACTTTGATGTCCCACCTTAACGCTCATGACTTAAAATAGTACTTAGATAGTGAACCCATCTTGACTTCACAAAGGAAGCATAAACTATAATGCAACACATTCCTTAAAAAGAATCATAAAATCCTCACATAATTTTCATCGCGTCTCCATAAAAAATCTCAGCTATAAATTACGACGGTTGACAAAATACTATTTAATATCCCTTCTTTATAACGTGTTACGTCATCCAGCGTCATTTGAGGGTAATGCTCGAAGCATTCATCCCTAAATTAGGAACAAATTTTTTCAACGCTGTCCTACCATCAATCTGCTTTTGAAGCACTACTTATTCCCTTGTTATTTCTTTCGTCTTGCTCTTTAAGGTGCACATTGGGGGTAACAAATACTGAATGTATTATCTATTTTGTCTTACCCGTGACAATAATTAATGGGTGGATTTAAACGCTTCCTCACGCCCGTGACATTAACACAAATAGAATGATCTTCGTGTTCTCAACGTGGCTCCTTTGATTCCAGTATTTTTAGCTCGGCAGGCTCAACTTTTGTATATTAATTTGTGTATGCAGTCCTGTTTTAGTACTTTGATGTTTTGCGTTAAGAGATGTCTGGTAATTTTCAGCTTAGTGGCCATTACGCGTGTTGGACATTGAATTAGTTAAGAGCCTGTTCAGTGTAATCGTTTCAATTTGGATGTTACGAACCATTTATGCAATTTAGAGATACTGAATTTTCAATAGCGGCTATTTTCTCTTGGGGAACATAAAATTTCTCTATAAACGGACCGAACACATTCACAATAGCTTTGTGTGCTTGTTTAATTTTGTTTTAGGCATAAATAATTTGAGTCATAAGCCTATGTAGGATAAAATGGAATCTTATTGTGTCAAAGATGATCATAAACTACGAGGTAAGTGAAAATAGCATTCGAGTGTCATTGGAAAAGGAACATTAACCGCACGCAATAAAGAACATCCAATCGGACGGGGGTTAGGACATGCGTGAGATATTGCAATCAGCTGTGCAGTAAAATGCAGTAACAAAGGATTATGTATTTGAAATGATGATTCTATTGAGACTTTAAGTAAGATTAGTTTGTACGAGTCAACTCGAACATTAAAATACTTTTACGAGTTGTTTGCTTACAATGTCAATTTAAATAAAATCAGTATAATTAAAACATTTGATTGTTCAACTAGTAGGTAGACATTTAAATCTCATTAGAGGTCGCTGTTGAATGATAATTATACAGGGTGTTAGGTAAATGGGTATATGAGCCGACACTAGCCCATGTTAACTGGGCATATAAATGGTATGGTGAAGTCAGAAAATTGATATCTTCATTTTAATTATTTTATTTTCCATACAAATCGGATTTTATCAAATTTATTTTGTATGAAAATTTAAAAAAATAAAATGATGATATCAAATTTCTGACTTCACCATACCATTTATATGCCCATGTTAACATGGGCTAGTGTCGGCTCATATACCCATTTACCTAACACCCTGTATATTTTGACATTAATATAATTTTACATCACATATAAATGAGCTTTGAACGCTTTCATCATAATACAATAATGATCGGAGCTTTGCATTCGAATGATAATATTAAGACAGATAATAAACAAGACAAGTAAATACGTAACTACATGCCCTTCTCAAGGAGCTCCTGTCTGAGTGAGGTCTGAATCTATTAATTGTAATATGATCTATTTTCATCAGACGCATCTGTAAGCGTCTCTCAAAATAGGTCTTTGTTAAGCCCTAACTACCCATAATCATGCAATATTGTGCCAAAACAACACGCTTTGAGAACATACTCGATCGAAACATTTAAAACTTTAAGAACATACTGTTATTCTCGTAACCCTTCCTTTGCGCCGCAGTGTTGCGCAAAAACAAAGCCCCATAAGATAAAGTCACAATTAACAAGAGCTTGAAGCTAACTTAAATGAACAATAAGTTCCGAGGACGCTACCGTTGTGTTGCTCGCCTTACATCGCCTTTGCAGTAATAATAAATAGAGTTAACAGGACTTAAATAAGTTATAAATTTACTGGATTGGTTTTACGTTGGACTGCATTTGTTTTTGATGTTCGATTTCAATTGTTTTAGCAGAATGTTATAAAGGAACGTTTTGATGATAAATTTTATTTTATTTCACGTTACTTTGTGGAACATTAATACCTACCAATAAACATTTTTTACACAACACAAATTTCTAGAAGTGAGCTTTGCTCTAAGAACATTACGTTTATTTCACTAATTCAACATTATATCCCTGTATAAGTAATTTTTAATATCGTTAACAACTTTAAATTGAATGTATAATTAAACCGTAATGTTACGTATATTTCTTTCGGATCGGTTGAGGAGATATTAAAGTTTGTAAAGAAAGGCACATAAAGCATGTGTACCTACTTACGTGTTCGAACAAACAATAATTTTGTTTGTACATTTTAAGCCTAAAGTACTTCCTTCTTAAGAATGTTAGCCACGAGCCGAGTAATTTTCAACGTTTGAAATGAAAATCCGGCAGTAATAACGTTGGAAACGACACGTTACAAGATTTAAACATTATTATCTGTCCATCACACAATTAATTTAAACGTGCGTGCCGCTTGAGGTAAAATACGGCTACATTATTTAGACTAACTCGACACACATGACATAAGATCTAAATCGTAAGTCATAACAGGACTAACAAGTATGCCATACTTCACGGCATACGTTCCTGTGTTTATCTGGGACCGTTATTTTAGTATCTAAGTAAGTAACAAGCTGGAAGATTTATTGGTTAAGGCGAAGACTTGGTACCTACGTACGTGCGAGTCTTGGAAGTAGAGATCGCTTGATAATGATATTTTTGAAGTGCTGAGGAATAAATTGGCTGTCTATTTTCTGTCTTACGTTAAGTTATTGAACTACAAGATAGGCTCTTTGAGAAACCAGTCATAGAATACTGAATAAGAGCTGGTTTGATATTTTGAAGCCTCAGACTTCTGGCTTGTTTGTACTAGTATTTGGAAAAACAATCATTGTATCATTTATTTAGTCACAAAAATATAATTTTTATTTAGTTTAAGCTGAAAAAAAATTAAAAATACTAAAAAAATAAGCCAAAAGTTTTTGTTTTAAGTAAGTTGACTGAAACAAACAACCTTTTTTCACACCAACTTCAACATTTCTTCAGAATTATTATGCTTACTTCTTTATCACCGCAAAAATAATTCTCAGTTGCATTTATCGCTGCTGTCATCAGTCATCACATGCGAAAAAATAAAAAACAGGTGAAGTGCATTCCGAGCTTAGTGATATGAGTTCCGTAACAAACGTTTTTCAGTATCATGTAGGTACTTAGTACATAAAAATTTGGCACCTTACCTGTTTCTGGCGTATTTTTTTCATAACTTCTGTGTTCTTTGATCTCATTAATATCTAAGTATAAACTTTAGGTAGTGGCTTGTGTACCCAACCTTAGGTATTTGTCAATCCAGAGTTAACTTGGTAATTTTGAAATATTCGTATTAAAGCTATCACCACTGCTTTTTGAAGCCCATAAAATAAAATATACCTACTAACGTGATGCAAGCATATAATCATAAGTCNATATAATAATAACTGAGTGTGCTTGTTACCACGAGTTTACGTTAGGTGTGCTCGCTAGCGATTGCGTCAAAAAAGGACTTTGAAATTTTTAGTTCTTCAAAGTAGCTGCTTTACAAACTGTCCTACATTTTAATGTCTATTTTAACGCAGTCGCTAGCGCGCACACCTAACGTAAACTCATGGTAAGCACACAGTTCTTTACGTTTTCGCAATTTGCGCACGGAACCAAAAATTACACGGAACCTGTTCTTCGTGTTTTGTGGTTCTTGAAACAGAATATTGTTATGTTCATTATATCGTGTTTGTACGGGAACATCCTTGTTAGCCAGTTTTGATACAGTTATCTCGGTTCTTCAACCGTTTTAGATAACAGTAACTTTTTAAGATTTTGTTTGATCTTTAACAGTGTAAAAGAATATTATTAATTTTCCTTCTCTTTAATAGGTAGGTTAATTAATTTAAAGTAAAATCCTTTGAGCGAAAACGTAGGTAAGTAGGTACGGACGACAGCATATCAAGCTAAAAGCATTTTTATTCATCTTAGTAAACACAAAGCGCACCTAAACTATTCCTGAAAGCGCACCTGTGTTTAATGATACATATAAAGATTTTAAACTTTATGTGTACCTACTAAGGTAAATAATAAGTGCCAGGGCAATATAACATAGGTATAACAGCTTCGACGAATACCTCATCTTGTGTCGTTGCAATAAAGGTTATTTTTATTCTGCACAAAAGATATTCTTCAACAGTGACTAAGATATTTTTGTGGTAGAATTTATATAGTAAACCTATCAAAAGAAAGTCTCGTAGCAAAATAATTCATTTTCATTTGAGGCTGAATCTTTGTCTACCGTCAATTTACTTGTGATGGATTACGTTTAGGTACTCTGAAATGTCTTTTTATTTTTTCTTAAGCAGATTTTTCTCAACCTCTACTATAAATAGTCCTTTTATCTGATTTTTTATTAACGCTCTTGATCTTATATTTTGTATCTGTTACCGTAAAATTGTGAAATTCGTCAGATTATAATCTGACGTAGTTAATAATAACAATGTGACGGAGTTCACAAATTCACATTGACATTATCATAAATGTTTGCGACTGGTATCAAAAACTAGACGTCTGGGTTAACTAGATGTAGTACCTTATTTAAATGAAAACAATTTAGTATATTCTCCGTAACATAATATGATTACTACTCGACAATCAGGCTGACCCCATTCTGTAATGTCTAACTAAAATATCTTCACTACATTCTGTGACCTACAAAGTTAATTTCATGGTAGACCTTAAGGTCAAAAGTCTAGCGCCCTAACCACTAGCTACATCATATAAACGTGGAACTATATTTGTCACTAAAATGACTTTAATTGACAAACCCATGCTTTGACTAACGCATGCATTTTTAAAGGTAACCTTTTAGTACAGTTAAAAAATGTACCACCATTAAAAAACGTATAGCTACACGCTAAATTAAATCCCCTTTTTAAAGTGTCTATTTTTTTGCCAAATTTTATTCCTAATCTTGTTAAACTGTAATTTATCTCTATGGCGATTATCACACTGCGCTGCGCTCCGCCGCGATCCGCGTGATTTCATATAAAAAATCTCGCGCGCTGACGCGTTGTCAGTGTGTTATGCCGCGCGTGTTTCCTATACAAACTGAGGTACTTGCTTAAAATGATTAAATCTGTCGTCTCGCGTACCGCGGCGGAGCGCGGCGCAGTGTGATAATCGCCTATGTAAAAAGTTTTCACTATCGGTTCAGTGATTCTGTGAAAAAAAAAACAAAATGAACATAACTTTTCACATTAGGTATAATATTGGATAATAATGTATGCAAATAAGTATAAATAAAGTAAGCATCAGTCCGGCCCCAGTAGGAGTTTTAAGCCTTATTTATTATCGATACTTGATACATGGTCGCTCGGGTACAAATAACATCGATATCGATAAATATACGATAGGTACCTCATATGAGGTCAAATACGTTTCTCCTCGGCTCTCTAACTTTCGCGGGTACCCAGCTAGGAATCAGCAAATGGTTCGAACAGTACGTGAGGCAGATTATATCTGGGGTCTAAGACTATGGAAAGCCGTGGCGTTGCTTGGGTTTAATTAATATTATTTTGGAGTTAAAATTAACAAATGAACGCGTTGCGTTTTATGGTTTTTAGTTTAAATTACCGTTTATTCGCAAGATAAAATTACCATTTTCTTTTAACACTGATCGTCAAGGTGAAATTTTTTTGCATTAGTTTGCAAAATGTTTTTTTTAAAACTCTACAAACCACTAAAAGACGGCTTCAAAATTTCAGACTTCAAAAGATACGGATATGCTGATAGAATATCAAAAACTATAAAAGACTTATTCACGCTACCATTTTCATGACATAAAGACAAACGTGCCGATCTACATTCGTATGAATATTTCATTCGATCTCAACATAATACATTATACGTACTCAGATAGTCATGTATCGAGCGAAACTGGGTTAAATTTGTACGTGACAAAATGTTTTCGTACTGCTAGTACCGATTTTACGTAGCATAAATATACAGGGTGTTGATTGGGCTCAATAACGTGCCTTGGGGAAGGCCTGTGATCTAAAATTGACTGAGGTACGCTAATGATGAAGATGCAGATATTACGAATAAAAAAAACACAGTGCGTAACTGGACTGTGAAAGTAAGTGTTAAAAAGTATATTTTAACCTGTGCACTGAGAAAAATGTTTGGTTACTGCTTACACAACAAAAATGACCACCGAACTAAGTGTTAACTATAACCAAACTAAGTGTAGCTCACTACAGAATTATTTGTTTAATTTACACAACATTTTGTTCCTCATAACCAAAGTGTTCGGTGGTCACTTTTGTTGTGTAAGCAGTAACCAAACATTTTTTACAGTGTGATTATTTCGTAAGCGTTTCGTTTCATTTTAGCGTCTAGACCTACCTAGGTAATTATAATTTATGGATTATAACAATCAATAAATTATATTATGGATAATAAAATAGATAAGCAGGCATAATATTATGCATAGTATCTGATAGTACCCTATTCACTTCAATAATATTATCTACACCCCCTGTATATTGGTATGCTGTACAAAATTGTACGCATTAATTCTCCCCTGTGATCAAAGGCTCAATTCACTCCGGTATCGCGTCCTAAAATTACATACAAACTTGACGTTTGTATCTATTTTGTATGAAAATATGTAGGCATAATATGCTTAGGCAGACGTGTTTTAGGATCATGAAACTTATAACCTCTAGATATTATTTTGATAAACTTAATTACTCTATGGAATAGTTTCAGAAATAAATAGGTACTGTAGTAACGGCAGAGTTTGATAAAAGTTTTTATCAAATCGTAATTCTATGTCGCTAAGTGATTACTTTTTTTCCACTGTCAAAAATTTTTAAGTTTATATTATTTATTTTTAGTCAAATAAGTAGTCATTGGCTTTCAAAATATTATTTACTAGCTTTTTGCCCACGGTTTCACCCGCGTGAAATTTAATTTGTCACAGATCGTCATAAATTATAACCTATATGTTATTCTAGGTTATAAACATTAATACTGTAAAGTTTCATCAAAATCCGTTCAGTAGTTTTTGCGTGAAAGAGTAACAAACATCCAGACATCCAGACATCCAAACTTTCGCATTTATACTCGTAATATTATATTAGTAGAATAAGAATTTCTTAGGTAGAATTTATTATCATTTCAGAATAAAATATTTTCAAGATATACTTGAACGTATTCTCAGATATAAGATTCGAAAGACTTTCACGAGATGATCCTTAAATTGGTAGCTGAGACGATATTAAGTCCATGCCAGAGTGGACTTGATTCCACAAAAGAATACCAATTTGTTTTTCTTACAACAATACAAAATGCTCCAATTATTAAATTCCTGATATGCAACCGACTGGAATCTCAAATCAAACAATAGCTATACAAGAAAATATGAATTATAAGAATTGAGTTGTATTATAATTTTTTCTCGAACGTCCGATATCGGAGGCACTTCATTATTAATTAATAAAAACATATTTATGAATTATTTATTACACAAGATCAACTCCGGCCAAATGCCGAGCATTGTTATGGTTTAATTTATTGGGCACTAAGAAGTCGTAAATATGGCGGGGGCTGTATAAGTGGGCTTTGAAAAACGCATAAACTGCAAGCTAATCTTAAGTTATGATTGATAAACATGAACTTTGGCTTGGAAATGACAATTTATATCTTAATTTTTGGGATTATTTTCATATTATTATTCATCGGCAACCAATTGCTTGAGGCAATGATCAAATATACAAATTATTTCGGGACTTTAGTGAACAAGTTTCGAGGATGCACCCTTTGAAATCAGCAAGCAATTTCAAATATGCAAATCTTTTAAGAATTGACAGCAAAATTAGCTTCAATGATGAATCGAAATAAACTCAAATGTCGAATCATTTAGAAGATTTACATAATGAGAGGCAAACATTCGAATCATTTAATTAGGAATTCGCAATATTAAATACCAATTTGAATATTTTAAAACAGGTAGAGATGTTGTGGAATAACTTTTCATTTATAGTCCAAATGTAATTTGTCTGAGTCATAAACGTCTAAATAAATGTAATCGTATTGTTGGAGGGAATAGTTATTACTAATAAGATTGGCCATAAATTGTGTTTTAGTAAAAATTAAAAGCCAATTCTGATATGTAAATTAAAGTGAATAGGTGAGAATGCCAAATGAGGATAATAGATCATCGATTAATGATCTTAGGAGACAAATTTAAAACTTTTGGTCAGTAAAATTAGCGGTCAGGAAGTCTCACTCAAAATAAAATAATGAAAAATAGGTGTTAGATTATAGAGAGGTTATATATTTTATCCGTACTACCTACTCGTACCTATAGGTTGTGTTTTTATGTTCTTTACATTAAGACAGTTTGAACTCTTTAAATATTATGGATTCTATGATGTCCTAATATCAGACGTTGTCAAGACAAAACAAAAAAAAGCAAAGTTTTAAATTCTTCAGTAAAAAACACCTAATAGATAAGTGTGAAAAAAGCGAAGACGTTACAAATAGCTTACATTATCAGCATCTCAGTTGACTAAAAGTGAGGGAAACGCACCGACATGGATATTTCCATAACATTTTTTGCTGGCACGTGAAGAGTGATAAATTACCGCGCAACCGCGCCTGAATGCAAATCTCTGGAAGTGGGTCAGCCTGTAGATCAAATGGGTGTAGAGTTAGTAATACCACTATGCCAAGGCGCAGATCACCGACTTTTAGTTGGCCGATAGTTGAGCCCGATTCTAATTTGTATGAAGAATCGGCCGATACCAAATCGGTGTAATGTGGTGCGCACTTTCATACATTCTCTATACTGATCAACAGCCCGACCCAACTATCGGCCAACTAAAAATCGGTGATCTGCGCCTAGGCTAAGGTCTACAAACCTACTCCATCAGTTGAAGAGTACACTTGGAAAAAGGTTACAATTATCGCAGTTTAATAACTGAAATATCTACGTTAGTAAGTACTTAGATATTTTTTCTTTTATGTGAAATAAATTGTAACGTAATAATTTCATGCAGTAAGGTTTTCTCTACCAGTTAAACTCTTTTGATACCTGACAGCCATTTCATTATTAGAGATTCATAGTTATTTCATTATCATGCAGGTATAAATATAAATGAAAAGATTTATAGAGTAAGTAACTAAATCTATATTTTTATGACGACTTCGATGTTAGAAAACTTAGAAAGAATTATGAATGAAAAGAAATTCAAGAAAGTACAGTCAACAGTTTTAGCATGATATGCTATCTTCCGTAACTTAGGGTCTACTGTACATTACTCTCTTGTGTGTAGATGTTATTTTTCCACGTTGAATCACTACTGAGAGAGCACCACTCCTGAATGATTGATCTCTTATTGTCTCATGACATTTTTACGATTCGGGGGTGTAATAGAAATTTTTACAACTCGAACCGTTTCGAGCGAAATTCTTTGTGTGCGGTTGTGCTCAAGTATTGTGGCCATTCAATGACTTTTTGCAAATCCGGTCCTCTGATAGATCTGTCAGTTGGGTAAGTGATTGAGTATGCAGCCGATGCAATTTTGTAAACACAAAAAATAAGAACCATCTTGATATTGATGACTTTAGTGTGGATATTTTGATTACTTACTTCCTTCCAAAAATGTCACAATAGGGATGAGAAAAACGGAAGGAATATAAACAAAAATCGAGATAGACGCGTGAAAAAAAGCCTATAATAATAGGCAAACATTTTGAAAATGCCTATGAGTTTAGTAACGACGCGATTTTAATAACGATGCAATAACAATAACTACATAGTTTAAAATAAACCGTTATTCGAAAATAACAATATTAACAATCACAGATACATCTATTTTAGTATTTATTGCTGACTAGCTTTCCGCCCGCGGCTTCGCCCGCGTGGAATATTTATGTCACAGGAAAACTTATCGCGCGCGTCCCTGTTTCAAAAACCGGGATGAAAACTATCCTATGTATGTCCTTTACCGGGACTCAAACTATTTCTATGCCAAATTTTATCAAAATCGTTAGGCGTGAAAGCAAGACAGACAGACAGACCGACAGACAGAGTTACTTTCGTATTTATAATATTAGTAGGTATAATTAGTAGGTATTAGTAGGTATAGATAGAGCTTTACAGTAAAAAACGACACACGATTCACAACATATTTCGCAATAATTTAACCGTAACCCTGATGACTATCTCGGAATCTAGAACACGAGCATAAAGATTTATAGAATCCTAAAAATCGCTGCGTGTCGGAACGTAAAAGGTAAAAAATGGGCTAATATACCAGTCAACGAAATTATTACCCATACTGAAACCTCCCGGGATCGCTTCCCGTGTACCAATCATGCCATTAAGATGCTAAATTGTAAGCTATAAAATGAAAAAACGTTGGATTCTGTGCCTAAAGAAAGTAAGGTGCATGTAATCATCACACTGCGGTGTTGGGTAAAACACAAACGCTGCCCGCTGGGCGAATTACTGACACGAATGTCAATTTGCTTGGAATTTATCTTATATCAAAATAATTTGCTTGATTTAACAATTTTGTCTTTTAAGTATCTCGCAAAATAGGCGGCTAGATGATCAGCAAATAATCTACAAACTTAGGTATTACTTTTTTAATGATCAACGATTTCACACTAAGGCTGGTGCAACTCCATCTTACTTTAGCTTTAACAAAACGTCAAGAATTTGTCAAACCCCATACAAAAAGCACTGGTTATTATCATAGTTACTTTTAAAGTAAGTTGGTGTAACTCTGCCTAATACTTTCTAAAGACATTGCAGCTTAGCAATTGGATGTAATTTACTTCTCTCAGTGGATAGAAATTGATGTATTTTCCATCAAGTCTCTATGCAAGATCGTAATCAGTCCCCAGTTATAAGTTAATATAGGCCTGCAGCGACATGATTTCACACTCGCACAAAATAAATGTAAGTTTTGTTACTTTCAGAAACTCATTGAAAAATGCACATAACATTATTCGGTGAGCGCTTTTCGTGTAGACTTGAAAATGCCCGGGGTCATTACAAGCATCATGCATATGATATTTAAATTTTGTTTAATTTCACACTTAAAGTAGTGGTTACTTTTGGAAGGCACGATCGTTAGGGGTGAATATACAGTAACAAAATTGCAGAATTAATTGCGGTAGCTCGCATTTAACGTGGTATTCGATTTCGGAAGCTATTTACGGTAATTAATTTCTAGGAAAGGATCGCTCCAGTTTTAGGTGAATACTCTTTGCTTTTGATGCGTGTACCTACACGAATCTCGTGATTCCTAGAAACCTCGGATCAATCTCTCCTACATTTACTATGTTAGACAAGCCCCATTTCCTAGATATCCTGAACATTAATGAGGACCGTAACGAAGCGAAGTTCTAGTCATAACATTAACGCGTCGACTCTTGCGCATCAATCATAAGTTAGTTTGACTTACACAATGAACCGTGAGCTAATTCACGTTGTTTTGTTCCGTAGCCGCGGCATGTGATGATACAAGTCGTTTTATAATAATAGTGTTATGTATCAAGTTATAGGTAAATTATTCGTTGGATATGCTTGGAAGTTTAAAGATAACTTCCCAATTACTAACTGTAATGATGTTTTAATTGTGAATGATCATACGTAAAAGTTACATTTTCCTTTTTTTCTTACATTTTACATTAGAGATATCATATTAGACATGCGTATTATATTTCATGATAAGAGATCACACATAAAAAATACCTAAAAAGTTTAAAAAAATAAAGTAAATATCACGATCTGGTTAATTTGTGTTAAAGAATGTGCCATAAGTGTCCCAAATTACGGCAATACGGACTTCTAATAACAAGACGAGGTCCTTCCTCGGTGACGGATCCACAAAATATGTTGATGATGATGACTTATGTAATGCAATCATCTGTAACATTTGACGCGGACGTTGGCCATTGTACGGACAGCAAAGACAAAAATACAATGTAGGAGTAAAAGTGTCCATTGTTGTAATTTACAATAACTTTTATAAAAATGTTTTGATGCATGAGATAGCACAAAAAGCGGTATCTTTAATTCATTGCCTGCTAAAATATTTTGGCCAAATTTTTTTTGTATCCTAGACATTTTAGGCATAGGTACATAACTCGCACTCTGGTGCAACTCCGTTAGTCTACTCTCGCGATCTCACCTACTCAGATTGTAGTAGATCCAACAGTATTGTATTATAGTTGATGAATAGAAAACCTCATTTGTTATTGAATTGTCTCATCTTTGCCGACAGTACGGTTGTTAATGACGATTAAAGTAATACGGCGTAACATCCAGCCGCCATTGCCAGTCTCTAATCCGACGCGCGCGCAGGTAGCGACCGATGTTCATTCAACTCGCGCAATATTTTATACGTCAAATGGGAAGCCAAGGTTACGAGTACTACGTTATACGTAATCGCGGTGTGATAGCATCAAAGTTGATGGGGATTTTTATTAGTACGTGAATCAGAAGTCGAGAACAGTTCTTTCTTTTATTTTCTAACATAAATTAATGATGTACGATGTCGCAATAACTAAATGAGGAATGTGAATGTTTTGAAATACTTATTTTAACATTGTTATGACGTAGTGGTTAAGGATTTGATTAACACGTCAAAGGTTGTGGGTTCGATCCCCACACAAATATTTAGTAGGTAGTATTAGGCTGAGTGCAACTCCACTACTAACTCAACCTAACTTTGAACGTAACTATAGTCATAGTCATAGTCATATATGTTTATTGCATCATGTTGGTACATTTGGATCTTAAATATTAATACAGAGTCCCGAAACATGGCCCTGTAAGGGCATTGCAACATTATAGGTACATACAATATTAAAATCTTAATTATCAAAATAACAATATTACAGACAATAATTGCTTAGGTATATTTATTTATTTATCTAGATTTGAGATCAAAGAATTCTTTTAACGTGTAGAAACATTTACTTAGTAGCCATTCTTTTAATTTTTTACAAAACAAATTATCTTTTTCAATGCCTTTTATTTCCTTAGGTATCATGTTATATATTTTTATTGACATATGATAGGTTCCTGAGCTAACTAGATGTAATTTAGTGAAAGGTGGAACTAGTCTATTTCTATGTCTAAGGTTTCTTTCCTGAGGATAGAGATCTTTGGCTTGGGAATATTCATGACATTTTTTTNAGTCGGTTGAAAAGAAAGTATAATGACATCATACACATGTATGTTTGTGTCAGATTCTACACTCTTAGCTCACATATAAATTTCCTTCTTCATACTCCTGCATCCTTGCATGATGTTCTGTTTGAAGGTATGCCTATCCGACTACTCAGAATCTGCCAGTCTGGCTTCAAATGTTCTAGGGTCTCCTCGTCTTACGATCGATTTTGGTTTCAGCCTACTTAATAAAATACCCATTTCACGCCACAGTAAAATACACTGTTACAATTATGTATACCAAACACACAACCTAATTTTTACTATGCCTACTTCTTTACGCTCTATGTAAGTAATTTATCATTGTAACTTTAATGTGCATTATTTATTGCTTACAGACCGAATGTGAGTCGAACATACTTCGGATGTAAAAGACACGTTCGGCCACAGTTAACTGGTCTGTTACTCTGTTATAACTCATTCCCGTAATTAGAGCTAACGTTAATTAAGTGCTAATCTTTGTTATTTATCTACAATTATCATAAAATACACATTAATACAAAGTCTAATTTGGCATGAGAACATTAAGGCCGTGAACTGATAACAATAAAACTTGAATGACCTTTAAATTTTAACGTGGACATTTATTAGGCTTAGTAAAGGGTGAAGTGGACTCTTTCATTAAAAATTTGACTTTCATAAAAATAGTAGGTACTGTAAATTTTATGAAAAAAATAGAGCGTACTTCGATAGTGACATCATAATACATAAAAAAGTGCACTTGATAAATTTTGAACCAGTTTAGAATTTACCACTAATATTAAATTTTTAGGTTGAGTTCCACCACCTAACTTTGACAATAACCATGACGATTACCGGTGTTTTTTGTATGGAGTTTGACAGATTTTTAACGTTTGTCAAAGTTAAAGTAAGATAGTGCAACCCAGCCTTAGTATTAGTTTACTTACCTTTAATTAAGAAACTATGAAAGGAATAAAAAAGAAAATGTGAAAAGTTTCTAAAAACCTACTGAATCTGAAATATTTGAAAGGTCATCTGTCATACTTATTTTGAATAAAGTTAACCTAACTTAATCGATACCTAATTAATTTAAATCATTTTTATTTATTAGTCGAGTCACATAATAATACTTCTTAGGAATTTCTTTCCTGACAACTGTTGTGACAAAATAAAAAACCTTATCAAATCTAATTAAATAAATACATAACAATTCGTCTTAATCTGATTTAATAGGCAAAAAATAATTTCGGTCGTACTAATGAGAGCGTTGAAACAATGAACTTGTAACTGTATTATTTTTATCAAAATAACTGTCGTCACGCAATACAGTTTAAACGGTAGCACACAACAGATGTGGTTTTGTTAATTACCTAATGTAATTACAAAATTATCACGAATATTATCTGCTTAGTTACTTATAGCATTCATTAAAGCATTTAAGCTAATTTTAAGGATCAAAAAGTTAAGTTTTTAGGAGTTAGTTTAAGCAGGTCAACTAATTAAATATTCGTAGTATCTTATCTATGTATACTAATTCGTTTAAAAAAGATTTCCCTGACGATTTGAGTAAAATCAAATCAAAAGCTGTAATTAAAGAAAGACCCCATAAATTCTCTCAAAAACAATTCTAAAAGTATAATTTGACATACATTTATTGTACGATGCGAGATAACGTTCTCGCTATGTGTCGAGCCGTTATTTTATTGTTGTTGAAGCCAAAACAGATAAAATTTTCGTATACGACGACCCTTACAATGTTAGCAACAAATGAAATTGATAAGGAAATTTTATAGCAGGATGTATTCGAATAAAAATGGAGGTCGGAGCTTTGGAATGACCTTTTGAGCTTAAACACGTTCTTATACGGGAACGGCTAAGCACAAAGCAATGGACGTGACGTTAGATTGGAGTTTACTACGGTGAAACGGATTTCGACGTGAAAACGAACTGTGGGCAGACACAGACAGTAAACAAAAGGGAGTAATATTGGGAGACAATTGTGACTTTTTGCTACATGTTTGTAGGTGTTACAAAGATACAACACAATAAAGGGAAGGACAAAACTCATATTAAACTCAAGTGGGTGATTGGTTGAGTCATAAAAATGTAGACCTGTATGGTATTAGGAAACTAGTCTAGTTTTGAGTGTAGTTTTGAAATACGAGTCTAAATGCCTTTGTGTTGAATCCTAAATTATTTGATGGATACTGAAAATTTGGCANTTTTGATCTAAGTAACTGATAACATTTTACACATGTACGAAACTTTTGTGGTTAATGGTATTAGTCTAATTGAATCATTATACACAAAATAAATAATCATTTGTCTTTTACTTTTTGTGATATAAATTAAGTTACATTCTTTTTCATCAACCAACAATACATAGTTTTTTTTGTGTATATTAATATGAGTCATCTTATATTGTTAATCACAAATTCAATCTGAACAACTTCAATCGTGTAAAAAGTAGTAACACGAGTTGTACCTCTTGACACAATAAAAAATTGAAAGAAGCCTCCGGTACACTTTGTTAAATGTAGACATGTATCAATATACACGAAAGAAAACTCAAAATTGGTTCACAAAGCCTAACTTGTATCATTTGGCACAAAATTATTTTCTTTTCTATACGTCGTATCAACATACCGATTAGATACAAAAATAGCTAATTTTTCAGAGATTCACATTATGTTATAAAGTCAATTTTGATCTAAGTCGAGTTAGATCCCTTTTCACTGGGGGTACAGATTGCAGCTTAGCAATTGGATGTAATTTACTTCTCTTGGTAGATAGAAACTCATGTAATTTCCATCAAGTCTCTATGCAAGATCGTAATCAGTCCCCAGTTATAAGTTAATATAGGCCTGCAGCGACTTACATGATTTCACACTCGCACAAAATAAATGTAAGTTTTGTTACTTTCAGAAACTCATTGAAAAATGCACATAACATTATTCGGTGAGCGCTTTTCGTGTAGACTTGAAAATGCCCGGGGTCATTACAAGCATCATGCATATGATATTTAAATTTTGTTTAATTTCACACTTAAAGTAGCGGTTACTTTTGAAAGGCACGATCGTTAGGGGTGAATATACAGTAACAAAATTGCAGAATTAATTGTGGTAGCTCGCATTTAACGTGGTATTCGATTTCGGAAGCTATTTACGTTAACTTCTAGGAAGGATCGTTCCAGTTTTAGGTGAATACTCTTGGCTTTTGATGTGTGTACCTACACGAATCACGGGATTTCTAGAAACCTCGGATCAATCTCTCCTACATTTACTATGTTAGACAAGCCCCATTTCCTAGATATCCTGAACATTAATGAGGACCGTAACGAAGCGAAGTTCTAGTCATAACATTAACGCGTCGACTCTTGCGCATCAATCATAAGTTAGTTTGACTTACACAATGAACCGTGAGCTAATTCACGTTGTTTTGTTCCTTAGCCGCGGCATGTGATGATACAAGTCGTTTTATAATAATAGTGCTATGTAGGTATCAAGTTATAGGTAAATTATTCGTTGGATATGCTTGGAAGTTTAAAGATAACTTCCCAATTACTAACTGTAATGATGTTTTAATTGTGAATGATCTTACGTAAAAGTTACATTTTCCTTTTTTTCTTACATTAGAGATATCATATTAGACATGCGTATTATATTTCATGATAAGAGATCACACATAAAAAATACCTAAAAAGTTTAAAAAATTAAAGTAAATTCACGATCTGGTTAATTTGTGTTAAAGAATGTACCATAAGTGTCCCAAATTACGGCAATACGGACTTCTAATAACAAGACGAGGTCCTTCCTCGGTGACGGATCCACAAAATATGTTGATGATGATGACTTATGTAATGCAATCATCTGTAACATTTGACGCGGACGTTGGCCATTGTACGGACAGCAAAGACAAAAATACAATGTAGGAGTAAAAGAGTCCATTGTTGTAATTTACAATAACTTTTATAAAAATGTTTTGATACATGAGATAGCACAAAAAGCGGTATCTTTAATTCGCACACTGGTGCAACTCCATTAGTCTACTCCCGCGATGTCACCTACTGAGATTGTAGTAGATCCAACAGTATTGTATTATAGTTGATGAATATAAAACCTCCTTTGTTATTACATTGTCTCATCTTTGCCGACAGTACGGTTGTTGATGACGATTAAAGTAATACGGCGTAACATCCAGCCGCCATTGCCAGTCTCTAATCCGACGCGCGCGCAGGTAGCGACCGATGTTCATTCAACTCGCGCAATATTTTATACGTCAAATGGGAAGCCAAGGTTACGAGTACTACGTTATACGTAATCGCGGTGTGATAGCATCAAAGTTGATGGGGATTTTTATTAGTAGGTACGTGAATCAGAAGTCGAGAACAATTTTCTTTCTTTTATTTTCTAACATTAATGATGTACGCTGTTGCAATAATAAAATGAGAAATGTTAACGTTTTGAAATATTTTGACGTTGTTATGACGTAGTGGATAAGGATTTGATTAACACGTCAAAGGTTGTGGGTTCGATCCCCGCACAGATAGTAGTATTGGGCTAAAGACTAAAAATAGTATTAGGCTGAGTTGCACTATCTAACTTTGACCGTAACTGTAACGATAACCAGTGTGTTTTGTATGGAGCTTAACAGATTTTTGACGTTTGTCAAAGTTAAATTTAGATGATGTAGGTAACCCAGCTTTATTGTATCAACAATACTAAAACGTTTATAAAAATATTAATTTCAATGCTTCATAGTTGATCACGTCTACATATACCTGGCAATAAAGCAACACGGTTGAGATTTGCCGAGCTAAATGCCAGCAATACAACACCGATTTTACATATCCCAGCAGGTGTTATCTAAAATCTGTGCCTGCATTTCCTTTTATAACCTCACACGCTAGAGGTGGGTTCGTAAAAGGCGAAAGATTGTCTTTGCAACAATGTTAACCCGAAGGCCTAGTACCGTGCCGGTTGAAATAAGGTGTATCACGTACGATGGGAGGCGTCGACACGAAAACATTTTGTTGTGGACTGTATGAAAAAGGGTAGGGTTTGCTATGCGATCTGGAGGGTTTGGTGCCTTACAAGCTGGCGTGAAGAATGCGACATAGCAAATGAATGAATAGTATTATGAAAAAGCTAGTTTTTTTACCAGTAACAAGATAAGATTTGATAAATAGTTCCGTATGAATTTTTTCTCTCTACGTCTGTATTAAGGAGCAATAGACTGAAATTCCTTCCAGCAAGTGTGTTAACTCACTCCCATGACTCGATCCAAACAATGTAACATTTGTCATAGGAATTGTACTTATAGATTCCGTGATCGCTTGGCTATGTCAGATTAGATGTATATGTGTGAATGTATTGAATTGAATTGAAATCGATAACAATAATTTATCTTACATTGTCTTTAATTACAGCGATTAGCGATGTTTCGCGAATAAATATGCTAAGTATAATTTTATGACACTAGCAGTCACTAATAACTCTTCAAATAGGTACCAGCGAATCGCGACACAACAGAAATAAATTTATACCGCGGTCTCATGTGACTGACCTAGGGTTCCAAGAGTTATCTTTCAGTATCGAAGACAAATAACTTAAAACAACACAGTGAGTGTGGTACTAGGTGTATGAAAGTAAGCAGCCTAGTTCGTATTTTACTTTCAAACCACTTTGGGATATTCGACAAAAACGGTCCATATTTCAAACGTATAATCTCAAATGCCGCAATATTCATGCACAGCTCGCAAGGCTTAGGTTTTCAAGGATTGGAGATTTCCGACTGTTTGTACGCTAATCCGCATTTGGACATACAAGTTTAATGTAGGCTTTATACGGGTGTGGGCAAGTGAATATCTTGAAATATCCCTGGTAATGTGTACTCGTGTCAAAACAGCCAAGTTAATTTGAATTGTGTGGGTAAATGCTGAATTTAATTACGTTATATGAAACAGTATCTCTAGCTCAATCTGTAACACTTATTATAATTATTATGACCATCTTTTCAATAGAGATAATAAACATAAGATTCCTCTAAGAAACTTCTTGATCCCATTTAGTAGACTGAAATGATGATAAATTTAACAACTAGTCCTACTTTCTTTTCCTTACTTTTTGCGTCGTATACCTTCATCGCCTTATCGCATATGTGCCAATAATTTAATAAAAGTTTGTTCATTCAATTCCCATTTAACTACTCGCTTTCGGTAACAAGCAGTATTGTGCTCTCATACTATAAAGAAGACGAGCAGTAGGTACTGCGGTGTACAAGTACATTAAATAAATCCTCAAAGAAACCATTCCGTTGCTTCCCCACAAACCACGTACTTACCAAATTACAGGCACATCTGACCAGAAGCGGCCGGATCAACAACCGTAAGCAATAATCATTCTCCCGACTCATCAGCCTTGAAGATGCTTTATTGTCTCGATCTGGCTCGTTGTCGACTTGTTACGACTACAGAATAAAAATAAAAAGGTATCATCAAACTTGTATTATGAAGCTACACGCAATCGGCTGGCGCGTGGAAAAAAGTGAGCAAGCGAGCGCCGCGTGTGTATTGAGGATTCCGCGGTGCACTGTTTCTATAATATAGTTAGTAGGTTAGTAGTTGTAAATACATACATACATAGATAAGAACCTCGTCAAATCGGCAGCTTAATTTGATTCCCAATAGGACAAGGACCCCGTATTATGCCGTTTTCATAAGCCATTGGTACAAATACTTTAATTGAGTGTACCTAATTGCTTAGGGACCTTTTCCACGTAAATTCAGTTTTGAGGGGTTCAGTAATGCAAGACCCCGCAAACCTGTGCTGTCGTGTGAACGCACAAGTGTGTGTTTTAAATTCAGATGCCAAATTCGAAAAGATCGGTTATTCGCGAAACATATACAATGTTCGTGTGTTTGTTCATATTAAAACACGTATGGCTACTAAATAGGATCTTGCAAAAACAGTTCCTGCAAAAAAAGAGATCCGTGTAAACGAGACTTTAGGCATAACTTAACCTTACTAGTAATAAGAATTAAAAAAAAAAAGCTTAATCGTAATATACGAGTACACATTTTTATCTATGACATTTCATTGTTATGTTGCACGGATCCCCAAAAGTTAAAATAATTTCTCGACTCGAATTGGAATGGGCGTTGTTGATAGAAGAGTTTTGTACGGTTCAAATTGTATTTGCAAGGTTTGTGTTGTTTCGGTTTATATTTTGATTTAACCTGTATAGTTCGAGTAGAATAAACTTGTTTGTTTAATATTCAAATCAACATAGAAACGAGATTTTTTTTTTCGCTATTTATATCTACTCGCATTTCAATGTCTGCTAAATAAAATATTTTTATATTTAAAGGTGCGAAACAGTTCTATTACGACTAACTCTCCCCAGGTCTATTTATGTATTATGTAAAGTAAATTAATACTTTAAGAATCTATACCTAATATTATAATGCCGAAAGTAACTCCGTCTGTCTGTCTGTCTTGCTTTCACGCCTAAACCACTGAATCGATTTTGATGAAATTTAGCATAGAGATAGTTTGATTCTCGGGTAAGGACATAGGATAGTTTTTATCCCGGTTTTTGAAACAGTTTTTCTGTGACAGACAAAATTCCACGCGGGCGAAGTCACGGGCGGAAAGATAATATGAAATAAGTTATTGTTTGAGAGGTTGACACTAATATTGCGGGGGAGGCCTTTGTCCAGCAGTTGACGTCATTTGGCTGAAACGAAAGAACGAATGCTGTTTGCACAACAGTCATGTGTTTGTATTTTATGTCGATATGTATTTCATCTTCAGTGACAATGTCTTAAAACGTATGTTTTACTTAGATGACCTTCGAGCGATATAATGCGTACTTTTATACCAAGAATAACATCAGAAACTGTGAAGCATAATGACTTAAGATTGTATGTAAATTACTCTCTAAAAGAGGCTTTTCGCTGCTCAGACTTAAGTTATAGTATTTGCACACGTCATTGATTGCTTAAAAGGGTGAAAAGCTCTCAGAAGTTAAGCTTTTTTAGGCTGCAGACTTTTTAGTGTTCTGTATAAAAAGCAAGAATATCTCGTAAAAATATCACGTTAAACAATTGCAGTAAATAAGATGTAACTGTACGCGCATTTTCAGTGGAAAAATGTGGATTCTGAATTTAACTGGTATTTCGATAGAGCACTTACTTAAGTCAAGTTTGGGTATTGTGTTTAAGGAAAGCTTAAAGGANAAAAGAGATGTCTCCGTGTGAACGAGACTTTAGGCATAACTTAACCTTACTAGTAATAAGAATTAAAAAAAAAAGCTTAATCGTAATATACGAGTACACATTTTTATCTATGACATTTCATTGTTATGTTGCACGGATCCCCAAAAGTTAAAATAATTTCTCGACTCGAATTGGAATGGGCGTTGTTGATAGAAGAGTTTTGTACGGTTCAAATTGTATTTGCAAGGTTTGTGTTGTTTCGGTTTATATTTTGATTTAACCTGTATATTTCGAGTAGAATAAACTTGTTTGTTTAATATTCTAATCAACATAGAAACGAGATTTTTTTTTTCGCTATTTATATCTACTCGCATTTCGATGTCTGCTAAATAAATATTTTTATTTTTCAAGTTGCGAAACAGTTCTACTACGACTAACTCTCCCAGGTCTTTTTATGTATTATGTAAAGTAAATTAATACCTACTTTAAGAATCTATACTTAATATTATAAATGCGAAAGTAAATCTCTGTCTGTCTGTTTTGTTTTCACGCCTAAACCACAGAACCGATTTTGATGAAATTTGGCATAGAGATTCCCGGGAAAGGACATTGGATAGTTTTTATCCCGGTTTTTATGTGACAGACAAAATTACACAGGGGCGAAGCCGCGGGCGTAAAGATAGTATCAAATAAGTTATTGACTAATATTGTGGGGGAGGCCTTTGTCCAGCATTGGACGTCATTTGGCTGAAACGAACGAACGAACACTGTATGCACAACAGTCATTTGTGTATGTATTTTATGTCGATATGTATTTAGTCTTCAGTGACAATGTCTTTCTTAAACCGAATGTTTAAGACAGACCTCCGAGCGTTATAAGTGCGTACTTTTATACCAAGAATAACATAATAAAAGCTGTGAAGCTTAATGACTTAAGGCTGTATGTAAATTATTCTCTAAAAGAGGCTTTTCGCTGCTCAGACTTAAGTTATAGTATTTGCACATGTCATTGATTGCTTAAAAGGGTGAAAAGCTCTCAGAAGTTAAGCTTTTTAGGCTACAGACTTTTCAGGGTTCTCATAGAAAAAAAAACAAGATTATGTTACAATACTTTTTTGAAAACTTGCAGTGAATAAATACCTATAAATGTACGTACACTCTTTTAATACAAAAGTTAACACAGTGAAATTGATTCAAATTTCGACAGAGCACTATTATGGCATAATTTTGGTCTTAAATCAAGCCGTGAATGTATTATGTTTTAGGATAAGCTAAAATCTTATAAATTACGCAGCCATAAATTAAACCATTAAAAAGAAAAAAAATCTCGAAAATATAAAATTTATTACAATTCTTGAAATTCCTCATACAACTGCCACATATCACAGTAGAGTAAGAATACATACTTAATAAAAGTATTTCCCCCGAATCGGTAAAATGTCTTAGTAGTTTCACGCGTTCTGCCAATTCAACCCGTAATAAAGTACACCCACGAAAACTGTTATTTCTTTATTGTTATAGCGATCCAAATCCTGGTTGTAGACAAAGCGAACGCCAGATAAAGTCCATAGAAAGTATATTTCCCGTGGAAGCGGCAATATCTTTTTAGGGCCACCATGAAAGCAACTTTTACGGTTGTTACGAATTAATATCTGAAAAACGATTGCGGACCCTTAATTTCACTCGATTAAGGTTATGCGAGATTATTAGAGGTTTTCCTATTAGTGTAAAAGTATTTTAAGTTATTAATACTTTACTGTATTGACAAGTTAAGCATTTATTTTACGAATCACGAGTCATGTCGTTAGTCACAATATTACATCATTCGCACAACAATCATAATCACATCGCCATTAAGTAAAATTAAAAATTGGTTCAATTTTGAGGTATTTATGTTGAAAAATAAACCAATCAACTTAATCTCTAGCGACTTAACCATTTAATGCAATTAAATAACGTTACTTTTCGTGTATTTTATTGACCGTAGCGAAAACGTTTAGTCGCCCACAAGTATTTGAAGCCGGAACAGCGTCCGAGAAAGTTCTTTCTGTTATTTTAAACACCCTAAAAAGGTCGTCTAATTTGTCGGCCGGAATTCAACATTACTTCTCTCCTTCATTGTTTGTGTTACGATTACCGCGAGGGGTTAAATAGCGCGTTTAACCGTCGAGTTTTTCGTTCAACTTCTGTGTTGTTTAAAAGCAGTGAGCTTAAAAGGGTTAAGTCTCCCCCTAATCGTAAACTGCTTGCGTTTTTCTTTTGTTCACGGTTTTGAAGCCGTCTGAAATTTAAAAACGCTCGGTTTCATAATGGCGGGGCGCAATACGAAGTAATTTCCTGAGTCAAACCCCACAATGTCGACAGGTTAAATTTTCCCCTACATTAGAGTTCAAAGTTTCAATTTATTTTAGTTATGTTTTCAGGTGACGTTTACGTTAACGGACATAACATCATCATCATTCTATCACCCAATAAGTGTATAGGTAAGGTTTAGAGCCTCTTTGTTCAGGGACTCTGTCAGGTATTTAAGAAATATCTTAATTGCAGTGAAACTGTCTAAACAAGAAATTAACACTTTAATAACTTTTACTGCGCACCTTTATAATGTTCAATTTAACAACAAGCCACGACTTATCACCAGCCATTTTCATAACAAAGGCTGTACAAAGCTTAAGTACGTAGATAAGCTCAATATCCGATTGTGCTTTAAGCTCGTGAGCCCCACACTCGGTGGTTATACCTACGCATGACGTCACAAATTCCTAGCCCGGCTGTACTTCAAAGTACTCGGTATGTAAATCGGGTGACTACGAAAACTGCAGATATGACATACAAAGATCAAAGTAATATGTTAAAACTGATTTTGCAGTAAGTAAGTAGGTACTTATGTTTTGCATTTGTAGTTTGTAGATAGAAAATATAAGTCAATTGAAGCACGTAAGAGTTTAAAGTTGCCGTGTGGTTCTATCAGAGTTAGAGATCATTCCCAATCTTTCCGTGAATGTTGTAAAAGGTGGTCTAAGGGGTAAATAAATATGCGAATATCAGCCATCTCCAACCTATTTTGCCCACGTAGGCCTTATCCTCTAATAATATGCCTCGGTAAATTAGAGAGGGTAGTGCTTATGCAGTAGAGACTGAATGGCCTAAATGATGATGATGATGAACACGATGACAAATACAATTAATTAAATAAGTGAATTACACTAAATTACACGTATAAATAACTCGACCTGCTGGACTGCTCTTCCATCTGAGCAAGGTACAGTCGCGGAATGAAAAGGTTCGTCACCTTAGTGTCGGTTTTCGCTTGCACTAGGTACTGTAAGAGTCAAACCTGCCAACATAACAGTGCAAGAAACAGTGCTGCTAACATTTAAATAAATATGACGTTTGCTAACGAATAAGGTTTTGCTTGTTTATTTTTCTATCCCATCAGTGCAATGCAATGATGACATTGACCAATTGACAATAGTTTTTTTTATTTAATAGAAATAATAATGGCAGGTTGAACCAACAAGAAGGTTTTAGTTTATCAATCATAATAATCTTCTTGACAAGATAAATCGTCAAACAACTTTGATCTGAATAATTTTGAACTTTACTGACGAACAGTTAAAGATTATTTTCTCTAACTCGAGATTATTCTGTAACATAGTTTCAAAAGGTAATATGTGCTCGCGATTCGTTGAATGAATCAATTTGAAAACTGACGAACCTTTTCATTCCGTGACTGTACATAGGTAAACAGTGGATGAACCAGTCGAAATTTTCTAGTGTAATACGCTGTTACAGTTTGAGATGCGATTCTATACGCTAAGAAATTTTAATAACTATGAATTCCACCACGTTNCTGTAATTCCACTACGTAAATTAGAAATCAAAATGCCCCAAGTCTCTAGTTTACCAATTTACACCGACACGTTTGTGGTACATCAACGACGGGGCGTTCGGGGGAGCTCTTATTACGAACCTGCTCTGGGATTTAATTGAGCACTGTCTATATTCAGGCGTACGATAAAACAATTAAGGCCCTAGACTTGTTAAAAGCAATGCCTGCAATATCGGCGGTAACATGACACTAACGAAGCTTGCCTGTGAGAGATTGTGTGTGGCTTGAATGAAAGTTAGGCGGATTCATGTTTTCTATGAACGATATTCAGGTCAATAAAAGAGACTCGTATGTTTGCATGCAAGAGGACCAAATACACAGAAATTCACTTTTTCAAAAATCTTAAATCTAGGCTCTAGCTGAAGTTGAAATGGAAATAACGATTGGAATTGAGTTTAGAGGTACATTGTTACAACGTTATTCACCCATTATGATTTGTAACTAACAAGATAAAAGAATCTAAAAAGTTAAACAAAACATTTCTAAGTAACAAAAAAAGAAAAAAACAATGCACACCGCAGATTACACAGAAGTTAACCGATTAGTTAAAAAGATTACAAACAAAACCTCTAACGATTCAAGGCTCATATCTGATTACCAAAAGATGCAAACCGACTTAGAGCCAGCGAAATACTCGACCCTTATTAAGGTGTGAAGTGGCACAGCTAAAGCTATCGTTGAGGGTTGGCTATCAAGTGATCGCTTATCGAAGATCGGTCCTCTTAATTGTTGCACAGCGCATGTTGGGCCTTAATTAGTGAAAATACCCACGCCATATCAGCGCGGACATCTTTGATTTTGAATGCAATTATTGTTCTGTTGATAGTGGACGGGCTTATGCCAGAATGACACTAGTTACTTATTTTTTTTAAATATGGAAAAGAAAAGGTGTGTTTATGTGCTAAGTTTTGGCACAGACTTTTTTAGAGCTAATTGAGATAGAGTGGGTGTAACTGAAACAGAGTGAAGAAATTCACAAGAATATTTTAAGATAGCACGTCTTTCATACAACGTTATAATAACATAATTATGTCTTCTAATTTATGTGAGACACATAGGACATGAAAATGTGACTATATTTTCTCTGGAATTTTAATATAAGTCTTATACCGTGGTTATTTCAGCAATTTATAATCGAGGAAAAATATTTTCATTAAATTAAACTTTTTCTTTGCTGATGAAATGTTTCAGACAAAAAGACAAGTTGCTAAGAAAACGAGAAAATTTGTACAAACATGAAATATCACAATTTTGTCTTTACTCAGTTAGTATAATTCCATCAAAACAGACAGTTTCCATCAAACTTCATTACTGGAATGCTTTAAAAACCCACATAAGTTAATTGTCATTGTTCGCACACCTGTACAAAAATGAAATTTTGATCCCCTCATCTGCATACTGCATAAACCCGCTCAAATTATCTAACACGGTTGATCTTTAGTTGCTCACTGAAATGTGTGCTGGCTCCCTTTTATTTTGTGACTGCCGCGTAGGGAGCGCTGAAAGGCTTAAATTTTAATTAATTTTTCACTTCACAGACTTCTTTAATAAAACCGGAGGCTTAATTGCCAAAATATTTCACAATCCCTTTAGGTGGAAGGGACCATAAGACGTGTTTAATTAGTGACATTGGATTTATTCTAATTGTATTATTCGTTGCCATTTTTTTTTGTTTACCATCTCCCGCTTTGGGGTTCTTTTTTTGTGAAAATAACGAGCAAAAGATTCGCGGTCTGTGTAAGGTAAATGTTTTGTTTTCATTTTCATTAATCAACCGACTTCAAAAAAAGGAGGAGGTTCTCAATTCGACCCGTATGTTTTTTTTTTCTATGTTTGTTACGCGATAACTCCGCCAATTATGAACCGATTTCGACAAATCTTTTTTCCGCGTATAGGTAATACCTCAAGGGTGGTCCCATTTAAATTTAATAATAAAAAAAACAACCCCCAAGGGTGGAAAATTGGGGATGAACTTTTTTATACGCAATATCTCCGCCGATTATGAACCAATTTGAACGATTATTTTTTTGTTGAATAGGTATTATTTGTGTTCACGCATTTAAAGTCGGTTTTATTTTTTTTAAAAGTTATAATTTTAAGACACAAATTAGCGCAGTGAAATACTAGGAAAAGGGTAGAGCTTAGTTACGTCTAACTCTGTAGTGATTATGAATTTCTCTATTTTATTTAATCTTTTGTTTTTTAGAATAAAAATTGAGTAACAGAAACTTTATAATTTCAATATGGCACAGAAACAGTAAATTAAAACTACTCGTATTGAGAGTAGGTAAAGCAAATCCATATTCAAAAGAAAAAGCTTTTATTTATGAACTCTATAAATATAGCGTAAACAAACAAAAAACATAGTAAAATACATTACACACGACACACAGGCTATTAAGAATCACTCAGCCCCACATAGGGTCCTTCAAATTAAAAGCTTTCAAAACATTTTTTCTCTTTGCACACAAAATATTCAAATACGGCGAAACACAAAGGCCTTCCAATTCATTTGCTTATCTATTTAAAAGAGTGGGTTCGGGATACGACATATTCAAAACCAATGGAGCCTAATGTCAC
Organism: Ostrinia furnacalis; assembly: GCF_004193835.3. Taxonomy (NCBI): domain Eukaryota; kingdom Metazoa; phylum Arthropoda; class Insecta; order Lepidoptera; family Crambidae; genus Ostrinia; species Ostrinia furnacalis. The sequence continues at coordinate 173,645 of NW_021137591.1, read as the reverse complement.
AAAATGCCTGTGTAGCTCATTCGTCAGAACGTGTTGGGAGGCTGCTAGTGATGTTCTCGTTGAATACGGTACGGTAAAAGTAATATTTGTGATGAAAATATTATTCAAAGAACGTTGGATGGCACAGCACTGTGTAACCTAATTCTGTGTGAATAGGTGCGATTTTGAAACAAAATGTTACAGTCTAACTTCTATCGACTGTATGACGCGAAATTCGTTAAGTACTTAGAACTTTTTAAGTATCGTCGCAATCAAAGATCAATTTATGTACTTTTTTTCATTGAGTGTCTTTAATAGGTTTTACATAAAACGAGCAAATTAGCACCTAACGCGGCTTACTGTTGTTATACCGGTTGTAGATACAGAAGTATCTGGGCTAAGAACGAGAGCACAAACGAGAGGTTGGATTATATTGTTTTACTCACGATACTCATCCGCATAGGAACTTCACTAGTGGCAATGAATTGAGGAAAACTGTATACTCGTATGCCTCTCTGGATTACCATCCAAGCGTGAGTTTTGTAGAGGTATGCTCAGTTACTCTTTATAATCTAGTACGAAAACCTTTTATACTCTCATAAAGTGAGGTGCTAATCCCGCGGATTTGGGTCTGTATAAAGCNAATAAAGTATATGGCAGCGTTAAAGGATCAAAATTTAAGGACAAATAAAAGTGTTACGGATATAAACTACAGACAATATGACTGGTGTTATGATTTGACTTTAAACACTTCAGTGGAACTTATTTCATAATCGTCCCCAATCAACATCTGTCTGCTATAAATCATCACGCTATTTCTTATGCGACAGGCATCCATGTTTTGTCGCCGGCTAAGATAAATATAGATCATAATAACATCTCTATTCCTCTCGTACCACCATTACTTTGTATTCGCTTAGAGTTTTCTATTCATACAGTCAGACCAACTTTTATATGCCCAAACAAAAAGTTGTAAAACACTTCTTATCGTAACGGAAAACTTATTTCCTCGTAAAGGAAACTTACTCTTTAAATTCAATCCGGATCTGTACCCTTTTTTCGAACACAAAATATGATGCGAAATGCAAAACCGTGTTTCTTTGCCAATTCTGTACGATAGTTCTGTTGACAAAAAGAACTTAGTATTCAGTTACATGTTTGCTATATTTTTGAGGGGCGCCTGTGCCAGTTGCCAAATGTTCTTTAATATCGGCTGCCGAGTAGATATTGGCAAGACCGCTGAGAAGTACGCCTATAACGGAAACATAATGGCAGGCTTCCCATACTCAGGCCGAGGCGTTATACGTGAACCATTCCAAATGTGCGACTCATATTCGATATTTATTTGCTGCAATGACTATTTTGCTAAATTATCGGGTTTTCCTTTATCGCATCGTTATGAGGTACATTCTCTTCATGATGCTGATAACAATTCTTTATTTACGCTTATGATCTCCATTATGTGGTTTGAAGTAAATTATAAGAGGCATTTATTTTACTGCCTGTTCATGTTTATGAAAAATAACGAAAACGTAAATTCCGGAATCTTATATTCTGAATACAAAATAAAATGAAATAGATGGAATTTACTACCATTGAATAACTGATTTTCAAATCAAAACACCGTAGCCGTTTCCTGCTTTGACAGTAGGAATTCATAAAACCACCGAAAGTACAATACGAATAGTTTTCACATTCAAATTTATTTTACAACGATAATCGAATGTGTGTGTGAACAAAGAACCGACATTCGGTAGCCGGCGTAGGTGTCAAACGGACAGCAGCCCATCTTATCAGCGAAACGTCAAGCATCCGAACTGGAGATGTGTATAAACCAGTATAGATAGACCCTCGATAGTGTCCGCTTTTGTTAGGCGCGAGACGGCCGCGGGGGTTCTAATACGAATGGCAGCATCACTCACGTGTACGTACGTGGGAGGTACATTAGGGAAGAAATCAAGATCGTCGCTGCAACGGAAGCCAGGTGATGCATCGCCTTCCAGTACGTTTTCTCAATCGCTTGATTCGAGATTAGATCGCGTTCGCTTTCTAACGTAAACTGCTTTAAGCGCACTCTCAGATTGTTTACTCCCGCGATTCGTCTTCAGCGTAGGTTTATTTACAGCAGAAAAAGTAAATTAGGATTTACTCTCGCCATTCTTCTGCTAACATTTTTCTAACTTGTTTCTCTAGAGGTGCGAGGATTTACAGAGGATGTGTGATCATTATGAGTTCTCATTTACTTTAATGTTGCTTTTGTAACAGTGTTCCCGCAATCCTCTGGATGGTAGTGGTTTACAATCGTCTTGGGAGTGCTGTGTAATTATGTAACTTCTAATTCATGAGTAATCTAGCTTACGCAGCGATATGAATAATAAATGATGTTGAATATTCGAGTGCTCGAATATACGAGTATGCTGTGTTACGCTATCGAGTAATAAGATGGTCGATGATTGATCATCAAGAGATGATCAATCATCGACCAATACTTAAGAAAGTATGAAGTGAAAACTTCGGGATTCTCAGCACGAAATCCAATTAGTATAATGCGTGTCAGTACGACATTTCTAATTGTTATTCGCTGTATGTATCTCTGAGCCATTGATGGGGCAATCATGGGAATGATTAAGTTTATTTACTTGTCCGCCAACGCAAATCTTCATTAACGAGTTAGATGTTTTGTGTGGGCATAAGGTAGAGAGACCTAGTAGGCACCTATGAGACTCAAGACAGTGCCATTATCATCCCCAAGTAGCACGAAAAGGCTGTACAGCGGCCCCTACACGGTTTACCTATATACTGAAAGCTGCACAAAGTTGTATAAAGGATCTAACAGCGCAACGTTCCTTCAGCCGTTATAACTTTTAAATGGGTACAAATTATACAGCATTTAGTAATATTTAGTTCACATTTTTCATTTTAAAAGCATACAGTAGCATAGTTATTGGAGTTTTACAACGTTATCATTCTATCTAGGTAACCTCTATCATTCGCCCAATAACTATAGAACTGCATAATGAGCCTACTGAGTAGCTTTTTGGGTTATAGTCATATACGGACGGCTGTGGGTGTCCATCTTTCATTAAACAAGTTGGCTCATCACGATCGAAGTAACAGAAAGAGATCGTAATTGAAAACGTTTTACGACACCGCCTCGCGTTGATTGATTATGATTTTTTTGTTTTACTGATGTCACATTTAATATTTCAGTATTACCTAATATATTTCATGTTAGTGGAAACCACAATTATTGACACCTATGAATATATTAGTAATGATGGAAAACTTCTATTAAATAATAAAAAATATCATGGTAGAAGTAGACATTCCATTTGCTCCTGTTAGGATTTTGTATCGCCTTCTGTTATAATATCAACATTCAAAACACAGTCTCCAAATAGGTGCTTAATCCACTACGTGTTTGACCTTTGACAACTCGCAGCCGATATCCTTCGAAGGTACAGAAGATAAATCTTCGGTTTTAAACTTCGTTCAGCGGGAATATAAATTGTGGATCTACCCGCTCTTCCTATGTGCGTAAAAAGGCCGACTGAGATTTAGTTTCCCGTCTGCTCGAGATAAGACAGTAATGTCCCTACAAAGAGCGTGCGCTACGTCTTCTTTCTTATATGTATAAGCTGTATCCGCACTCATTATCTTTTAACGCGCCGCTAAACTTATGCCGTCCCTACAGAACGCAGCTCCTATCTCGCCTCTTAAACACCACTTCCAAGGTTTTCGCTACATCCTTAGCTTTTGGATCAGATACGAGCTCGCATGAGCCAAGACTGTACACTTATTTATTTACCCGACTAAAGCGATTATTTACGATGTAACCCGTGTAATAGCTTGCAGTATCTTGTTTTTCCCTACAAGATCCGGCTTCCACAACATGCATCATTTGAGGCAGGCAATTCGAGGATCTCAAACGCCTACGGGCCAACATTTCTTTTTGTAAGGAATATATTCGCAACACGGGGCAGATTAGCATAGGAAAGTAATTTATACAAATTGTCTGAACGATTTTTTACAAAAGCAACGCAATTCGTTTAGATGAAGTATGCTAATATCTGTGACGTTCTAATTCACATCTGACCGAGTTTTTCGCGTCGACTCACCGCGTAATGTTTACCCGGCTCCGCGAAAATTTTTAGAGCGAAAGTTTTGTCATCGCAGCAACATAACAAATTCCTCTTTGCAAAGATTACGCGCCACCCTAAACTTTCGTCGAAATTACGTGGCAATAAATCCGGGAATATGTACGAAATGTCTTATTATCAAAGTTTTTGCGTGATACAAACCGAAACCGTAATGTTTTCGGTATTCTTTGTGATTGCTTTATGTACTTTGGCGATAAAGAGCAAATGGCCGGTATATTAAACGCAGCGGTTAACTGTTGTCCGATAACATTTTCCTGAAATACATAAAAATGTACATAAAGATAAGTCCCTGTGCTATCCTAAAATTTTCACTGTGAATTTTATTCGCGCCAAAACGCTCTTTGGATAATGTCCGCCCATCAGTGGTTCGGGAAAATACGATTGTTCGTTTTTCGCTTTATCAATAGCCTTTTTACTTTAATAACGCATAATTTTAGAATTCAATTTAACGGGCGCGCAATTTCGCTTTTTATTGATGCGCATGGGCATTCATTACTGCTATTAGAGTAGTGTTTTATATTGCGAGTTGTAATTTTAAAGTTTATCAGCAGAAGTGCGTGTAATCAATGTATTATTTGACCAATTTACGAGTATTACATATCCTTTTTGTATTATAACGTGCTGTAAAAGATCGAGTTGCATTATCTTTTATTATGGAACCTCATAAAATTTGTTTTGTTCTGCTCTGTCTGGACTCTGGATAAGCTTATAAAATAAAAACTATTAATAGCTCAGTGAAGACACGATTTGTATACATTGAGAGGTAGTAAACAATAGAGAATTTTTATGACGACGACATAAAGTAGGTATAATAAAGGGAATCCTTAAATCTAATTTGATATTTTAAGGTTAAAATAGAACACGATGCTTGCTGTTCATCGTTAGCAGGATCATTTCCTAATGAGTGATGACATTATTGTGGAAAATATAAGACCTTTTTACCTGAAAGAAAGCTCATCTCGATTTTCCTCATAGCGTGGGATGTAGCTTCCTTAAAATAGGTTTTGATATTTTTACTTTTTGAATGTAAAAATGTATGTCATTTATTCTTACATTAGAAGATATTTTCAGTTATGGATGTCACAGTGAGCCAGATATTAAAGTAAAATGGCATCTTATCTATCTTCTAAATATTATATAACTCAAAGGTGACTAACTGAAATAATGCTCTATCAACGCAGCACAGCCCAAACCACTGGACGGATCAAGCCAAAATTTGGTATGCAGGTAGATGTTATGACGTAGGCATCCGCTAAGAAAGGACTTTACGAAACTCCACCCCTAAGGGGGTAAAACGGGATCCTCGCGTACGAAGTCGCGGGTGGCCGCTAGTTACCTATAATGTTGCAGCCCAAACGACATAAAAAGAGTATTTTAATGTGTATTATTACAGGCTGCACTTCTTTGCTGCAACACCAATAAAGCTATGCAAAAAGGACACCAAAAAGACTCCCCAAAAAAGTTTGAACGCATTCCACTTTATACTGCACTCGGCGAATAATACCAATTAGTCGTGTAATGGTCGAATAGTAAACAAAGATAATTAACTCCAGTAAATGAGTTATACGGTCGGATACAACAGTCGTAAAGAGAAATCTATCCCTATTACTGTAGGTAGGTATTCACGTGTTTCATTAGTGAGATAGTTCTAACGATTCTTAGGTCTATTTACGAAACGCAATCAGAACTTGTTTCAATTTCCAGTATAGGTCCAAGTCTCTGATTGGTTAATTGTAATATTCAGACCAATGACAGGTTCAAATAGAGTCGTCAAAAATCTTGACTAAAAAGTCGATCTAAGCTCAACATACACATACACTGACTTGGGTACGTTGCTTAATATGAATTTCCTCAATTATTTCAGTAAGCATCTCTAAATATAGAATAGGATGGAACATCATGTCTAAAAATAAAAAATAATGGAGTTACGTTATGAACAAGCAATTGTTATGAACTGTCTTTTTAAATTTCTAAGTTACGTCTTTCTGCGGATGCTAATTTTGTCACAAAATCGGCACCTACCTACTTATAATTGAGTAGTTTTTGGTGAAAGATTGATTTCATAAGTGATGAGAACATTTGTAGGCAATGAAAACTAGAATCGGTCATTGCCATGCTCAATGCCGCTCCATCCATAATCGTTTCTCTACTCAATGTTACATCTCACGGCCTGTAATGCCCTAATAAAATGTTTATTATAACTGCCGTCGTTTTAATCACATTAAGGTCCCAACACAATGAAAACCAGAGCAGTAAATCCGGAAGACCGGATTTTAATTGACGGTGAAATGTGACACAGTTGTTCGGCAAAAGTTGGCAAAATGCGATTTCAAAAGGCCTTTATACGACTTTTAGTGAGCTGAAATGTTCCGGTGTTAGTGCACCTTAGTTGTTTGTCGTGTTTTATAACATGCAAACGCTTTTGCGTTTCATTTTAGAAAACTCTGGGGTGATATTACTGTTTTAAACTTTGATAGAAAAATCTGTTTAGTATAATGTTTCATCAGTATTTAATAAAGCTTACCTGAGGAGGCTTTAAGCACTGGAATTTGAGAATAGAAAAAAAAATATTAAAGTTTTGAAAGCTTTTCCTATACGGAAGCGTGAAAATAGAAAATGCAAACAACCCAGCCATAAGTATCGACGTAGCAAACAAGAAACGAAACGGGAAAAGAAATGCTGGGAAATCACGTTACACGTTGATGCCACAGCATTCCGCCTCATCAGCGAACCACTGTAGTGAGGGAAACAATTCTCAATTTTCCAGACTTACTTTGTAAGCAAATCCTACGTACTCTAAGGATACGCGCAAACGAAGACACTATTTACGACCTTAATCCTACTAATATTATAAATGCGAAAGTTTGGATGTCTGGATGTTTGTTACTCTTTCCCGCAAAAACTACTGAACGGATTTTGATGAAACTTTACAGTATTATTGTTTATAACCTAGAAAAACATATAGGCTATAATTTATGACGATCTGTGACAAACTAAATTTCACGCGGGTGAAACCGCGGGCAAAAGCTAGTAGACCATATGAGAAGCCATAGCTGCGATATGGTAACAACTAGACTCTTCGGTGATGGTGTAGTGAAGGGAATAATTCTCAATTTTCCAGACTTACTTTGTAAGCAAATCCGACGTACTCTAAGGCTATGCGCAAACGAAGACACTATTCATACTGACCTGAGAAGCAACATTACCTACAGGATTATTCTGGCTCTACTTACTTAGCCAATATCGAAGGCGCTCGTCCAATACTGACTAACGTGTCTGACTGACATCGATTTTTTTTTTTTTTATCCACAACGAGGAAGCTCTTGGCCTGTATCTCACCTGATGGTAAGTAATGATCAGGCCGAAGGTGTAAGCGATTTATTGCTTTACAGCTGCCTCGATTATTGGCTATGTGAGACTGGGTAGGTAACCATTTCTTAACATACTGTAGTACGAGTATGAATGCTATATTTCTGAAAAACTACAAGTAAAGTAGGTATAGTAGCATCGGGAACATTAATGTATCTCCTCTAAAGGAAGAATTGTCTACTGATATTTCTGAGACTACAAAGTAAATACGTAAATTTTAGCCGGTCAGTTATAATTTGAAATAAATAAAGTTAAATAAAGTATTAACTACTTTATTTAACTTTATTTATTTCAAACATAAAACATGTTGACAGTCGACACAGTGGGCGTGTGAAAACTCATTAATGTAAATAAAGAAGGTACTTACAAAATTTACTGGTATTAATAATTTACTACATGTACTTAGCTATATTTGCGCACTGCCTTAGCGCATCCAACGAGTCTTAATCCTTATACGGCTTAGTCCCAAGAGATCACAGTGCAGATATAAAGTTACTGGATGTAACAATAAATCTGCTTAGGAAAAGTTACTTCAGGATGGCTGAAGTGTTTATTGAAATAAGGAAAGATGCGTTCGAACCAAAATAATGGACGTAATTATTTTGAGGAAATAAGTAAGTACTGGTTTACCTACGTGAATTGATTATTTTTCTTACTATATTCAATAAATATAATTTATTTGCAATGGTACTTTATAATGTGAATGTGAAACTGAAAATGTTCTATTTTCAATGTCCACTCTTGTCATGTAGGTAATAAATGTCTTGCTCTGTATGGGTGTGTGATAAGATGCCGTTTAATTTGGGTCTTATTAGTTGAAAAAACCTCATATTCTTCAGCAGTATATTATGTTTTTAGACGTAGCATCTTTATTTTCAGTCTATGCCGAAATATAAACTTTATAAAATTTGTCCATTATTAATCTACGATTTGACTTTACCCTAATAGTCAGACTTTTGGTTAAAATTTAAGTTGCTTCTTTTCCGGGTCCCATTCCCTTCTTAAAGTCGGACTGGCTGCGTTTAGGCGCCACCGCTATGGGGCTAACAGAACCCAGCTCGCTTAATTACCATCGCCTTACTGGGAAAAATAAAAAAGTTTGACTACACGCCGACTCTTTTTGTGAGTCTTTGAAACAAAAGTTTTATTTTTTCCTTAGTGGCCAATAACTCGTTGAATTAGAGTCGATGTTTCAAAAGTCGATTCGATCTTGTGCAATTAAATAATTATATTGTGAAAAAGATTTTTGTGAGAAAAAAAGTTATGAATTGATGAAGGAAATAAAAGGTCCTGGTATATTTTATTCGATTAAATTTCTACATTATTCATAACCTTAATTAAAATTACTGTTGTTACTCATTTACGATATAAATATGCAATCACTTCTTCTTCATTCGGTAATTTATAAATGCATAAAAATTTAAAAGAAAGTTGTGTTAATTTCTATACAAGTGAAATTTTATTAACAAATTAAATAACAAGTTGTACATTAAATTTTAAAAGGCGCGTTCCTTATCCCAACCGGTTTGAAACACAATTTGTCTCTAACAAATGAGTTGCCATCTAAATCAAACCTAATAGCAGTCTCTAATTTATGCATTGATTTATTTAAAACGATCCTAAATAATTATTCTTGAGCATCGACACCATTATTTAAACTATTGTTTAAGTTACCCTCTGAAATATGGCCTGACATAGTCAAGTTTGATTTATACATGACTGTAGGCGTTACGTACTTAGAATACCGTTTCTTCGACATGATAATTAAATTTTACCTGAGGCATCAAATAATACAACTATTTCTTTATACTTATTTATGGATACAAGAGATTCTACTCGATGTGGTAAAATACCAGGTGCTAACTCGTTTCTGAGCGAGGCAGTAAATATTCTTAACACTGCATAAATGGAAAAATGTTAAAGAATCATTATCGTGTAGCATTAATAGTGTCTTCAGGCAATAATGAGTATGAATTAATAGGTATGGTTATTTAACATAAATATTTATGTGTTATAATGGCGATTTCATCGATCGGATAGCCATTGATGGAAACAAGTTATGGTGTGAAGACATCGAATAAAATTGACGATTGAAGGACGCTTAAGCTTACCCCCAGTTGCTGGGAAAGATGCCGAAATTTCAATAATAATTTTTATTTCTTTCTTTCTTTTATATTCAACGGTTAGTTAAAGGACTGTTAACATCTCCTATCCGTGATAAGAAGCTGTTAACTAATTCATAAACAAGCTTTTTATATGTCGCCGCGCTTTAGGTATTACTAAATTAATGTATTACTTGAAGATAAAAATTTATTGCTATTAGAGAATCGCTAACATCTCCTACACATCAGTCTGTCAGTGGATAATGAGCTGTTCAATGTGCTTTTACAAGCTGTTAATTTATGGTCGTCTAGTTGAGCAGCTTAAAGTGACTTACGTTATGAACTTATCTAGAAAACACTAGAAAACAAGCTTTGAGGAGACTAGATGAAAACACTATAGGTGATGTAACTCAGTTTTGTTGTACTAGGTATACCTACCGTAGGGCATTATCATACGAGAGATAAAATAAAATTTACTATTTTTCATCAGTATTTTATGTGCTGTCATTGAGATAAGAAGGATTTTTTTCAATATTAGAGTCAGTTGGAACGATACCTAATCGTAATTCAATTTTGTGTTAATTTTTTAAACTTCAATTATTTTGTTTCAAGCTTATCATAGGCCCTTTTAATTCATAAATAAAGACCACACTAATCGAATCTGTCCCTATGACGTAATTTAGTAGCGCCATTTTGACGAGCACCCCCACGATACCGGTGTTAACTGGCCCATAAATACTTTCGCGGTTACCGAACCAAATAAAAAACAGTCAAAGAATCCTATATCCAGCGATATGTTGCCGGATACGACACCATTAGTAGAGCGCAGTAAATTTAACAAATTAGTAGTGTATGACAAACCAAAATTAATGAGCTTTTGTCAGCCGGAGGCATTTTTTAATTTTGTAGGTGCCCTAATGATCCCGCACATGTCAGCGGCTGAAAACGAGTTTATTTTTCTATTTCGGTCCCTTCGAATAAGGTCGTTGATCCGTTGTCCCGCTTCAGGGATATTGATTAGGCCTTTCATTACTTCTGTTTGTATTAAAATGAGCGAATCTGTCTCGTTCCAGAAAAATAAGGATGTTTGTAATTTTATTTTGGCCACTTCATTAGTAGCAGTCGGGATATGTTTAGAAGTTTTAATGAGCTGTTCTGTGTGAGGAAGTTTATTAATTGAGGCATCTTTGTTTTTGATACTTTGTTTTAACATTAATAAATGATGACTGTCATACCAGATTTCTTCGCTGGTCAAATAAATTCAAGCTTGAAGAAGTTCAAATCTAATAAAATCACGAGTGTAAAACTACCTTAAAAGAATATTACAGTTCATTAAACGGAGACCTTCAAAGAAATGCCTGACGCTGGCATAAACGAAAATGCCGTAGCATTTCCACGCCGGCGACTTCAGTCAACACTCGCAACTCCTGTTATCAAAACAAAACAAGTTTTCCAATGCAAATAACTAGTTGAAATACGGCTCGGATCCCATTTAACTGTATCCGTACCAATACACTGGGGCCACGAACTTTGATTAAAATTTCACAACCCCAAGCTTAAGTAGTACCGACTCATTGTAAATTATGACGGTACCCTTCATATTTAATGAGCGCAACCTTTGTTACGTGTTACGCAAAAACAAATAAAAGGGTAGTTTATTACAAACAATATCGATTACAAAGTTTGATTACGAATCGAAACATGTTGATAACGATTTGAAAGTTCGGCTCGTAATTTAAAAGCTCATTAACTTCCAATAAACAACGTGTAACTTGAAATCGACTAATCAGAATTGAAATCTATAGAGACTACATCGATATTCACTTTCGTTTGTTATTAAATCTTTCCAGATATTGGATATTTGCTAAAAGTAATGAATCTCACTTTACAGTCAGAAGCTAGGGCTGATATTCAGAAAATCTAATCTCATATTACTCGATTTAACAATCCGCTCGCTTTCCCTTGAGATGGCATAACTCATGGAACTATCACCGTTGGATAGGACTATATATCAAATTTGATAGTCAATTATTGGCACTTGGCACTGGAAACCGCTGTCTACGGGCTATGGGAACCGTGTTCGCGTTTGGAGGCAGGCCTAATATGCTATTCATAAGCCGAACCGGCACGCAAATAAAGGCCCGTACTATACATACTCTGGGGGCGTTCCGGTTCATATCCTAATTTGATAATGCGCGTGTGGTTGAAATTGAATATCAGGAGACGCCAGTGTTGCCGTGAATTGTTGAAATAATACAATAATGGAATCTATTTGAAAGGTCAAATGAGAAGCTAAAGAATTTTATTTTAACAGTCACTAAATAGGCATTAAAGCTCTTGTGATCTCGGTAAAAGTTGAATTAGCAGAATGTGTAGGAAGAATCAATAAACAAAATGTGTCAACATCTCATTATGAGATTCTTCCGGCTAGCAATTTGACGCACATTTAGAAACACGTCATTTAATTTAGGCTATTTTTACTGAGAATGATCCTCAGAAAAACATTAGTGTTGACGTTAAACTTAATTGCTGTACTCTGACAAGCTCACGAGATTTATTATAAGAAGAACAGTAAAGTGACATCACCTGATGTTAGTAGGAGTTTACTCGAAATGACCCCACGTAATGACGGTCCCTCCACGGAGCTATTTAGTGCCGTCGAAATTCTCACGGACAGTTCAAATTCTTCCAGATTGAATTAACGACTCCAAAAATTGTAAAGTTAAATTAACAGTACTAATCTTTTCGACTGAGCGTGCTCCGAACAACATTCTACGAACTGTTTCAAATTTAGAATGCAACTTTCAAACGTTTACGAAGTTTTTGACATTTTAACAACAAAGTCGATGTAAAAATGTTGTTTTGGGAAATAGGTTGAATGAAAGATAGCTTTTGTGAATTTGCTAACGGTATTTAACATGGTTACGAAAGGGTAGGTTAGATAATAATATTATTATTTAGGAATTTCAATGTTGCAACTCCTTTCTTACATCGGTTGCTTTTGTTCAGAATATGCACTCCAAACGATCGGACTATATTTAGTTGACACAATGTGCACGCACCTTAGGCCAGTTGTAAACGCAAACAGAACGAATGTTTGCCCGAAATAGAAAATTGGACAAACAAATGGGTTTGAATACAGTTCTATTAGACTTCCAAATATTTTTTCGAGAGCATCAGCGCATGTGATTAGGGGATGGGACATTATCTGCTGCTTTTGTCCTCGGTTGTCCTTCTTTGCGGTCTGTGGTCGACATACCTTGATCCCGCGATCAATATTAGCCCTTATTTCTATGAAGTTTAAATATGAATTTCCTGAAATGAGATCTATTAAAAGTATTGTATAGAGTTACGCAAACCGAATACTGTTGGATAGGCGTAAGCTGATCTGTGCCGATGACATCTCGAGAACGTAAAGGATTATCGAATGACAATGTGCATTTTTTCTATTATTTGACAATATTCAAAAGGATCCGCTTTTAACTAGATGCTATTAAATTGCGCATGCGTCTTTTGTCGAGCCATATGGCATTTTCTAGCAGATGGCTCTATTGTGTCACCCGCGTTATCCGAGCAAGCAAACTTATCTTGGAGTATATTTAGATAAATTACCGAGGATTTTAAAGTACCATCTTGTAAAAAAATTGGAATTATAAATGTGATGGATTTGTAAGCTTAATGACTGAGACAGTTTCTTTGTTCTAGAGTAGGTACTTTTTTATTTATTTTTGTAACTCCATTGAAATAGAATCTAAGTTTTACTTTTTAGACTAGATCACAGTTTGTTTTTAGAAATAACTAGAATTTCTTCCATTTGCAATCTATTACAAATAAAGCCATCCATTATTCATAAGTTTTAAATGAACTTCTAAGAAGAATAATGAATTGGAATTATTACAGAATCTAAACCCCCCAGCCACTTAGTTATAATATTAATAGAACTTACAAGGTACAAATTACAAAACTGTTTCTACACGCCTTTCCTTTGAACTTCCCCTTAATCTTACCCAAAATTCTCCCGAAAAATTGCAATCTTTAATCTCCTAGACGATTAAAAGACCACAAGTCATAATAGACAAACCCACAATGAGGGTACAAACTGAAAACGAAACCAAAATACCAGTGAATATACGCGTTAAGGCCGTTACAAAAGTAACAGTCGCTGATTTCATTTTGATTTGTCCACGAGGAGATAATAGATGTTTCATGAGTTCCACACCTCGGCATAATATCGTGGAACGGAACGCAAAAATATGAGAGTTTATCCGTTAGCAAGTGTCCGTAATGGGAAGAGAATAGTATGATGAATCGGCCGGGTTCGGTAAGTTTTATTTAGTTTCGAAAATGTATGGGAATATTTTGCGAACCGTGTGAATTGTACGGTATTTTGCTAATATTTTCGCTCTAGTGTTGAGGACTCGTTGACACTTTACATTAAACTAATATTAAATTCCAATCTCGTTTTACGTTATTCAAAACAATAGGATATAATTTTACTATTGATTTTCGGTTTTATTATTTTGAAGCAGATTTCATCATAAGATAAACTTAGTTCTATCATTTTAACGTTTACCTACCGTAGTAATCCTAATTCAGACTGCTATTTAAGTCTATATCCCCGTCCTTACATAACTTTATCAGCCGCGCCACAAGAAATCATAAAATATGGCGACCCATTAGTCTTTCCTCCACGAAGGCCTTCATCTATCTGAAATACAGCCTTTGATCTATTTACATCGAGTTATTGATAACAGATAATCCGGTTACATGCCTTGATAACATAGTACAGTATCGATTAACATAATTATTTTAGTTGAGAATGAGGTCATATAGTCTAAGTGCGTAACTAATAACATTAGAGGGGTAATTGCCACTCAGGCGACGATGTGTCGAAGGAAACTTACCCTGTCTGTCGTCACTTAGAATAACGACACCATCGTTCCTTATACAGGCTGCTCCTTTTGTAGATGAGACGTTGNAGACGTTGTTTAGCTTCCCGCGTGATGAGTAAGTAGAGGCCATAAGTTTGTTTCTAGGTCTCTCAATCAAATCTCCATTCAGTAGTATGCCTCTATCTATGTAAATGTCTTTATTCAATTTCAACGTTTCGCATTCATAAAAGCTTATTATGTGAGCTAAAGTTTGTCAGAATTAAGATTTGCTTTTAGTTCAAATTCTAAATGATTATTTACTTTAAATTTTGAGCTAAAGTTTGCCAGGATTACTTAAAATTGTAAATGGTTATTTACTTTAAATTTTGAAATTCAAATCTCTTGATTTTCTGACCAAGCAATATTTTTGCAGAAATGAATACTTTTTCATGAATGTAAATCAAAATAAGTTGCTACTGTATTTGAAATACGTGTTTTTGAAATGTTAGAAATAAAGTTTGTTACTAGATTAAAAATAAATTACTAAATAGTACTCGTAGTTCATTTCGTCTTCTTTTATCGTCTGAGTTGGAACTATTGACGTTAAAAACTGATCTAAAGCTTTACGAGTCCCGAAGCAATCATTTCACTTTGAGTAATAAAATACTAATAATTTTATTTGCTGCTTGTATATTAGATATACGAGTATGTTACGTACACTGGCTCTTGGCATTAAAATTTAGCAAAATTCTGGACAAGGGGGTTTCTGAAGAAAACTTACTTTAAATAAACTAGCTTTGAAAAGAGAACTCGTTAATATTAAAACCACTGAGACATCGACTTTTTAAGTAACCTATTTATAGCGCACTATTTTGTGAATAATAACCATAACATAGGATGAAAATATTATAGTTTCTTCTTTGCCTCGATAAGTGTAACCATATTATTATTTAGTGTGTAATTTTGATAATATAAGGCTGGAATTAGCTAAATAATTAAATTATTTAGCTAATTCCAGCCTATTGTATCACCTTAAAATTAAAATATATTTTTTTAAACACATCCATTGTTTCACAGTGGACTATTGCATTGAAACAAAATCCGGAGTATCAGGAAGTCTGTCCAGTTACCGAAGTGCAATACTCTACTAGTTTTATTGTTTGGCATGATGTTTTGACGTAGTTTATTTTTATCATGAAGGCGACCCAGTTTCTTTAGTTGCTATAAATAGAAGACAACAGTTCCTGTGGGAGCCAAATAACTTTAGGGAGATAAAGGTATATTATCTGATGATTTATGTAGACGTAAGTTGGCCCTGTTATAAATTAAAGATGTTTGTTTCTGTCCTAAATATGAATGGTTTTTGTTGTTACTATTAATGCGTTGAGCTAGATTTAAATAAATAATACTCTCCTTCATACTCAATAATACTTTTCTTTCTTCTTTTACCTACTTATTATTTTGCTTATTCTAACGAGTCGTTAGACTTGGATTATTTATTGATAGTAGCTTTTAGAAAACATAAATATTTTTGTTTTAAGTTCAGACTAGGCATTGAAGTTTTACTTAGTTATCGTTTGTGTGGTGTTAAAAGTATTTTTGTAGATGTCGGTCTTTGTGTAAATCTATGATATTCTATAAAATTAATTTCCATTTAATTCTAAGTTAAGATCCATTGTAAGGACTTACTTGTTATGTATANTATGTAAACTTCTCTTTAAGGCAAAAGCTACAAGGAAATGGTATAACGTTAGTGTACAGCATCGGCAACATAAATTATTCCATGTTCTCTAAGAAGCTGTTTTCATGCGAACTTTTAAAGTAAAATAAAAACTTTTGGCATATTCCTCCTTCAAGACAGTTCATGCAAAAAATTACGCTGAATGTTTTATGACCAGCATAATGAACTTTGTGTTATTCTACTGGAGGCTAACTTCATAAAATAAAATAGATCATAAAAATAAAAGGAAATAAAATGAAACAAAAACAAATAAAATTTTGTAAATTTTTGTATTTCATGTTCTTTTTGATAATTATATCGTTTAGTATTTACACAATATTATGTACAAAATTAAAATTATTTACAGTCTCTTTTTCACGACAATAATATCCTTTTATAACAATGCTTCTTAACATTATAATCTGTACATAGTTTTAACTTTGGCATTATAATAAATTAAGCAGAACAAAAATAAATGTATTGGTACGGAAGTCACCTAGTGTGATGTATGTACATAAAACGTCTTATTATTTACAATTGCATGTTTTCCCTATAAATACTATCGCAGAAATTAGGAAATCATTAACAACTAAAACAAAAACTAGCGTTCTAATAATATACAAATAAATGCAGTTTTTGAATGCGACAAAAAATCCTAAATACAATAAATATGGAACAACTTAAAGAATATATCACTTTGTTGGACTAATACGCTTAAGCGTTGCAAGTATGGACTGTGTCGGTTACCTGCGTTGGAGCATACGCTACGCCCAAAGCTGCGCGTGCGGCGGCATGCGGTGGGAGTGCGCATCGCGTGCGTGGACGCCGGCCGGCAGCGCCAGCCCGTCGCCCAGCAGAGGGGGGAGCTTGCCCGGCGGCGGCGGAGGGGGCGGCGCCGGCGCCCGCCCGGCCCCCACCGGAGACACCGAAGCGTAAATATTCACTGTCGAACGGTGGTATTGACACTTCCTCAAGTCCGGCATCGCGAACCTCAGTTTTTGCCAGAACTGCCTATCCCCCCACTCTATACACGTGTTCGCCTTCAAACACAAACGCAGCTCCGGATCGATATCTCTATTCGGCAATTCACCGAGCAATATTATTATCAGTCTTCTTCGTCTCTCTTTTAATACCTCGTGCAGTGCCGTCTTGAATTCGAAACGACACCATTCGTTGTTGATGAAATTTTTAGATAGGACTATTATGGTCCTCTTTGATGACTCCACCGCCTCGATTATGGTATCCGCGACGTACGCCGAGGCGTTAAAATCGCGGTAATGTAGGCAGAGACGGAAACTGGGGTCGGTCGATTCTAGACCCGGCGCTAGCATCTGAGCGACAAACGCCTCGTCTTTAACACTGTAGCTTATGTAGGCATCAAATAGACGATCTTTGTCGGCCTCGTCATCGAAGGCTGTGCTTTTATAACACATTCTGAAGCCACAATGATAGTAAATCCATACTCGGAGCTCGCGGCGCCAATAAAATACTCCACAAATTAATACAGAGCTCAAAACGAACACGCATAACGATATCAATAACAGTGGAAGGTAATCGTTTATGACTTGATTTTCGATTATAGAAGAGCTTCCACCGACATGCCTCGTGCAAACTGACGAATTGAAATCGGCCATATGCGGTCCTACGGCGTTTGTCACATTATCGAATACACAAGTGATCTTATCGGAATCTTCCACTTTGCCGAGGTTATTTTTAAACCAATTTCGGAATTTATGCATATACTGACAGTCGCACGACCAAGGATTGCGCGAAAGGCTTATCTCAACCAAATATGGATTCATCGTGAATTGCCACACTGCGAAGCCGTAAATGTTATTTCCTTCCAAGCGCAGCACCTCTAAATGCCTCAGCTCCATGAAGGTTCGATTATCGATATAATGTATTTTATTGTCTTGTAGATGTAACTCGCGTAAATTCTCCAGAGGCGACAACTCGAAACCTAGCAACTCTTTTATATTATTTTTCTCTAAATGCAAGATCGTTAAGCGTTTTAGTCCACTAAATGTATTATTATAGAGAGCGTCTATATTAGAGTTATTCGCATACAATATTTTTAGATTTTTACGTCCAATAAAAGCGTGACTTGTTAAACCACCAAAATTGTTACCGTCTAAATATAGTTCAGTAGCGTCCATAGGTATGTTGTTCGGTATTTCGGAATACCCAGCCGCGGAACAGTCCACAATATTAGCCGACCACGGTTGGTCGTGATAGCACGTACAGTTCGACGGACACGTCATTTCACAATCACAAGCGTCAAAATCACAACAATGGCACAAAGTAAAACAGTGGGTTTTGTATGTACACAAAAACTGCGATGATTCCGCCTCGATGAGCGGAATATAAGTCCTCTCTCTGTTATACAACAGCTTGCAGTAAATACTCTCCAAGTCCATTACTCGAGGATGTTGCCTTAGATGGTCGAGTTTGTTGATTCGCTGTAACCATTCCATAGTACAATCACACTGAAACGGATTCCCTCCAATATAAAATTCGGGTAGGGGCCGCCCCGGATCGACTGGAGTTAGACGAAGCGCATTGAGATCCATACTAGTTATCTGATTTGCATACAAATCGACTCTCGTTAAATTGGTTTTTCCAACAAAAGTTTGAGCTTCAACTTGCGTAATTTGATTATCATTCAGGAACAGTAACTCTACGCTGCTCGGGATTGAATAAGTGTATATTCTTGTCATCTTATTGAAACTTGCATCTAACGTTTGTAGACGTAGTTCTTTATCCATGCGATAGTTATTTCGTAGTTCTTTGATGTTGTTACTGTGAAGGTCCAGCCATTGAAGTCCCGGGGGAATAACAGCATAATCAAACCATTCTATTTGGTTATCTGACACGTTCAACCACAACAAAGAGGGAATATTTACAAATAAGCCTTGGATGTCTGTGAGTTGGTTAGCATCCAGCCTAATGGCTTGTAAATTAGTTAATGTTTCAAAGGCACTCATGTCGATGTGCCTCAGTCTATTTCGAGCCAAATTCAAAATTTGTAGTGATGGTAGATCAGAAAACACATCTTTGCTTATGTTTTCAATTTTATTCCCAATGAGTCGTAAGCCGTAAACGCTATGCAAACCAACGAAACCCGGCTCTTCCAGCGATGTTATCTGATTTTCGCCGAGATCAAGTGTTCTCAAGAGTCGCATATTATTATTTCGTAGAGCTATAGGCACTTTCTTTAAACGGTTTCCATTCAAATTTAAATCTTGCAGTGACGATGTGTTTCTGAATGCTTCGGGATGTAGTTCTTCCAGGTGATTGTTATCAATGGACAATAATGACAAAACATATAATCC
This sequence comes from Ostrinia furnacalis, assembly GCF_004193835.3. Classification (NCBI taxonomy): domain Eukaryota; kingdom Metazoa; phylum Arthropoda; class Insecta; order Lepidoptera; family Crambidae; genus Ostrinia; species Ostrinia furnacalis. The sequence continues at coordinate 154,112 of NW_021137591.1, read as the reverse complement.
GTTCAAGGCGTATGCATCAATATGAGATATCTTGTTGTATGATAAAATAAGCGTGTGCAAGTTATTCATAGGTGCAAAAGTATCAGCTGCGATGCTTTCCACCATATTATGTTGAACATTCAATATTTGTAATGTGTACAAATCCTTGAAAATTTTTGGATCAAGTTTCGTCAATCTGTTGTTTGATAAGTTCAAAAGCACCATTCTTATAAGACCGGTGAAAGTATTCTCATTTATCCAAGTACTTGTCAAATGGTTGTTGGATAAGTCCAATGCTAACAGTTGATCTAAATTAGCAAATAGACTGGATGAGAGCACACTTATTGAGTTGTTTTGCAGATATATTTCCTTGATGACTGGCCGGCAATCTTTGAACAGGTCTTGTGGTAATGCGACGATTTTGTTGTTCGATAGGTCGATAATTTGCAACTGTTTTAGGCCGGATAGAGCTTTATCAGCCACCATAGAAATTTCGTTGTCGTGAATGTGTAGCTCTTTTAGCCTTCTGAGTGCCATAAATCCATTATCTGGCATTAACACAAAGTGATTATCTGACGCATCTAGCACCTCTATATCTAGAGAGCACGTAGCGTGTGGCAAAGATGCAGCTGTAGGAGCAGATCCATCTTGTTCACTAATTAGAGCTTGATGCATAGCTCTCTCCCGGAATCCCAAATCACTCACATCTTGAAGTCGGTTTGAAGACACATTCAAGTACACTAAATTAGTCAGGGGGCAAAACAAGTTCTCGGGAAACGACCAAATGTTGTTAAAACTGAGGTCTAACTTCTCCAGTTGACGAACGGCCGTAAAGCTCTCAGATGCTATCTCTAGGCTCATAGCAGCCCATTCCGTGTTTTTCGTTCGGATCGTTAAATTTCGGAGGTCTCTCAGGCCGGAGAGTACGCCGGGCGGCCATCGTCCAATTTTACAGTTATCCAAAACAAGTTCACGCAGTTTCACTAAATGCGCGAAACTTCGGTCGTCTAATGAGCTTTTGTACATCATTTCTTCATTGCATTCTATTCTGAGCGAGGTGGTGTGTTCTGAAGGGATGACACTGAAGTTGGTAGTGTCAAACTCACTATTTATTGTTCGAAGTTTACATGTGAGGGAAACTTCGTGGGAGTCGTTTGGACCCCTTAGCCACCACTGGCAATCATCTGGAGCCTCATATTTCAGCGGCAAAGAGCTCTGGTTGGCGATGTCAAGTCCAATAACAAACCAAAACAGGATTTGGCCGAAGGGTCGTTTCTTAGAAGAAGTGTTGTGAAAAGCCATTATGGGGGAAATCAAATATCAAGGAAGAAAGAAAACAAGACACGGTGGGCTCAGTGTCATGTTTTTTCCGTCGACGTTTGTACGTTGGGTCCCCTTGCCGGATGTGAAGTATCCATCAATTTATAAAGTCTATTTCGGCTTTAATTTAGCACATAGTCCTTGTAGTTGTATCACACATGATGATATAATCCGAATTTCACAGTCCGATTCAGAGTTTTGGTTCACGTAAACAAAATTTTCACACGATTAGTTCATAAACTTTTCAACTTTCAGGTAGCACTTGATTTGTTTTGTAATGTTCGGTTTTACTATAGTCACTACTCGGAGTGTTGTTATGTTTCGTGTTTGTGATAAGCGTGTTTTCACCGAAACGTAAGCGCGATTGGAGCGTCGAGTGGCGCGACCGTGCCTCGACGCTGCTACGAGTCGACTAAATGCGAGTAGAGGCATTGCAGTTGAGTAGGGTCTACGATCAGTGGAGGGGGCAGGGGGAGATGAGCCGAGCGGTGGCGAATGTTCACGACGACTTATTACAATAAATTATTTTTTTACGGAGCTTAAAGCGATCGGCTGTATGTATCGCGCCGCAAACTTTGAATTAACGCAACTATCAGCTGCTTCCTAAAGTCGTATTGCGCTCTTTGTTTATTAGTTATAGCTAAGTCGTTAGTGGAATAATTACGGCTTTTATGATTAGGTTAGTTTTATGTTTGAATCGGATGATTTTACTCTTATTTGGATTTTCGTGATAGTGAAATATTTTGGAAATGATTTTAGTGTGGTAAACTTTATATTTTAGTGTGGTACGGATTTTATAGTTCTATTGTGCCTCGCTTTTAGTGTTTTTAAATTATTTGTTTTTATAACATAATAAATACTTAAAATATGTCTAAATAAGTTAATTTATTAAACATTATGTGTGTTTGTACACACAAATAAATAAAAGCACCTCTTTACACGCGACTGTCAATCGTTAAAAATATAAATAAGTATGGCTTTGATTTCCACGTATTTAATTTCTCTCCTATTTTCCTCGATCACATATTGAGTGATGTTACGTTATTTTTTCGTGTGTTGTTTTTGTACCTTGGTGGGCGCGCAATATTTTTCGTGTCACAACTCTGTGGGAAATGCCGTAGCGCGAAGCCATGCAAGGTGGCATATTCCGCATGCCGTGATATCGATCTCAAGCCTTATCAACAGTTTTCGCAGAAACCGATATTTATAGAAACCTTACCGAAAGGAAGTTTGGAAACCGTGTGTGCTGGAGTAGGTAGGTAATCTTAATCGACTGTGAACTTAACTCGTTTATTTAAATAGGCTTCGAAAGTTTTCACTAGCAGTTTAAATTGTTCAATCGTAAGTTCATAAATATTGAACGCTTCATTTCTAGAAAATTATGAGCTTAAAGTGATTTGAATACTAAGAAATAATAACAAAATGGTTGAGGCTTATCAAAACTGAGATGTTGTATTTAATAGAAGTTCAAATTAATGAAAGTTTAATCAGAATAGTTCTTTTATCGCCTTAGGATTTACTATAATAGTATCCAATCAGATTGAAAACTACTTATAATTATTCATCGTACTTATTTCTTCGAATGACTCATAAATATTTCTCTATATTTTGCCGCAAACGAAAACAAAACTTAATAGGATTCTCAAGAAAATCCCAGCCAAGCTTATAAGGCCTTTATAAGAATTAGATTTACAAAAAAATAAAACGAATTTACCACAAGATGAAAAGAAACTACACAATAACAAAAGGTACACTAACACTCTTACGCACAGGAAGGTTGGATTAATGCTTCCAAAGTAACCCTTCCATTCGAATGCTAAAATTAAAAAGCAACTATCGCTTAAAGGCATTAAGAGATTAAGGTAACAAAATTCTTAAATGCTTTAACAAAAGAGTTCTGTTAACGCATGGCGGACCACACTGGCTGTCAGACGACGGAAGATATCATTTTAATCCTTTTAGTTAAGTTGACTATGAAAAGACAGATGCCTTACCGGCGTCTCTGGCTTTCTTTTGTCACTTTGACGCGTCGCTGCTCAGTGAGATAAATTAACAGTGACTTTTGCTGATAATAAACCAGAATTCTGGTAAAACATTAACGGTTCGACCAACTTAGTTCCTATAAATCTGTTACTGACATTTAAAATTTCATATCAGTAAAATCTCAAGGCTAGATAATAGATTTTACACAGAGGATTGAGAAACGAGAGATGAGGTCACGAGTCAAAGAACTTTGCCTTGACAAAGACTACGGCGGCAATTAATTACTGTCAAACAAAAGTCATAAATGTGATATGTGTCCTCAATGACGCCATTACTGGCACATCCTCACGAGGCGCGTGTTAACATTTTGTTATTTCACGAAACATCTATCAAGGAGACGCCGGAGCGTGTTAAAGTTATTACATCGAAGTGTTTCACATCACAATCTGTCAGTTCACAAAATGAATAATGATCAATCGTTTTCGCCCATACCCGCCGTAGGGGCATATTCGTACCCACGCATCGATTTTGATGACTTCGAGAAGTCCGATGATATATTTTCAGTAATCGGACATAAATTGATCCCGATAATCGATTTGGAGAACGGCTATAAGTCACTCCCAATCTGCATGAAAGGAAACTGGCCTGAGTGCTAACCTGTCACGTAGTTAGAACAATAAAACCAGCTTATTTGGATTTGAAACATGGGTATCGTCCAATTTAAAAATGTGTGAAGAGTTATAACCTTTTCGGTATAAATTTGGCTAGACGACCAACATAAATAAGATTTGTATTCTAACGTCATGTTTGATAAATTGTTATTAGTTTTCAACTTAATATGGTCAAATTTGTAGTATTAAAATACAACAAGATATTCATTGTTATGTCAAATTTGGTGTAGCTATTTTAGGAAATGATCGTGATTATATGCTAATCAGCTGATCACAATCTCACTATGCTGCTCCCCAAATTTCATTACAATTTTCTATCTATACATTTTTAAAATTCCTTTTTGGGTACACAATTGCATTAAAATTGAAATTTATGTACCTATGTAGGTAGTAATAATAGAACCAACGCACAAAAGATAGAATAAAGCATATATTTATTGAAGCTGTTTATAAGAAAACGCGATGCCATACCATGGTGAACATACTTTCAGTGTTTATCGGAAGAATATCCTATTGGGATAAGATAAAAGGAACGAGTTATGTTATTGAAGATAAGGACTGCATAAGTCGGTAATTGGAAATAAAGAAAACCTGAGATTTATTTAAATTCAACACATTTTAAAAGTGTTGGCGGTCTAGGGCTGTAAAAAAATCTTTCATATCCGATACTATCGATTTGAAAATGTTTTACAGTAATTTGGCAAAAAGACCCGTCTTTAAAAAATATTGCCATCTTATCAATCAAGATCTATTGATTTTAAGCCATTTCGTAAATTAAGAAAGTCGTTACCGACGTTTCAACAGATAAATCTTGGTGACAAATGGTTTTCTTTCATCTTTTATTTGTCTTATTTTTTCACAAAAAGGAACAGTTTAAAAAAATTAAAGGGCATGTACCTGATCAGATGGACATTGGGCGCCAGCCTTTGTCGGCATTGTTCAGTAATAAGTTTGGGATTATTTACCTGTCAATACTGTCATTCTGTGAACAATTTAAACTAAAGGAATACAGTCTGCTACTTTCTATTTAGAACAAAGCATGACCTTGCTCCAAAGGGTTTTATGGTGGTTATAAAATAATTGTCTTTTGTTATGAATAGAGAGAGCTTGGAACAAAACTGAAAGTTATTTTTGTAAGCAAACCAAAATATATTTGCATCATAAAACTTTTTCTCTTCTCTGTACTTATAAAGCATAACAACAGAGACGGTCTATTCTGCACCCATTTTACCTTGACAGTTATTATATTAATATTATGCCGATTAACGTCATTTATCCTCTGCCATTCCATCTCACGACTCAAGTGGCTTGTTAGACGTTTAAAATGGCGTTTTGAGTGTCTCTCATCAACTCGACAAAGCGACAAAAAATGTTGCAGACACAGTAAAACATTCCGAGATTCATGAGTTTACCGCGTACGCATAAAATGTTACTGGTAAAATATTCACCCCGTGTGTTTCCGCTACGATAGCGATACAAACACGATAACACGAGGATCCTTGTTAGCATAGAAATTACATTTGAGGTGCTATATACTATATGTTAATATTTATAACCTAAACTAGGATAGTGCGGACATTTTTTGCCGATCTAAATTGGGTAGCCGCGAATTGGTTTTAGTCCTATTTTTCGCTCGTTATCAACGCATTTCAAAGCCCGAATTCCAATATTTCATTTGAAGCTATAATCACTTTTATAAATCCATATAAAAACTGTGCGGGGGTTCTCACACGTTAAAAAATAAGCTTCCTCAAGGAAGTCGAAGCACACAAAAATCAAATATTTCCGTCTTAACTTTTTCAGCTTCTGTGTTGACAGTCATGGCCACCAATAATGCTATGTCAAATAATGCACAATGACAAAAACCGGCGAAGGGTAAACACACTATTCATACGAAATTCCATATTTTATAAGGCTTGCACCGTACAAAATCAAAATATATGAACCTTGACAGAATGCGTGAATCACTAAATTAATATCCTTGAAATCTAATCGAGGCAATTAAGAACGGTTTTTTCTACTCCGCTGTTCTGTCTCTTTCCTTTTTATCGGCGTGTCAACAAGTTGTCCTTTTCTTGTAGACTTTTTAGGAATTTTATAAGGTGCATATGTGACAGGGGTTGGCTCGCAATAATTCACCGGCGGTGTTTCGAGGCACCCACGCTCAGGTAGCAAACATTATCACTATAAGCGTTGTGTATAAGTTTAAAAAAAGACGCGCTTTAGGACAAAAAAGGACAGTGGTTTCGTAGAGTTGTTCGTCTTGAGAATTTTTTTTATTCGCTTTTTAGTATGTAAATACTATCTCCATTCTCCACACTATGATGTTACCTCTATAAGCCTCACCCAGCATCACCCAGTGGATATATGCCAAAAAAGTTATTCTGTAGAAACAAAGCAAAAGATCTATGCGCAGCGCTTTAATATTAATCTATCATAATTCACTTCATGAAAAATATGTGAAACAACCATTTTTTCACTGGCACATCCCAAAATCCAGCTACATATTTCTAGTAGGTATATCTATCTATCTGAAACCACAATATTCATGATAAACGACTCCACGCGTTCTTTAGTCTGGATTCCCGTCGAAACTATGAAACAGATAAAAAATAAGCGACCCCAGAGCCGAACTGCGAATAAAAAACAACACACGGAAAAATATTAATCTCTAAAAAGATAAAGAGCTCTCTGTCCGAACGTTCTTTTCTGCGATACACCAGCTTTTGTGCCAATTATAAGGTTATTTTTGAATTTTTTGGTTCAAAAAAATTTTTTTCTGATGGGTGGGAATTTGTCGCCACCAGTTTTAATTGATAGCACAAGCTTGATGCTCTATGAATTTTAAGCTTATAGATTTTTGATGATAGTTGAATGTATTTGCATGTGCATGTTAGTCATATCAACAGCATATAGGATTAACAAGTTTATGTTTTACCACTGTGTTAGAATAAAGTCGTTGTAGGTGCTATTTAACGACTAAAATGTAAAGTCTGTTGTGCTTCTAACGGTAATAAAAACCACATTAATTGGTATCTAAACAGGATTTTGATATCCTGTTAAGTACATATCGGTTGCAATGTAATAATCTTTGTTTCCTGTATTTACTGTTAATTATATATTAAATAAATAGTGACATTGACGTTATGTCAATGTCACACAAGAATCAAACGTCAGAATAGAGGGACACGCAGTGATGAATTGTATCTAAAATAAGGCAATACACTGTGAAAGTTAAGTATCCAGTGTTTTATTTATGAGAATAGATCTACCGGTCTTTAATATTACTTAGTTTTAATTTTAATTGTAACTTTTAAATGGTTGTGGAAAACAATAAATGATTTTTATTATTATTATCAAGAACTACGTCAGATGCCAATGTTTACTCTGATATGCCTTCGTCCGTACTCTGCGAAACTTCGTGAGAAGTGAAACAGCCGAAAGTAATTTGTGAATAAATAGCATTTAAGAATAGATCTTTACATAAAGAGCCTTAGCATGGCGAAGCAATTATTTAGCTTTCGATCTAACTCGTTACTAATAGGCGCACGTCGCTTTTCAACGCGCCGCCGTGCGGTTAGGGCGAGCCTACACTATTTGTTGGACAGAAGTATTTTTTAATATCACTATTTTAACTTAATGAATACCAAATACAAGATATAGAAAGAAGACAAATATTGGAATTTCTTACCACAACATTGAAGAATTAACGACCAATGTGATACATTTTTCAAATATTCTTTGTAGACCGAAGAATGCTCTTAAAACCTAAAAAAGTGATGAAATTACTCGGTAAACTAAAAGCCCTATTGTCCCTATCAAAAAACTGTTTAACAGCACAATTTTTAGTTACACTTATTGCACGTCTATCAGTGCAGATAGCGGTTTTAATAGCAATGGACCGGTTTCTGAAAGTTTAAGTTACAAACATTACATACAATATTATAGTGGGAGAAAAGTTCCTAAATTAAAATAGGAAAAGCAGTGTAACGAAAAACATCAACATACCGATACCGCAGTCAACCGTAGCCCCAATCCCATACCGTTACCTTCCGATTACCTCAGGTATTTGCCAATTGGTAATACCTCAGTTCCGTAGGGTGTCTCGCGGTGGAATTTCATTTAGTGCAGGCCTGCCCTAACGCCCTAGCCGTCGTTCTGGCAAATTATACTATACACAGCGGGACGCACCGACTGCTTAACGCGATATATCGAATTTCTCTCGCTGATGTTGCCAAATAAAAAACAAAGTGCATCTCTTTAACAGTGGCAGAGGTGGGAACGATCTAAAAGTTTGTAGCGTCTAAGATATTGCAATACCTATCTCCCACTTTAATATTCGCATTAAAGTTTGTGAACTTCGTTCGTTTCAGTTGAATGACGTCCACTGTTGGACAAAAACCTCCACCAAGGATTTCCACAACGCCGGTCCTAATTTATTTGTATATTTATAACTATACATTTATTATAAGATTTTAAACTTTTGCGTTCCATTTCAACTAACTGTCTGGTTGTGACCACGGCTGCAGCATCGCAGCCGAAACGTCAAGCCGTGAGTACACAATGTAACTCATTATTAATAAACGTCGCGTTAAGAACTACTATTTTAGTATACATTTATTTACAAATATTATGTGAAAATTGGTTATTACATACAAGAAATGTATCTAACAAACAAAGAAAGGTTTCATTCAATCATCGCTATGAACTTTACAATAGTAAAATTTTATCAGCGAAATCAATTTTAGAGATGCTGGATAAAATATTCCCTTTGCCTTACAAAAGATAGTGAAAAATCTAATTTTCCGTTTCTACAAACCACAAAAGGCAATTATGCAAACTTGAAATGATTGAGTTTGTCTCGGCCGATGTTCATTTTGGGTAGGGATGCAACGATGTATCGAGTTAACGATAATATAAAGGCCAAAAAAATTATATTTCAATTTGGTTAAGAGACTTTTATTAGAATGTCACGTTGCGATGCGTTTTCGATTGATGCGTAGCAATTTTTTTCTACGGAAATAATTTTGGCTAGACTATGGGAGAAAAGAACTCGTAACATAACATATTTTAAAATAAACTAGGAAAATAATGTATTTAAATTGTTGCTAATTATGACAGACCGAAGGACGTCACAATAAACGAAATTTCAGTACGTAAATTTGTCACTTAACGCATATCGATATTTTACTGGGTTTGATAAAAATACCGACATCTGCAAACACTGTGCACCCCTGGTTTTGGGTACGCAGCGAAATTCGGCTCCCATTACATCCTCAAAGTTAATTTGTACGCACTTTTGTTCGAACAAACTCGTTAAAATTACAAAAGGCGCAGGTAAAGTGGACAAACCAATCTTCCGAACGAAGATTATCCTTGCTAAGATAAGGACAATACTGAAAAGGCCGACAAAGATTGAATTAGCATTACAAGATTAGGCATTCCAGGCGCGATCTTTTAAAGCTTTTAATGAAGTTAATTTTTATTTCGCAACAGTGTCCCCTCGCTTTTGTCTGACATTTAGTGTAAATGCCATTGACTAGAATGGATGGAGAAAGTTTTTAAATGAGAAAAAAAAAGGATTTGCCTTTTTATCGTGCGGTTTTTTAAATTTAGGATTGCAACCTGGGTGTCAGACATTGTTTGTCAATGCACAATGCTATTTTAAGTTCTCAGATTTAGACCCTGAACATTTGAGTTAATCTCAGACCATTGGGCCATAGATATACAATATAATTATTATTTATGATTAAAGTATTATAAAGTGTGTTTGAAGAGTCTCAAAGGAAAGGATGTTTTTCTTATGCCAGAAGAAATTAATGAAAGTAATTATCAACTACGGATTTGAATGTTTGATTTATTACAGGTTATTAGCCTTGCTTCTATTAAGTAGGTATTATGCAAAGAAAAACAGACTTTCACGGTAACAACTAATTAAAAAGTGCGCATTTTTACAAAGTTCAATATTTACTTTTTGTGTAGTCTTGACTTTAGATCTTGAACTTTCTAGACGCCCTATGAGTTACATTTATCGGTAGTCATATACATTTAATTCAGCGTGAAAGTATAAGCTTGTTTAATTAAAACTTCTTGAAGAATTCGCATTTGAAACTGAGGCTGTAAGTTGAGAATTCTTGAAACTTATCTAAAACGTAAAACAGAATTTAAATGTTTGACGCTCGAATGTAATGTACCGTGAAGTGAGTTAGATGAACGCAGTCTATTATCATTGTTTAAGCATACCATGTAGGTATAGGTACTATGACTAGCTATGCTCATAGTTTGGTACGCGTTACAAATAGTTTTCCACTCAACCAACATCTATCACTTATAAAGGACTCTACTTTAGGTAATAAGTTAAATTTATTATTGAACAGTTCAAAATAAGTAGCTAAAAACTACATAGTACATACTCGTACATAGAGATGCTGTCTGTATATTTTTAGATTTTAATTTAAGATTTTTCTTATCATTATACTAAATTACACAGTATTATTAGATGTATTATTAGTAGTGCGTGGGTACCTTTTAATATTATTTTAGTTTTCATCGAAAATGCAACGAAAGCCTTAAATAGATTATATTCTGACTCGTCTCCTTTATTTTGCTGATTAGACTATAAAAATAGCTTAAAATCTCGTTAACACAAAATAAAAAGACCTCAACTTGAGTGTCAGTTACGAAAAAACTATTTTTGAAGACTTAGGCTGAGTTGAACTACCTAACTTTGACCGTAACTATAACGATAACCAGTGCTTTTTGTATGGAATTTGACAGAGTTTTGACGTATGTTAAAGTTAAAGTAAGATGGTGCAACCCAGCCTTAAGTTTTCTACAAAGCTGAAAAGTAATAAATCACTTTTACAAAAATATAACTAAATGACGAAATTCGTCTTAACTTTGAAAGATGAGCTGTTGTCATAATGTANATAATGTGTGGTAATTATACTGGCCTCATTAATCATCTGGCGAACATCTTGATAAACTACTAATATGCTGTAAATGAAAAAAAAGTGTAATTATGTAGGTATGTTTGTTTGTATAAAGTACTAAAAGTAATTATACCTTTTTAGGGATAGCAAACTCGAGTCGGTGTCTCCTCAGAGAAATGCGCGATGCCAATAGCAAGGGCGTCCGCGGAAGACCAGCTCTTACGAGCATATCAAGATAAATGCTGAGGGAGCCTATTGGCGCTGTGGCTTTGTGATTGTTCTTTGTTTTTATTTACCTTTTATTCTCGTTACACTTTAATATTTGGCTGGGTTGCACCATCTTATTTTAACTTTGACAAACGTCAAAAATCTGTCAAACTCCATACAAAAAGCACCGGTCATCGTCATAGTTACGGTCAAAGTTAGGTGGTGCAACTCAGCCTTACTCTTGTATCTCACTGATTTAAAACTGTGGTTGATATCTGCCATAGATTTTTTAACTAGTTTTTGTAATGGCGATTGATCTATGTTCAGATTTAAATTTAAAACAAATATTCATCATGTTTAAAGTGCCAAGGCCGAATTTCACCTGGGTGTCAGTTTAATAGACCAACTAATAAACTTTGAACGGATTCTCAGATACCCCACTCACATAAAATATCCATATCACGGTCATTTCCCAATAGTCTAAAGTTCTGAGTAGCTTCTATACAGTGTGAGTCACGTCAAAGTGTACATATGAAAATAGATGAAACTAGACCTATTTTTATATAATACGATAGAGAATAATACAAAGTAATAAAAACCACTTGTTATAGGGGCATTTTTTGGAGAAATTTATCAAATAACCAAAATAAAACACGAATTTAAAAGCATATTTTTTTCAAAAAGTATCATTTTTTATTATTTGTTGGCCTTTTTTGTGTATTTTATGTATTTTTTTTAATATCGCCTGTTATTTAGCATTATTACTGTTTTTATTTTATCACGATATACCGCTTAGTTTAAAAGTTATTACGTTTTCTTTACAATAAGTAATTGGAAGAAAAAAAATTCTATAAAAAATTAAAAAAAAATCTCAAAATCTCAAAAAATTTTTGACCTCTTTTTTGTCGATAAAAATAGGTCTAGTTTCATCTATTTTTATATGTGCACTTTAACGTGACTCACACTGTATTACCAACACTGGGGCACGTGTTTTTCTCCAGAAACCTTGACTATCCTCGAGAGCCCGGGGATTTGTAATTTATACAGCCGCCAAATGTTTATATTAGTACAGCCGACAGCACAACAGACTGTACATTTTGTTGAAAAATCGCCTCTATTACAATGAGTTAAGATGCCCAAGTGGTTGTATTTCCTGACAAAGAGCCAACTATACATACATGATACGAACTTATGCAAACCATAAACCCTGCTATTAATTTAGAGCGCATGAAACATTTTAATCATAGCGAACTTCTAACCAGCGACATGACTTCGCAAGTGCCCTGAGCTAGCACCCGATAATACAACTTGAGGTGGATCAGAGGCGGGAGAAGTAGCATAAAGAGAAGAGCAAGCTAGATCTTTAGTGGTTTAGTCGGGTTATTTCGTAGTTCGTTCGTTCGTTCGGTTTAGCCAAATGACGTCCACTGCTGGACAAAGGCCTCCTCTAAGGTTTTCCACATTGCACGGTCCTGCGCTGCGCGCATCCAGGCTCTTCCCGCGACATCGTCGTTCCACCTAGTATTCCTACTAGCCTGCCCACGGTACGTTTTCCAGCCCGAGCCCGCCACTCGAGAACCTTTCTGCCCCAACGGCCATCGTCTCTACGAGCTATGTGCCCCGCTATATTTCGAAGTAGGTGGCAGATAAATGTTCAAATCGCGAAAAACACCCGAAAAACGCTACTCCATATGAATTGAAACACCGGTTCACCAGAATCATTTTCTTCTTCTTTTATACACTCATGACGCCCACGACCATCCTGACAAAAGTGTAACAGCTGAGAAGGAGATAAATCTAGGTACTAGTGACTATAAATAGTTGGTTTGGTTATGTAATTTTCCCGAAATTGAAGCTGTTAAATCACGCATCTTTTTCCCAACTATCAGGTTGATTCTAAACTATAGGTACTTAGGCAGTACGAGTAATGACTACATAGTTATTTTACTTTAGCAGTGTTCCGCCTGACTTAAAAATTTTCACTAAGAGAGATTCTCATCTATCTTCATCTTCTGTAGGTACCACAGGAATATAACAGTAAATCTGGGTTGCACCATCTTACTTTGACTTTATCAAACGTCAAAAATCTGTCAAACTCCATACAAAAAACGCTGATTATCATTATTGTCACGGTTAAAGTTATGTGGTGCAACTCAGCCCAAGTACCGATGTTGTACTTAGTATAGTTAATCTACCACGATTACGATGCCTTCAAAGGCGATCTTTTAGATTGGCTGTTCTAATTTTGCTGTGGTAGACGGATCAGAAGCTGGAAACAAGTTGCGGCGAGGTCCTGGGGCGCCCTCATGACTGGATTGCAGCGTGTTAACTTGTCTCCTTCGTTACGTACTGCTGCCCTGATATATGGGATGGGAGACTGCTTGGATGATCTTTTAATCTTGACCAATCATCTGGTGAATGTCTCTCATCGTCTGATTCAAAAGTAATAGGTATTTAAAATCCAGCAAAAGAAACAAAAGAATATCAATAAATTTCATGAACTCAATTTTATGTAGAGCTTAAGCCAAATATTGAAAATATGCTTACGTTCTATGTTTTTTTAAATGCCAACAAAATAAATAAGTGAATCATACTTAAAACTTTTATTTTACTCAATGAAATCGCAAAGTTTGTTATAATATGGATAATATTTAAAAATTCGATAATTGCTTAGCACTTTGGATAATTTCGTTTGTGCTTGTGCTTTAGATTACATGTTCGCAGATAGTATTGTTTTTGAGGATTGATTATCTAATGCAATTGTAAAAAAAACGATTTTTTAATTATCATGCTTAATGCAAAATCATAAGGCTGAAATTGACTCGTCTTCAATACAGAAAAGTGAAATTTCTGAACAAACATTAGACCCAGACATTCATATTGACTCGGCTATGTTTAATTGTCCATAACTATAGAGATTTCTGTTTAACATAACGAAGTTATTATTTGAACAACATGTTTGAAGTGGTTTGTAAGTTTGTAACCTCACTGTGGACCACACGCCCACAAGTGAAGATATTTCAATGAATAGTTGGGATTGGAATCCCTAAAATAGATGGCATTTGTCAAATTTTGTAATTTAAACGTTCTGAATGCCCTGTAGAAGCTAGATACCCACGCACATCTTAGTTTGTAAACAACAAAATGAACTAACTATCTTTCAGTTCATTTGAAAATCTTTAGAGGATTATTAGATGACATTAATTAGTTATTGATTAAAAGTCATTCTTAAACTTATTGCTCTTTAGGGTGAAAAGTATTATTACCTTTTATAGGTAAGTTATCTAAAACGATACCTTCGCAGATTTAAAATGATAATTTTTAAAAGATATAGTTTATCGTCCGTCAACTATCAATTGCATTACATAGGTACTCCATGTGTTTGCAAAAACAAAATCGATTTGCTATTCAACGTCGAATCCTAGATCATTTAAAGCTAACGGTTCAACCCGACAAACGCTACAGAATCTAATGGAATGCTACGAAAGAATCCAAACACAAATAGTGAGTCGATATGTCTGCACAATGGCCGACAGTTCGATTCGATCCGTCCTTTTGTCCATCAGAGGCCGTGACTGGGTTCACGGTCCGACTGGATGTAAAACGCTGTTTCTATTCTAACTGGATGCTTTTAGGTCTTTTTGCTCGCTTATCTACGAGTACCAATGTATGCGTGAGCACTAAATTTTTCGTGTGTCATTGTCAATCGATTGTTGATCCTGACGCACATGATGCTGGAATACTACCTAATAATCTATTTTATATGGGCAAAGACTAAAATATTGAGATTTTAAGTAACCGTAAAATGTTCACTGGATAGAACAAAGGGATTTTAAAATGTTAATAATGACGTTATGAATAAGTATTCTTGAGAAGTAAGGAATTTGTTTTCTTAGGGGTCACTTAAAAATTAGGGATTGATGGTGAAAACGGGCATAAGTTTAGCAATAGTGTATTATTCTGACATGACGTCTAAATTAATACTTTTGAGTATCGCTTCTATGTCGAAGGTTTCGGTTTAGTCGTTTCTACTTTCGTTAACGAAAGTCGAAAGCACTGGGCTTAAATGATGAAATGGGATCGGCTGGTTCTGTCCCATTGAATCCGAAATGTAAAAGGTACAATTCAATGCCTATTAAATAAAATCGAGGTATCAAAATATTGACTGAAAGTGAATTGCACGAGCGCTCCACAATAAATGTAGTTGTATTTGCTAAGACGTTAAACGTGAGATTGACCAAAAAATAAGTGCTGCAGCAAAAAAGAATCTATTGTCATATAAGTAACGGCGTTTTTGGTTATGAAGTTGATACCATTTATTTGGATTTACTTACTTTAATAAAAAGAGCAGTAGCAATCGTGAACGCACATTTTGAAAATCCAAAAGACTGAATCTACGAACCTAATACCTACAGTAAGAAAAAAAAAGTTTCGATGTTGCTATCTTTTAAAAGCGATTTACCTTCACACCTCACCAAACACGTCCATCAGGAAACATATTTTACGTGTAAAATACATAATTAATTCGTTGTTTGAGATAAGATCTTACATTTGGTAAAAAATCTCACTATTCGCTAACAATGATAACAATCTGATGGATATTGAAGTAAAAAATTAATAGAACGACATTCTTGCGTTATCTCAAAACCTGACTTAGCCAATAATTTGATTTTATCTGTGATCCGTGTGTGATTAATTTGCAGTAATATTTTTATGGTGTACTTTTTTGTGTTAAGACTAAAAAACCAAATGAAATCAGACCTACAGAAGATCTACCACGTCAGATACAGCTGTTGGAGTATTAGGTCTTCATTAGTTCATAAAACCGTGTTGTCAGTTTTGCTATTAATAAATTAATAACTACTCAAAATAAAGACCCAATTTCACAGTTTGCTAGACTAGTATAATGTATTCATGCATCGCAAACCTTTGTAGAGTAATATACTAATTATTACGTTATGCCACAAAACTACCTTTATACCTTACGCATGAGGTATAAAGAGACCACCTCTTTGATAGAGATAGAGTTAGAGGTAAAGCTAACATCAATTAACTAATGACTCCGATTTCTTTCGTTAAATTCGTCAGCTTACAATAAACATACATTTGTAGCTCTAACAGTGACTTGTAACAGTGGAAAAAACTTCCAAGTATGTGGAAGTCTCAATTAAATACAAAGAAGACAGGCTATCTGGCTACCGAGGAGTATACTCCATCAATCATAGAATGGTTGATTGATAATACAACGTGAATTACTGATAGATCGTGCTCCCAACTACGGGAATACTCATCTCAATTTATTTACATGTGTTTGTACCACTTGTTGATGTTGCCAACGGTAAAAGATAGTTTCATTGTCGAGGAGCAATAATTTATAATTATTGGATATGACAAAGATGGTCGCTGATAATAAATTTATTTGAATAAAGTCACATTTACAACACTATTGTAGGTATGTTCAGATGCTGAAAGTACTCTGAGGTTTAGGACTCCGGATGTACCTATCAAGTGAGATGCTGGCAAGAGCTGTTCGTAATTTAAACGTTCTGGACGCGTTGTGAGTAAAAAAAGTGTCAGTATCGTATAAAATGGCATTCTCTCGAAAACATGTCACCTTATTTGATTATGTTAATATTATGTTTCCTGTTAATTTAATAATGGCGAAAAACAAACAGGTGCTTTAAAAACTGGAATTATGTATAATAACTTCATCAGATTAAGTACTCGTGTGACAAAACGAAAACAAACAACATTACCATTATATGAAAATTTGCAAATATAATTGAATATAATTACATGGAACTTATTTAAATTACCGATACTGTTGTTTTTGTATTTGCAATTCAAATAAATGGTACTGCTTTTACACTTCAAAAAAGGCTTTTGCTTGTAAAGGAACAAAAGAGGATTTTAAATGCTAATTTTATTTATAATCGTTATTAATTAATTTCATTGCTGCTATTAAGGTATCATTACATGATTATTAATGTGACGTATCAAATAATTTAGTAATTAAAATAATACATTACCTACCTATGCTGATTCTGCGTATTTATTTATTATCCGGCAGCGTCAGAAGGAGGGTTATGTTTTTATAATAATTATGGTGTCCATTCACTAAAGTTTCCAGCAGATTACATAATTTTAGAGGCTGATAGTTTGGTCGGCTTTCAAATTGTATGAGGAATAGACTGATACCAAATCGGTATAATGTGCGCACTTTCATACAAAATAATGTTACTGATAACAGAGTCTTTAATTTGCGGGGACTCTAATATAAATTCAGGCATAATCTTGAAACATAGTAGGCACAAATGAGAGTAGAAATAATTTTAATTTAAAAATCATAAACAAATGCCACATCCATTCGTCAATAGATCACCCAGATCTTCGATACGCGCTAACGAAGCGTCGGATATGATTGAAAATCATCGCAGAGAAATGATGTCCTAGACGGAAGCCACTATAAATCATGGCCAGACAGTAGCCCATACATCAATAAGGTCGATTATTTGATAACCAAGAAACGCGGTCATTGCTTGTTTTAATTCGGAACCGGTGTGCGAGCGAGTGGCAATAAAAATTAAAGTTTCTAATATTTCTATTACGCTTCACGAGGAACGAAAGTTTGAAGGTATTTTGATTGCCAACGTGACCTTTAATTGGTGAAGAATTACGCGTCGATTTTAACTATATCATCAAATACATTCGCACGTAGATGACAATCACAATGTGTGGTTTGCAGATGTGTAGAGTGGGTTTTATATGAATACTGGGTGATTTATGAATTTAATGAAGCGCAGGTACCTACTACAACAATACATACATAGCTATAGCATAAACTTTTGATGTACAATATTTAATGTGAAACATTATCATAGGTAACGTTAGGTTGTATCGTGAACCTAACTATTATATCTATAATAAAACACAAATGAAAATAAAAGAGCGGGTACAATGAGTCACTAGACATCTGATGACCCTTCAAAATATTGTTCTTAATTCTGACAATGAGAGTTAAAATGAACAAGATTCAAAACACGACCTTGGTTCTCATGAACCGCGTTGTAAAAACTAGATAATAAAAAGCAACAATTACTTAATTAGAGATTTAGACGATAACCAGGGCAGGTGTAACCGAAAAGATCACGATTAACGAACGAACGGACATCAATTCGATACAAATTCGACCATTTAGTTACACCTCGTTGAGTCAAGGACTCAAACTCATTCCGTGTACAATAAAAGTGAAAAAAATGAAACAAATTAACCGATTGAACCTGTTTGGTGGACCCCTAAAGAGCGGTCTGGTTAAAGTGAACTAATTCATACCCACCTGTATAATAAACAATATTGAGTGGAGGCAATACGGAGGTTTAAAGGCATTTAATATATTAAAAGGCCGCGCGCGGTTCCTTACAAAAGTTTTTGAGATTTCTTCAACGATTTACACAGTAACATATTTTAAACGTTGAGTTATATCAAATTAAGCGTTGAAAGGAATGTTATTGCTTGTAATTTAAATACTTTACCAAATGCTAAAGAAGGAAATGCGTTGAATAATGGGTAATATTTAATTAATATCCCTAAAACAAACCATATATTATAATAAAGTAATATTTGTGGAAGAATGATTAACTTTAGAACATACTTTATGACTTTTCAAATACATTTGGATATGATGTAAAAGTGCCTAAATAGGCCTTTAAACTGCCTTAGTTGTTGCAATTCACAAAAAGGCGAATGAGCTATACCTACATGTGTGGTGGCTCGCTACTGTTTTTCAAAAGTTTTGATAGACATTATACACCACTATTGTTATGTGCATGTACACACACAAGTAAAGCTCACTCGCCTTCGTGAGTTGCAAGATCTATAAATTAAATACACAGAAGCTACTTTTGCTTATGTCGCCTTCGTGAGTTGCAAGATCTATAATTAAACACACAGAAGCCACTTTTGTTTTATGTTGTTATTATAATCTTTAATAGACAGCGGAGTAATGATCACTCTGAAGGTCAAGATAAAAATATACTAGAGCTCTTATTGGAAGACCGAATTACACGCCCCCGCGGGCAAAAGCTGACATTCTCGGTATTATAACTTATTTTCTGATAACTGCTACATTATGGTAACCGCCGTGTATGCCAGTAGTTATTAAGATTGTATACCTGGCTTCTGCAGCACTTGCCTCAAACAAAATGCCAAACTTCTGCAATTGATTTTGGACCGTAAATTAAAGTACACATTGGAGAAAATTGCTATTTTGTAGCAGCTGTATTCAGATGCGCATTAAAATAAGTTCTGCTGATTAGTATTAGTCCTAGTTATAAGGCTACGTGGTTTACGTATCTGCTAAGGTAAGGTAGAAAGCAATTTCGGTAAGCCTTCCACTTGGTTGACCGATGATCTGGTGAAGCCTGAATGCGGGCAGCGCACTACCTCTGTCTTCCTTGGGGAAAGCAGTTTGACTAGCAGTCGACATTTTTTGGCTGAAATAATGATAATGATGACCAGAATATCAAAGGAATAAAAATAAGCATGAACCTACTCAAAAATTGCGCAGAAACGTAGCGACACTAAAAAAGAAGAGAGCTCGTAAAAACCCCGTTCATTTCGTCGCGTTGTTTATAAGACTGCCCGCTGCGCCCGCGCCTTTTCGCATAACTGTCACATCGCATTTGAAATTATCGCGTTAATGCGTTTTTTATTCTTTGCTCTTATGACATTAAGGCCTTAAACTCGCACGGTTTTATTAAAATTGTGACTCTGATTTTAATTTATAGCATCGCTTATTTAATAATCTTATTAATTAATGTCTTAAACTCGAGCTTGATAAAAACATCGCGGAATATGAGATACGAGACAAAAAATCTAGCTATTCTTCAATCATAGTAGGTAGAGACAGTCACTCAACAGCTACTTACCATAGTTTTACACATTGAAATTAAAAATATGTAATTATTTTAGTATTCATTGGACACACTGAACTATTTAACCCTAATTAAAGCCTCTATAAAGCCACTACCCGTTTAAAACCAACTGTATAAGTAGGTCCATAAATTAGTTCCCTCTGGCGCCCGTTATTAAAAACCTAATAACACTTTTTTTCAAATACCAACCTGGATTTTAACGGCTTTCATTGGGAGTTCTTATTTGGACGAGCACAAAGTTTGAATTTCGAATTCGGTCTAAGCGCCATTGTCGGACTGTTAGTAAACAGTGAGGTCATTAGTTCTTATTTTTAATGTAGTAAGATTAAAATTTGAATGGTTAGTGATGCCGNTGATGCCAGTGGTATCAACTTCCACCAGATATTGTGTCTGGGATAGAGTATACTCAATATTCCATTTCGTGTGCCAGTGGGGGGCTCAGCGGTTTCAATCGTTGCGACAATTAATCAAAGTATAGCAATGTCATCCGGCCCCGGTCAGCCCAAGCGGACGCATTATTATTATTTGTAACACTTTTTTATTTTTTCGGCGATCTGCAACTAAATTGGTCGATCGAATGGATTTCGATGTAATTGCTAGAGGTGAAATTTTTGTTGAAACAGTTATTTTAAAAATGACGAAGTGTACAAATATTTTTATATTAGTAAAGTTACGTAGGTTTACCTTATAGCAGACAGTTCTCTAATTATGTAAGTAACTAACGCCCGTATTCACAAACATTACTATGAGGTCACGCATAGGGTGATACTCGAAGCAATCACAGAAATCTATTATTCAACGCTGTGCGTTTGTTTTGCTGCTCACTTAAGCAAGCGTCGTTTGTGAATAAGTAAGTACGGGCATAAATATTTAAGCAAGATCG
Organism: Ostrinia furnacalis; assembly: GCF_004193835.3. Lineage (NCBI taxonomy): Eukaryota > Metazoa > Arthropoda > Insecta > Lepidoptera > Crambidae > Ostrinia > Ostrinia furnacalis. The sequence goes on along the minus strand of NW_021137591.1, from coordinate 133,204 downwards.
AATAGGTCTACTAGGCCCACCACTATGAAGACTATGAACTATCTTAGATTGCATCTACCTACACTTATAATGAAATCAGACTGTATTCAATTATCAATATGTAGTTAAATTAAAAATAACACTGAAGTTCCTCAAATCAAATTTTACAAAATGAAACCAACACGCGGCTGACTACAAAAATAATTTGCATCATTAAAAATGAAATGCATACAAATAGGCTTTCTTTAATTAAATTGGAGTGTATTAAAACTGAAAGCAATCACACTGGCCGCTAATTTCATTAACTGACCCAAACTCATTATACAGAATGAAAAAAAAAAAAGAAAATACGGCGTTCCTTTTATGGAATTGATTGAAATAATGACCGAATTAAAGCTTGCCAAATTGATAATAGGGTTAATACATGATGGCGTTGGGATCGACGGATTCCAGATCATTTGTCATAGTGTCAGACTCCGTGGTGAAACGAATGCATACTTTGAACTCATTCGATACTTTTTTTGAATGCTATTGTTGGAATTAATAAGATCATCGTCACTGAAACCGATCATCAATTAATCAAATGTGATAAGAAGTCAATCTTTGTGAAAAGCGAGTCTAATTTTTATGAAACTACCTACAAGTTAACAAAAATAGTTCGCACAAAACTTTAGATACAAGCCAGCAGCTAATGCACGAACCTACTATACATACTTATGTAGGTACTTAATTAGTATTTAAAGAACTGGCGTAGTAGAGATGCCATAAATTGACCTAGTAAAGATCTGCTGATATGTATAGGATTCATTGAGGTAAGTATCAAGCGTGTTGAGGCATTATGTGGACAATGGGAACGCTGCGGAATAAGTCTCAATAATTTTCTTTAATTTATTTGATTTGATTGCGGTCAAATAACTGCCTTGTCTAGCATAAAAAAACACTAACATTAGTTAAACCACCTGAAAACTTTGACGTCAAAAATCTTGTCAGTTTAGTAACAAAGAAAGTATATTAATTTTTGCGTTGATTTTTTTATCTATGCTGTGTGCTGACGTACTCTTTTACAAAAGTCCAACGTCATGTCTGTTAACTGATAGGCAGCACTTTAGCAGCGTAATTAAACAGTGCCACAATTGTTAAATCCCCGTTATTTTTGTTAATAGTTAATAAATAATAATTTTAAACGAGTAATAAATACAAAAGATACTTTGCCACAGAGCCAGTGAATATACGTTACCGCCATTTTTTAGGCCTTTTCGTCTGTTGGCTTGGCTCCAAATTTGAACTTCAAATAATTTAAAACCCATACTATACATTCGCTCGCATTATTTTTATCTCTTTTAATCCTGTCTGGAATTTTGTGGCTTGTTTACAGATACTAAGGATTTACATCTACTTATTTATTTCTACAATTTAAATAGCGTCTGTTATTCAGTTTTGTTTTAGAATAAGATAATGAAGTAACTACTTGATTAAAAGTTGGAATAACATTTTATGTAGTTACCTACCCATTCATCATTATGAACTTCAATGTCCCAAGAGCCAGATAAGACTCTGTTATTATTCAACCCCAACTTCATAATTGTAACATATTCGAAATGGAATATGTCAAGCCAGACCAAAGAACTGCGCCTATTTCTTGTCAAACTGCACCAAGTATATCAAGCAGTCCCACAAAAAGTAATGGCTACACAGTAAATCGCATATTACACACTGCACACGTCTAAGGGTGGTCCCAACATTGTGTAGAACACACGAGGCATGGCAGCGAGCATAAAAGCCCTTATGCGTATGAATGCCATGACCACTGAGTAACCTGAGCTCTGGCTAATCAAAGACGTTAAACAGGAATTTATTGTGTGCACTGTACCTTGGCAAGTTTATTGTGCAGTGTTATGACGGTAGCAATTACTCAACTCTCGTATAAACTCAGTTTTACCACTAAGATTTGTTCTGCAGTTACATTAAACGCGGCGATTGTTGTAGTCGCAGAGTTATGAACATTGTATACTATGCAGACAATGTATAGTCCGGTCAAAGGATATTGAAATTACGCGGCTATTGGCTCAAAGTTGACATTCGCTTTCATCTGGAATTTAATCAGGACGAAACAAAAGTTGATGTCGAGATTAAGGGTTTGAAACTCTTAATTATGTTGGAAGTCAGGCGTGAACCTAAAGAAGTTTAGGCGAAAATTAGCTGAAGGGGCTGGCGACCACCATTCGCGATTACGAGATAATAGCGACACAAAGAAATTCGTCAGAAAATAAAGGGGTGAAAGTTAACAGTTTTAATTTTAAACTTGCTGGTTTCGCTCGAGTCTGCAACGTTTAATTTCCGCAGGAGAAATTATCAGGAAGAACTAAGCCTGCAAAGCTTTTAAAAAGTGGAGGAAACTAGCCGCCGACTTTAACTGCCTGTCAACCGTTAGTGTTTAACTTTGGTTTTATGAAACTGGAAGCATGATGAAACCGTGAGTTGGAAGTTTACGAAAAACAAGTTGCATTTTTATGGCTTCGGAGATTGCAAAAATAGACATTAAGACGTATAAATGAAGGGAAAGTATTTTAAGATACTTAATTGACTTTTAAATTAACAAAAGAAACATTTCAAACACGCAATAAAAGGCCTTCCATTAACTTTTTAGTGTTTAACGAAGAGAATTGCTCTAAAACTAGAGCTCCACTTTTTAGTTTTAGGCCTCAAAAAGCTTTCAACTTTATTTTGACTGCAAATAAAATTGGTAGCGTCAGTTAGGCCTAAATAATAAATTGATTATGTCAAAATCAGACAGTATAAATTGAAATGTGCAATAGAATAGCTTAAATGCTTTAACTGTAATATTCTTTCTTAAAATAAGTTTATTGAAATTGAGATTCAGGTCTTCGGAATCGAATTTAAATAATAAGAATTTAGGTTTAATCTTGAAAGTCGATTGCATTCGGCTGAAGTCGGCCAGATTTATTTTGTGCTTGTGAGGAGAAAAAACAAAATTACAGTCAATTTGTTGCGATATCCTTATGGGAAGGCAATCCTCTTACGTGTAGAGTTATGTGGAGGCGGCGGGCAGCGTTACCAACAAACGGGTATTATGGACAGGGGCGGATTTGGGACAATAGTCAATTTAAAATGCATAGGTGTTATTGGATATCGAGCTGTAGATCCTCGTAAACAGGAGGTTGGAGTAAATGAGCATTAAAGGTGGATATTCATTCGGTCGTGCGATCTTCATTTAATTTTGTAAAGTCAGAAAATACCTACTAGTGGGATACTGATGACTTAAATTAAAAGGCGTTTTCAGCTTAATCATTATCATTTCAGCCACAAGACGTCCATTGCTGAACATAAGCAAGCATCCCCCAATGATTTCCATATTGCGTGGTTGGTAGCGGCTTGCATCTAGTACTTTCCTGCTACCTTTACGAAGTTGTCGGTCCACCTTGTGATTATCATCGTCTAAAATAATATAAAACTGAATTTTTGACAACTTAAAATTAAGTTAGTAAATAAAAGTTCATAATTTGACCTTCAAAAAGTAGATATAAAAATAATCCGATATCTACAACAACTTTTATATTATTAATTGCCTACTTTGTACTTACTTTGTTTAAAAGTTTGTTCACCAGATCCGTCCCTGCACTCGACGGAACCTAATGACTATCTCGGAGAGAGCAAAACTTTTTCGCTTTGCTCGCGTCCGTTCTATCTAAATAGGGTGGTTATTACAGGTGATAAGCATTTGGATTTCGATTTTGAGGCGAATTTATATCCCCAAAATAGTTTATATACCCTTGACTTGACTATGAAGATTCTTTACAAATACTCCAATTTGTATTCATGTCGCTTAACAAAGAAAAAAAGTCTTATTTGTTCATGCCAAAAAGAACGCATAAATGAAGAAACCAAGAATTTCCTTACTGCCTATAAAAAGACACTAAACAAAAGGCTTGTGATATGAGCTGTGATGACAAACACTTTTTTACGGCCCAAGTAAAAGAGCTCAAAGCATGTCTGGAAAAATAAATCAGTTACACCCCTATAATTGGGCTATACCGATTGAGTAAACGGTGAGACTAGATTACAGTAATATAAAGCGTAGTACATGAATGCGGGTAACTTGAGACCTGGCAGACAATGCTGGCTCCCTTATTGCATAGGTCTTAAATTGTGCTGTGGTTTCAATGCATGTGCCGGTGACGTTAAGTTATTGTCGCCAGGCGTCGGCACACCGCCTATACTGGTTGGCACTGGCAACACGTGTGCTCTAGGCTTACAGCCCGTGTAAACCAGCCTATATGGGTCTATTATGAGCACTAATTAGTTGTTTGGTATGCGTTGAAAATCCCTTTTTCTGCAATATCATCAGTAAAAGAGTATGCTGTACTAACATTGTCACCAACTTTTGCTATGCTATTAATACTTTTATTGATAGTTTAAGCATGTCAATGAGTTACTACAAATAAATGATACGGTCAATAAAGTTACGATGAGTAGATTTCTTCGACATAAACGTGTAATTTGAATCACAAACTCGTACATTCATCGGTTTATGAATATTTTAGCACTTAGTCGCGACCTTTGTTTGACGATATGTAAATACCGTCGTAAAAATAAAAGGCTTTTAGTGTTTATTTCTTAAATAAAATCTGAATAGAAACGAAAGTCAAGATCAAAGGTTCACGCAATTATTAACAGTTTTGTATCAAATTCGTTTGGTACAGTTACTTCGGCATATGATTTGTGATTATTATGGGTATCATTTTAGTCGGCGAGAGCAAGTGCATACATAGTTATTACGCTTTTGAACAAAGATTTATTGCTTGAGGCTAACCCAAATTTACGGCCGGTAGAGCCATTTGTATATGCATTAAGAACTAGTTTGCTTTACACTCAAAAATTGATGATAGTATACAATGAATGGTCAAAACAAAATCGTGGATCGTATAGACATTTGCATGTTATTTCGGCCGTCATTACACGTATTGTGAAAATCGATGCTAATAACACTTTCTTGTTTTATTTCATATGCTATGATTCGGTACGAAAATAATTGCTTTACATCCTATAGATATGCAATGAGTTGTTTGATGGCAATAGGCTATTTGGCAAAAATGGATTCCAAACAAAAGTAAACCTTATAACAAATCAGTAAAGAACATATTTTAGAACCGATACTGTAGACTCTATTTAAAGGCACACAAAACTGATTCATTTAAAACAAATTGGACATCTGAAAGATGAATGTCGAGTAATGATCGGAATTCCGCATCGCGTTGCCGCAGACGAATTAAACAATCGATTTAATCGTCCACTTAATTACGAAATTAATGTTGAGTACCAGAGTACAGTTGGCAACGGCGAACTTTAGATGCGAGTATTCTAGGAATTTGAAGCTTGTTTCCAAGGCATAAGGTTACCATAAAGTTGGTTCAAAAGTTTGGCAGTGTTATGGTTACACCCACTGCGATCCGATGTCCGCACTTGCCGCAAAGCTGCAGAATTAACCAACCAAATAGAACCAACCCTCTTGAAAATTTAATGTTTAAGGGATGTCTTAGTGAAAACCGTCCCGAGTGTTATATTGTTTGCTACTATCAAACGCAAATAATTGAAAAAGTACTTAAGAAGAAAATGATAAATATTAAATTCAACCTTGTTCTTAGTTGTTGTAATTCAGTGAGCTTTAAAATAAATAAATAGTTTATTCGTTAAAAATAAGACCATTACAAGAACTTATTATGCTAGAGTTTACATATACGGTTCATAGTCTTTTGTAGCCTGAGCTAGGTTAAAAACCTGTGTTTCAGGCGAATTCTTTACATGTGTGGTGGCTCTCTACTGTTTGTTTTTTAAAAGTTTTGATAGACATTACACTATCGTTATGTGTATGTACGTACAGTACACGTACACACACAAGTAAAGCTCACTCGCCTTCGTGATTTGCAAGACCTATACAATTAAAAGTAAAATTTTAACAAAAGAACCGCGCATTTCACAATACATTAATCCAAAAGCTCCAATATCCGAATTATCATTCAAGCTTATCAATATTAATGTTGCTAATTACTCGCCTTAACCACCGAATGAAAAAGGGTGCTCATTCCGATTCTCGCCGAGTAACAGTTTCTGTAATTAATTTTTAATTTGGATAATTTTAAATTATTGCAGCACTCAATATTTATTTTTGAGCACACGATCGGCATTGCTTGTAATTAGTATTCTGTCGTTTTCGTGTCGATATAGTAAGGGATGGGATACATGAGTGATTCTAAAAATATGACGTTTAGCAGTGCTGATAATTTTGCAAAACTGATCATTTTACACGTAATAAGTTTATTATCTTCCTCTTTTAATGGACAATTTAGGTCGTGAAATCTTGGATATAAACATTATTTAAAAATAATATTTCAAAATAATTTATTGTAAGATCTGCTTCACTTAGGCTGAGTTGCACCACCAAATTTTCACCGTAACTATAACGATTACCGGTGGATTTTGTATGGAGTTTGACAGATTTTTGACGTTTGTTACAGTCAAAGTAAGATGGTGCAACCCACCCTTAGTACGGATTGATAAATGTTTTTTGTTACACATTCACGATTTTGTTGTAACTTTACAGTATTCTTTTTCATAGTTCAAAATGACATAATAAATAGAATGTATTTTTAAATTATTGTGAGTTAAGTACTTAATTGGCAAAAAAACAATGATATTAAAGTGTAAAAGCTTTCTGAGACATTCTGAATTTCTAAGCTATTGACAAAAGCCTTGTAGTAACACAGATGTATCTATAGTTAGGTATATGTATAGACACTATAGATAGCGACATGTACTCCTGCCCTTATTCTCATTCATTCACTTTCAACTCATAATTGCACCGGCTTAAAAGTGTGAGAGGCGGGCCAATAATTAAGATTTGAAAGCTAATTGCCGATAAGTAGATCACACATTAAAACTCACCGTTAACTTTAATCGTGGACGAGTCACGTTTCAAGTTAAACAACCTTTGTACCTTTTACGGAAGGTCCGTCATTTAAATAAAAAAGGAAAGAAAGTTAAACAAAATAATGTACGTTTTTTTGTTCGTTATCCTCCCGTTCTACAAAAAAAAAAAACTTTCAGTGTGTGAGAAATAGCAACGCCACTGTTATGTTTGATTTTAATTTTTTAGAGAAAATTAATTTTATTTATACCAATGATTTTTTTTTTCATTTTAGCCCGAATTTTATCTGGCAGTGCCTTATTAGCTGGCCTCATGGCATTAAGTTCGCCTTAAGTAGCAATTTCATAACACCGAACATAGTAACATACTCCTAATTTACGTTGTATAATTGCAGTAAAATTGGTAAGTACATTAAAATTAACACTATCCATAAACGAAACTAACTACAGAGTTTGCAATAAAGCCTTCTTTGTAGTTCCAACTACCGAAAACAGCGACAAATTACGCCATCCGAATAATTTTAATTAATTTAGAGCATTCCTGACGCCGCGAGCGCGAACTAAACCTACGAATAAAAGGAGACGTTTCAATTACATTCCAGCGCAACTATTGTCTTTGCCGACAAACAGCATAGAGGTAGCTCGATATATTTTCAGTAATTAAGATCGAACTCGCCTTTCGGTCCAATAAAGGTTCCGAGCGTAAAACGCTTCGACCTTAGTCGTAACTCTCGCAATTAAGTCGAATTAAAAATAAACTCGAAAGAAACTCGGTACAGCTGCTGATTAAACGCCATCTCGCGGGGACCCCATCAATAACAACAGTTTAATTAAAACACTTTTATTCGCGCCTGAATGGCCAGGACGCGAGTCCCAAGCTTTAATTTGCTTTTTTATTTCATTTTATATTCTTTAATTTTTGCTTAATAGAGTTGACGGTCGCCCCCGTTGGAGTCTCAGCGATAAATGGGGTGAAACAAAGGAATTTAACACTACAATGTTTGAGCATGACTTTTTATGTAACTTGTGGGGTTAATGAAACTTTTTTGGTATTTTGGTAGGATTCTTCTTTTCCCTTATCCGTCTGGCCGTCCATTGCCTTTGATAAGCTAGACAAGGTCGAGCTCCTGCAAAATGACATGACGACTATGATTTAAATCAACAACTGAGTTTGTTAGTGTTTTCTAGCTTATAAATAAAAATCATTTTACTCTTAGTAANCTTAGTAATATTTTGGTTAATCATTTCGTTTAAATAATAATATGGAATTAAAAGTCAGGCTTCTAATACGCTTTCACGAGTATATTTTACTTAAGTAATCTGAAGTGCTCTGTAAAATCTTCTGAAACTATTTCAATTCTTTGTTTGTTGTATTTCAAAAAGCTTATACAAAAGTAGACGACTTAATCCTAATAATGCTAGGCTAATAAAACTTTCAGAAACATTTATGTCTAAATAATATACAGGGTGTCAGCAATTTATACAGTGCTAGTTATACTCCAATTATGCTTAGTTACTTGAAAAATGTGTGGTATTAAAACACACTAAAAACATGTCAAAATAGTATGGTTGAATTCATGCAAAAAGCTCTTTAAATAAGAACAAACAGAAAGATGTGGCTATTCTGAAAAGTGTAAAAATAAATTAAATGAACTTTTACCCTGTATAGTTAGAAAATGAATAATTCTGTGGCATCCAAAAACCAAGCGAATTTCAATAAAATATGCACAAAGGTGACCTGACCTACCCATTTGGATTAGAAAGAAATTTTATAATGTCTGATCGAACTATTTTAAGGCTGAGTTGCGCCATCTCACTTTAACAGTAACTATGACATTAATCGATGTTTTTATATGGAGTTTAACAGAATTTTGACGTTTGTTTTTTTTTATGTGATAGGAGGCAAACGAAAGTTAAAGTTAAAGTAACATGGTGCAATCCAGCCTAAGTACTTTACCATTATTTATTCATCTGTACTGATTTTATGGCAGAGAATGCCACCCGGCATTAAGTCCGCCACAGTGCATTGTTTGTATGTGTGTTAAAAGTATAAATAAATAAATAAATATTTCATATTTTTCAAGTCAGAGCATTACAAAAAGAGACCATAATAATATTGTCTGTATGTTTGTGTCAGATTCTACACTATTAGCTCACACAGAGTTCCAGAGGTGATTGACAAAAATTTCCTTCTTGATACTCCTGCATCCTTGCACGACGTTCTGTGTTAAAGGTATGCTTATCCCCTACTCAGAATCTGTCAGTCTGGCTTCAAATGTTCTAGGGTCTCCTTCTCTTACAGTCGTTAGGTTCATTTTGGTTTCAGCCTACTTATTAATATGTACCTACCCATTTACCGTATACCAAACACATAACCTAATTTTTAGGGTTCCGTACCTCAAAAGGAAAAAACGGAACCCTTATAGGATCACTTTGTTGTCCGTCTGTCCGTCCGTCTGTCAAGACCCTTTTTCTCAGGAACGCGTGGAGGTATGAAGCTGAAATTTATATCAATNGTTTTCTAGCTTATAAATAAAAATCATTTTACTCTTAGTAACATTTTGGTTACTCATTTCGTTTCCATAATAATATGGAATTAAAAGTCAGGCTTCTAAGCTTTCACGAGTCTCTTTTACTTAGGTAATCTGAAGTGCTCTGTAAAATCTTCTGAATTGATTTCAATTTTATTCTTTGTTTGTTGTATTTCAAAAACCTTATGCAAAAGTAGACGGCTTAATCCTAATAATGCTAGGCTAATAAAACTTTCAGAAACATTTACGTCTAAATAATATATAGGGTGTCAGCAATTTATACAGTATGCTACAATTATACTTAGCGAAGTACTTGAAAAATCTGTGATGTGAAAAAAACACCCTATAAACGTTTCAAAATAGCATGGTGGAATTCATATACATAGAAAGCTTTGCAAATAAGAACAAACAGACTGTTATAGCCATCCTGAAAAGTGTAAAAATTAATAAATGAACTTTTACCCTGTATAGTTAGAAAATGAATAATTCTGTGGCATCCAAAAACGAGGCGAATTTCAATAAAATATGCACAAAGGTGACCTGACCTACCCATTTGGCTTAGAAAGAAATTTTACAATGTCTGACCGAACTATTTTAAGGCTGAGTTGCACCATCTCATTTTAACGTAACTATGACAATAACCGGTGTTTTCTGTATGGAGTTTAACAGAATTTTGACGTTTTCTATAGTAACATGGTGCAATCCAGCCTAAGTACATACTTTAACATTATTTATTCATCTATACTGTAGCTTATCTCACAANACTTTTTTCCTCATGAACGCGTAGAGCTATCAAGTTTAAATTCATATCAAATACTATAAAATAAAGGATTACTTAAACGATAAAGAGATCTTTGTCTTAAATTTATGCTCCTCCATCTTTCCCCATTGTAATGTTATGAATTTCATTTTGCAATAAAAATACCATAGTTATGACTCGATTGTCGTAATGAACGAACTTTGTAAACCTTGCAGGTTTGTACGGAACCCTCGGTGCGCGAGTCCGACTCGCACTTGGCCGGTTTTTACTATGCCTACTTCTTTACGCTCTATGTGAGTAATTTATCATTGTAACTTTAATGTGCATTATTTATTGCTTACAGACCGAATGTGAGTCGAACATTATTTGGATGTAAAAGACACGTTCGGCCACAGTTAACTGGTCTATTATAACTCATTCCCGTAATTAGAGCCAACGTTAATTAAGTGCTAATCTTTGTTATTTATCTACAATTATCATAAAATACACATTAATACAAAGTCTAATTTGGCATGAGAACATTAAGGCCGTGAACTGATAACAATAAAACTTGAATGACCTTTAAATTTTAACGTGGACGTTATTAGGCTTAGAAAAGGGTGAAGTGGACTCTGTCATTAAAATTTTGACTTTCATAAAAATATGAATTTCGCTCTATTTTCATAAAATTTACAGTACAAATTTTATGAAAATAGAGCGCACTTAGATAGTGACATCATAATACATAAAGAAGTGCACTTGATAAATTTTGAACCAGTTTGGAATTTACTACTATATTAAATTGTTAGGTTGAGTTGCAGCACCTAACTTTGACCGTAACTATGACGATAACCGGTGTTTTTTGTATGGAATTTGACAGATTTTTGATGTCAAAGTTAAAGTAAGATGGTGCAACCCAGCCTTAGTATTAGGTTACTTGCCTTCTATTAAGAAACTTTGAAAGGAATAAAAAAACCGGCCAAGTGCGTGTCGGACTCACGCACAAAGGGTTCCGTACCATTGATTTATGAAATTAAAATTATTATTTTTCATTTAAGTTATTAGTATGAACGATTACGTGGTATTAAGCAGTTTACGATTTACGAGGTATTAAAAAAACTACTTACTAGATCTCGTTCAAAACAATTTTTGTTGGTAGTTTTTATGGTAATGTACATTATAGGTTTTTTTTAGATTTTTCATTACCTTATTTTAGAAGTTAGAGGGGGGGGGGGGGACCTACTTTTTTCCACTTTGGAAGCGTCTGTCACGCAAACTATTCGGTTTAGAAAAAAAGTATTTAAGAAACATCGATATCATTTTTGAAGACCTATCCATAGACACCCCACACGTATGTGTTTGACGNTCTTAATGTGGTTCACAGAATACATCTACTTACCAAGTTTAAACAGTATAGCTCTTAAAGTTTCGGAAAAAAATGGCTGTGACATACGGACGGACGGACAGACAGACAGACAGACATGACGAATCTATAAGGGTTCCGTTTTTTGCCATTTGGCTACGGAACCCTAAAAAGGAAATGTGAAAGGTGTCTAAAAACCTACTATTTATTTATTTATTTTTTTATGTAATTAGGACAACCAACAAGACAGACACAAATCTGAAATATTTAAAAGGTCGTCGGTTATACTTATTTTGATTAAAATTAACATAACTTAATCGATACCTAATCAATTTAAATTATATTTATACAATAGCATTTATTTCATAGTTCATACTTCATTTGTAGAGTCGAGTCACAAAATAATACTTCTAAAGAATTTATTTCCTGACGACTGTTGTGACAAAATAAAAAGTCTTATCAAATCTAATTAAATAAATACATAACAATTCGTCTTAATCTGATTTAATAGGCAAAAAATATTTTCGGACGTACTAATGAGAGCGTTGAAACAATGAACTTGTAACTGTATTATTTTTATCAAAATAACTGTCGTCACGCAATACACTTTATACGGTAGCACAGAACAGATGTGGTTTTGTTAATTAATGTAATTACAAAATTATCACGAATATTATCTGCTTAGTTACCTAAAGCATTCATTAAAACATCTAAGCTAATTTAAAGGATCAAAAGGTTAAGTTTTTAGGCGTTAGTTTAAGCAGGTCAACTAATTAAATATTCGTAGTATCTTATCTATGTATACTAATTCGTTTAAAAAAGATTTCCCTGACGATTTGAGTAAAATCAAATCAAAAGCTGTAATTAAAGAAAGACCCCATAAATTCTCTCAAAAACAATTCTAAAAGTATAATTTGACATACATTTATTGTACGATGCGAGATAACGTTCTCGCTATGTCGAGCCGCTATTTTATTGTTATTGAAGCCAAAACAGATAAAATTTTCGTATACGACGACCCTTACAATGTTAGCAACAAATGAAATTGATAAGGAAATTTTATAGCAGGATGTATTCGAATAAAAATGGAGGTCGGAGCTTTGGAATGACCTTTTGAGCTTAAACACGTTGTTATACGGGAACGGCTAAGCACAAAGCAATGGACGTGTCGTTAGATTGGAGTTTACTACGGTGAAACGGATTTCGACGTGAAAACGAACTGTGGGCAGACACAGACAGTAAACAAAAGGAAGTAATATTGGGAGACAATTGTGACTTTTTGCTACATGTTTGTAGGTGTCACAAAGATACAACACAATAAAGGGAAGGATAAAACTCACATTAAACTCAAGTGGGTGATTGGTTGAGTTTTAAATGTAGACTGATACAGGCGTTAATCTAGATTAGAAATCTAGTTTTAAATGAAGTTTTGGAATACGAGTCTAAATGCCTTCTTGTTGAATCTTAAATTCTTTGATGGATACCCGTATGCCATCTAGTATATTTCCATTCAATAATAGACTGCAAAAGTTTTAATCTTGATAATGATTTGTTCAAAGCTTTTCAACTGTACCTACCATAGATAAGGCAAACTAACTTTTTAAACAACTCAGCTTTTCGATATCTCATGCCGTATGTCAGAAAACAGCGACCGAGAGTGTACAGTAAACCGCATCAGTCTATAAATTTCTATAGCAATATCGCACGTATTATCAGCGAATAAATGCCATGGTTTTGATATGCCGTCTGTACATACTAAAGTTGGCTCTTCACACGTAATCATTTTATGAATGTTATGAGTTTCACGTGCGCGAGAGACGCAGAACGACCGCTCGTTTGATTTATTCGTTCTGTGACAAATGGATGGATTGGTGTGGATGCGGCTGTTTGACGTATTGGCCAATATTGGCCCAAAGTTTTGTATACATATAAGTTATTGATAGTAAAGGGTTATGGACTTTGTTTTGTCGAATGTTTGGATGATGTACTTAGGTACTTGATAATGTCAATCCTTTTGGGTCAAGGGGTAAGTTCGATACCTGATCGGGTTCAGTTTAGACTCTAGCCTCTTACCTGCGGGAGGCAGCTATTGTTGCCAAGTCAAAAGTCACTTCTCAATACGGGTGGCATCTATTGTTGTTTTGGTAAAGCCAATACTAAGTCACTGTTTACGACAAAAAAAAAACAATAAAATTGCAAATAAAGTGTAAAATGCGCTTGATTATGAAACTACATTAGTTACAGAATATAATATTCCAAATTTCAATACCGTAAGTCTTATACTTTTTAAAATATCTTGATGTAAAGTGGAGCAAATGACTTTGGTTTCCAAGAGCCTAGGGAAAGGGCTGGAATAATTAGTTCATAATAATATGGGAATATGATAAGCTGGGAGACGGTGCAGTCAAAAATACACCATCTGGTTAGTATAAACTCGCTACCTACATAAAATTTAGGTATCTGCTTCGAGAAATTGTGACTTTTTGACGCTTATTGTTTTTTTAACCCTAATTGGGTCAAATAACGACGTTTGACCCAATTTCGAAACCCCCAATACAAACAATAGTTTAGTCTAAAATACATAATCACTATTTCCAAGAATACCTTACCCATGTATTTGGTTATGGAGCATCCTTGTTCCACGAACTCGGATACCTACCATTAATATTCATAATTTTATAGCTCTATTATTATTAGCATTATGAATCTGAATATCTATCGCTACACAAATATTTAGTAGGTAGGTAAAAGTTAGGTAAGTCAATTATCTCTTTATCGGTAGTAGGTTCGTCCACATTATCCTTTCGCACATAATAACTCGTCCTCAAAACTTAGAAACTCCATTTTATGGTAGTTTTTAAAAGTGGCTCTCCCGGTTGCAAACATTTGTCGAACTGAGTTCTCAACACGATTTCGCAATTGAAGAAACACGAACGAGAAAACATATGAATTGCTTCTACGAAATAAACATTTGAGTCTCTTCAGTCAATCCAATTTAAAAGTTGATTGAGTGTTTAGAAATGAAAACCAATTATTTTATAAAAAATATTTCTTAAACCATGAACTGAAACTTCACAATCCAATGTAACTACAGTCTAATAAAAATATGCTTTATCATAGTCTGTGGATCTGGTAACCCTTAGGATATACAATCTCATCTTGTAGTATGTAATCTATGGAGAGACATAATTGTCATAGTGACAAAAGTCACCCTTGCGCGCGCGTCTTACGGCAATTCCCTTAAGATTCCCAATAAGTTGCTGTATATTTATAAGGCGATGAAATTAATAACTATGACGTCACACAAAAAAATCTTTATACTTATCCTTCTGGTGAGACAAGTTTATTAGCAGAATAGATCCAATTAAACAACTTTATTGCTATATAACAAGGAACCGATTGTAACGAATGCCATCATCTTTTTACACAATGTAATATAGTTACAGCCAAATAAGGTCAGTGATTGGGCATATGATTGATACGATGTTATTACAAGCTCTAAAAAGTTTTTATGTAATTCATATAATCGGCATCGTAAATAACTAACTGGCAGACATGTTTTGTGCAAATATGAACCACCATACATGAGACATAATCAGTAACTCCACTAGCCACTTACAATCGGTTACAGCGATGTGACATATGAGTCGTTCAGGGATGTCTCTGGCAGAAAAGAACTGAGGATTTTTATACATTTTAAACAATAAGAAAATTAAAGTAGCATTGAGCTGCCTACGCATCTTGACAGTGTGAGGAGTGAGGGTCAAATGTTACATTTGCCTCTAGTAAATTAAATAATGTCGTGCTCCTGCAGAAAAGAATAAAGCATCTAAAATGATGATGAGTTTCCCACATTTATCTGAACTGATAACGATGAATCTTCAAGTTCCTGCTTGAAAATCGCTTCTAAAAAGAACGAAAAAAAAATATTATTATGGATTCTATGTGAACTACATGAACTATTAATGAAAATTCAAAAAAGGCTTTCTTAACTCCATTAAGCTACCTATTTCTGACTGATAAAAAAAGAGAGAACATAGCTGTCAAAATAAAAACAATTTAAATCTACTGCACCATTCTTAACTGTGCCAACGTAGGTGCAAAACTGGTATGCGATANGTTGCTTACTTTGGGGCTAGCTGGCGCTGTGTGAAATTGTCCAAAGATTATTTAATAAGAAAATTAAAGTAGCATTGAGCTGCCCACGCATCTTGGCAGTGTGAGGAGTGAGGGTCAAATGTTACATTTGCCTCTAGTAAATTAAATAATGTCGTGCCCCTGCAGTAGAGAATAAAGCATCTAAAATGATGATGAGTTTCCCACATTTATCTGAACTGATAACGATGAATCTTCAAGTTCCTGCTTGAAAATCGCTTCTAAACGAACGAAAAAAAAAATAGTATTATGGATTCTATGTGATAGGAATAGACTATGTCTTACATGAACTATTAATGATAACTCATAAAAGGCTTTCTTAACTCCATTAAGCTACTTATTTCTGACTGATAAAAAAGAGAGAACATAGCTGTCAAAATAAAAACAATTTAAATCTACTGCACCATTCTTAACTGTGCCAACGTAGGTGCAAAACTGGTATGCGATATATAAATTCATTGATAGAGGCTCACCGCCCACACGTTTGTGTTGATACTGCCTTTGTTTTACAATTTGTAATTTAAATGCTACGATAAACTCTATTATCACAATGTATGGAGAGAGCCACTGAAGTAAGCAACGGATAAGTTAAGACAAAGTGGCGATAAGGGTGTATTATGGTACAGTCAGCGTCATAGTTCGTAACACCAAAAGTAGAATAAAAGTTCGCAACACGTCTTTGTTAAATTGAAATAAGGTTTTGTTTTCAACTTTTTGGCCACTTAGGGCGCCACGAACTATTTGACCCTGACTATGAGTATATAGCTTATTTAATGGACATTAAGGCTGGGTTGCACCATCTTATTTTAACTTTAACAAACGTCAAAAATCTGTCAAACTCCATAAAAAATACACCGGATATCGATAAAGTCACGGTTAAAGTTAGATGGTGCAACTCAGCCTAAGTGTAATTTTGCATTAAAAATAATGTCGGTTTAGTTAGATTTGCTGTTGACTGTACTGTATTAGTATAGTAACGTAATGTTTGAGGACTTTAATGTTAACTTTGGGCGTGAACCCGCGGGGCACCAATTTTAGTGTGAAAAAGCACGAGTATAAACTTATTTGGAGCTTTTATCGTATAACATCCAGTTTGCGATTTGTGCTTAGAATAGGATTAGCAGTCATGTTAAATGAAATAATTATAACATAATTTTTAGAAAGTTCAATAATAACATTTGAAGCATGAAATATATTATTCAAATTGCTCATGAATACAAACATTAACCTGTTATACATAGAAATTGCCATTTAGCCTGTTGTAAACAATATTTTCGATTTGCATTCTAGTGTAGCGAAATGAAATGCGTTTAGTTCAACCATAACGTTTAATGAAACCATTTCGCATAATGACTACCACTCTCAAATGCATTTGAGCTCAAAATACTGCAAATTTGACGTAATTAATTGCTGGAATCATATCAAATAGGCTGTAGCTGTAACATTTAGCGTACTGCAAGAAACTCGGGCGGCAACAAAATTAAACATACTCGTGTGTACGTAATTCATAATATCAACGCGTTATGGGCACAAACACGGGCTAACTTGAAAAGGCTCCTACCAATATTAATTTTGAAACATTTCAATAGCAAGATTTTGCCACTTTTTGAACTCTCCATTTAATCTCTATACCTGTCACACATGGTGATTAATAAGGTCCAAAAATACTTAAGAGCGTTGTAGCAAAAAGTTGGCGTTTGAATTTTAGGTTTTTATTGCTTGACGTCGCGTAGTGAGTGCGCAAACTGCATTTATCTGTACAATTTCAACGCTGCGTCGACTAAACGATCTTAATCCGTAGTTGTATCGTACCTAAGACGGTACATACATAATAATAAACAAATAATGTATTTTACCTATTTGATTTTTTCTCAGATCAGACTTTTAGCAAAATCAAGTTAAGTAATTAATGTATTTTTTACACTAGTAAATCCCGCGACAAGTTTTTAATCTTTAAATTGAGTAAAGTAATAAGTTGATGGGTTTGAAAGAATTTATGTCTATTTAAATTTTACTTTTTAGTTTTTATGATGCGGGATGGAAAAATTAAAATTTATTCTGATTTTGTGACGTTTTCGCACATAAATATGGATAGGTTAAATAAATAGAATGAAATGTATGAAAACGAGCGTGCCATTTTTTAAACGTTATCTATAATATCTGTGTCCATCAAAGAACTCTTAACTAAACATCGTAAGCGCCATTCAAATTATTATCTAAAAGTTAATAATAAATATTTAGTTTTTGTAAATCTAAACAAGTCAGGAAATCAAAGAGGTAAATACTGATATCATTGTGATTTTATAGAATTTATTATTATAAACCACGGTCGTATAATGCTAAAAAATCAGAGGTAACTTTAAGATTTTTATCCATAGAGCAAAATTTACCTAATCGTGTTTTTAAACAGTTATCCCATTAGGTACTTACACATGCGTTCTGTAATACAAACCCATCAAAAACAATACTTGTCAAAAAACCAAGTCTCACTACTCAGTTGTTCTACGGTAAAAAGTTGTGAGATCCATGTAATACCAAGTCCAGTCCAGGAAATCATTAACGTTTTACATAAATATATTGACTTGGCCATCGCATGAAAACACGTGTAAATTAAATTATTTAGTGCGAAATGAAACGAAATTTTGCATGCCTGTGTAGACATGCAAAATTTCAGTAAATTTGTTGTAATATTAGTTCAAAGTTGTGCCTTCGCGAGTTACCTGGAAATCGGGCTTTCGAAATTCGCTGTTTTCGTAGGCAAAAATCCAATTTGAACGAGATTTTGTCAATAGACATTCCGTAAAAACGTATGATAATTACGATGATATAAGTCAAAAGAAGCTATAACAATAAATTATATGACTAAAATCATTTCGAAATCTGCCAAATTCTCGATTTCTGCATGAAAAATGTGACAACGCTCTTAAGGCACATATTTGCTTTTACACCTATGAGGCCTTATTACAAAAAAGTAAAACCCGGGACGAACTCTGGTTTAAAATGACCATTTCCATACTAAATGTCAATTTAATCCAGGGTTCAAACTGAGACCAACTTTTTGTAATAAGGGGATGGTGTTTTCTCACAATTTGGTAACAATACCTGCTTGTAGGTACTGTGAACATTAGCAACTTGTAATCATGGGCACACAATACAATTAGGTATTGCAATAGATGCATGTAGACTAAAAATGTTGAGCATAAATAAAGTGAGTTAGTAACACTGACTGGAACATACGAGTAGGTACTTTTTAAACTGATCACATATTATTTAGTATTTAGCTGTCTGACTTAAATTCACATACCTTATTTTTGTTATCGAGTAAAGATCGAGAGCACACAGTAAGGCCGCTCTACGAGATTACGTTCCCCTTGATAATTCTAACAAGTTACAGTACATTCTCCTAATAGCACTCCGGCATACACCTCGGTTATGGAAAAGTTAAGATTTAACCAAGTATTGAGTTAAGGTTAGGAATTAGAGAGTACTAATTTGAAGCAGTCATTCCTCTGCTTAGTTTATTAGATTATGAAGCTCAGAATTTAGTGGCATGCGTAAATACGCTTACGTAAGTAAATACTTGCTTACTTAGCCGTAATAAAACTTTACGTGAATGAACAAAAGTAATAGGAATGTAACTTTTTAGTTTTGGTACATTAGTAAGGCCTGGTTTCCACCAAAGAGAAAGAGCGAAGAAGTGTCGGGCCGTCAAATTTTTCTATAGAATTTGACAACTGTGCGGAGCGGAGATGAGAAGTGGAAAGTGGAAATAATGAAAACTGATTGGTTATTCTAAAATACTTCTCCGCTCCACTTCGCCTTAGTGGAAACCGGGCCTATTTTATTGCATATTTTCTATTTTAGCTCCAAAAAAATAAACAAGTTTGCATTATAGTCCAAGAGAAATAAGAGCTCGTACGAAAAATTATAATACGAGTACCTACGTTGATATTGATCTATTGACTTCATAAACTAGCTCTGTTTAGGTAGTTTAACGGCAGATTAAATAAATAAGTACGTAATTAAATTATGTCGATCTGCTTTAGCAATAATATGAAATAGACCCATCACATTGGCTATTCACCTTTGGCTATTGAACCTATGCATTCATAAAACTAAGAACCACACCCATTAGGATTTATAGTCGTTAACAACTGTCACTGTAATTGTATGAGTCGTGTTTGGAGATAATTAAAATAACAAAAAAACCGCTAGTAAAGTTGTACCGAACGTGACCTCAAGTTGTGAGATAATGACCAGGCAGACCTATTATAAAAGTTCAGTCTACGGCTCTAATCAAGATACGGATTTGTTAATACGAGATTAAACTGCTTAGGATTCGTAATATCATTTTGTACAGCACTATTCAAAAGCAAAAGTTGAGAAACAGTGAAACCTCTTGCTGGGAAAATCGCGATCTATCCTATGAACGCTTTAAGGCTGAGTTGAACCGTCTTATTTTAATTGTGACTGTAACCATAACCGGTATTTACTATGGAGTTTGACAGACTTTTGACGTTTGTTAAAGTTAAAGTAAGATGGTGAAACCCAGCCTAAATCTGCTGAATTGTAGAGCCCTAAATCAACGTTGCTTAAAAGATTCTTAAAATATGTAGATTGTTGAACACATTAGGTACCACTCCTTTGCGTCGCGTAGTCGGATAAAAAGGTTTATATTGTAGTTTTTCCAAGTCAACCAATTTTAATATGAGTATTCCGCCTTATCTCGTAATGACCTGGAAATGTTTTATTTTATTAAAAAAAAATACAAGAATGCTGACTCTAAACGACATCTGCCAAGGTAAGTGAACTCCATAGACATACGAGTATGTCACGTAAATCGTTGAGTACGGGCCCGATTACTCAGCCCGGCTAATGATCTAACTAGTTCCATAGCCCGTGGTACAGATGACAGCACGCCAAGCTAAACACCGTGAGGTCTTAAGCATTTGTAATAAAGTCGAGTTTACAATACAAATGTAAAGTTTAATGTGATAACTGTACATTCAACAAAAACACCGAGATCTCACGAGCCAACGGATAACAGATCTCCCAAATTAACAGTTGAAGCTATTAACGCTGCGTCTCTCGGTACAGCGATTCCATGTAACATCTTAACACAAATGATGTATACGAGAACGCCCAACAACGAAGACCGTAATTATCGGCCAGCCACTAATGTGATAATCTCTAAATGTTCAACTTTGATGAGTTCATCGGAACGAAGGAACAGGCCTTTTTCCATTTCATTAATTACTTGTTTCGTAATAAGTCACTTGATACATTACCGGTCTGGGGCTGGAGGAAAACATAGAAGTATACGTTTTGAAATGCCAATGATAGATGGATAGAACATACTTTATTGTGCAGTACACAAGACAAGGAAATGCGGCCTTATCTACTATACAGCAAGCTACGGGTACAATATTATTGATACAATGTTTTTGCTAAAGAGCGGGTATGATCGTGAGCACTGGGTAATTTGACAGTCTGCTTATGGCTACTGACAGTTGTTTCTTTCTACAGTACATCAGATTAAGGCTGGGTTGCACAATCTTACTTTAACTTTAACAAAGGTCAAAAACCTGTCAAAATCCATACAAAATACACCGGTTATCGTTATAATACGGTCAAAGTTAGATGGTGCAACTCCGCCTAAATACAGGGTGACTTTCTTATCAGTATCCATTTTTTTTAAATAAGCTCGTTAGAACAATTTGACAATACAACTTTATCGCAATTATTTTTAATTGTGGTATTTTTCGCAAAAAAAATATTGCAAGTCTATTCCGCGGGTGCCCATATTATCTTAAGTTTTAAAGGTTATTTATTGCTTATTTTCGCTCACCATTATGTCTATTAAGCTTTGCAGTTAACTGTGTGTACGTACACGTATTTTTCCATGAACGAAGCAAATTTTCCACGTGAGTCAATATGGAAACCGCGCGCAGCGGATGAAAATAATTAAATATGGAGAAAAAAGTTTTGTTTTCTTTACGTAAATCAATTAAGTTACTGATTCTGAGTCGATCCTGAAAATTTGGATACTGATACAAAAATCACCCTGTATTTCTTTTTCTAAACATATCACAATTATAATAAGATACCGCAGTCTTTAGCTTGATATGCTGTCGTCCGTACAATCAATGAAAATATTAAAGAACTCAGGACATGCCCTAGAGTACATCGTACCGAAATGCCATACGCCCGTATTCACAAACATTACAATGAGGTCTCCCAGTGCGCGTGGACGCACAGGGTGACATGAACCAATCACAGAGCTCCATTCAACGCTGTGCGTTCGATTTGCTGATTCTCTTAAGCAAGCATCGTTTGTGAATACGGGTGATAGTTTTCTGGAAGAAAGTTGGTACTGCAATTTGGAACTCCTGCAATTCTGATTAATTTCATTGCGGCTCCCAAGACAGTTTAGATTTCCCCCGGGACTGCACAATCTTCTGGTTGGGCTTTAATAGCAGTCAAGCTGTGGATTACAGGGGAGTCGCAGAAGTAGGGACAATTGACATCACAATATATGCGCCATAATTATGATTTATTCCGCAAAAAACGCTTCTGTGGTTAATTATATTCATGCTTTCAAATTAAAAATCGAAGTATGTTGGCATTCGAAGAAAATATCATTGAAATGTATTATTTTATGCTATGAAGTTGATTTGTGTTAAGTAATTTAGGTTTATCTTTAAATACAGTCTCGTCTAAAATACATTTTCATTTTGTAGACACAACATCATCTTAGTCTTAGAATAATAAAATATCGTAGAACAAAGGCTTAAAACAAAAATAAACTCTATTAAGTTACTGATAGATTCTAATGTATGTGGATTTTTATTCAATTCAGTATCGACAATGTACAATTAAACTAAACGTTGTCTCTACTTTTATCATTTTGTAAGTTGCCGCAACTCGAACGGCGTTTTACTTTGTAACTTTTTATTGTTTTACAGCGAGAACGTTTTGAGCGCAGTAAAACTGAGACAGTCATGGGATCTTGGTTCGACGCAACACAATTAATGCACAAAGTAATTACACTTTTTGTATGTGTATCACAAAACATATAAGAATCAGAAGACCCATTTTCCATCAAGGTATGTTGTGCAGTCGCACAAAATAATGATATGAAATTAATTTCAGCCATAGGACGTCCACTGCTGAACATATATAGGCCTCCCCCAATGCTTTCCACGTTGATCGATTGGTAGCGTCCTGCGTCCAGCGCTTCCCTGCTACCTTTATGATTTAAGAAGTTCTTAATAAGGAAATACCATTCTTGAAGAGGTGTTAAGCTTAAATATTGCTAACAATCCTATTTATCCTTCATAAAACTGGGATAGTTTATTGTATTGTTCATAACCCTTGAGTTTATGTTGTCTAGTCTAGCTCTACTTTCAGCATAAAACTCCCTCGTTAAATAGTGTAATAACATTTTTGAAATGTAATTTCTTACCTACGTCTAGGCGCCATTAGACTAGCAAGCTTACTACCGTAATTTACACTATGGTGATTGCGGCTTTTGAATTATATCGTGGCTGGGATGCGCACGCGGCGTTAACAAGACAACATAATGATACGAGCCTCCTTTGTCTGTGTGTTTCGCCACCTGCCCAAACAGTGACGTGATGGTGCTATCGATAGTATTAGGGTGTATCATGCTTACGCTAGTGACAAGAGTTCGAGGCGAACATTCCATTTTTGACGAAAAAGTGGCTGTTTTAAAAATTTTATACAATCTTTCAACTCCGCAAAATTCTAAAACTTTTAGATACCTACCTACATATGTAAGTTAATAATTCAGTGCAGTTGCAGTAACGGCGAAGTTAGAGATAGAAAAAGCTTGTTAGCAAAATTTACTAGATATTTTTTTAGATATAACTTAAACATATGACTTTAAAAGCCATTCTGCACTATCAAAAAGTAATTCAGTGGTAGGTTTAGCTGTAATAAATAACAAAAAGTGTTCATAGATCAAAAAAAATTGACGCTCAAGATAAATTGTAGTTTTATTTCCGTCCATCTTTAACGTTCGCTTAGAAATATCGTAATTTATAACATTAATACTCCTGTCAATGAGCTTGTCATGCTTACATTGAATTGACTCATTAATCAGATATCAAAATTTAATTTAAAGACACCACGTACGTTAATCAGACATTGATTGCTGTGAGAAACCAGTTGGTTCGTCTGTCGCATATAAAACGACGATCTAACATCCCGGAGGTGAGTTCCGTTTGTGTTTATTGATATAATTATCTTAATTACTAATCATGTCCGCTCCTTGGATCTCACCCCGTGCTGATTGAGTTGAAGTATTTAATAATTTAATTTGAAATGCACAAGGTGACCATTGAAGAAAAAGTAAGCTTGGGTTGTGAGGGTTTTTAGCAAACTAATCTTACTTCTTATCAATGAATAAATTAATTCTAATTCTTTTTTTCTTCTTTATTTTCAGCCAAATGACGTCCACTGCTGGACAAAGGCCTCCCCCAAGGTTTTCCACAATGAACGGTCCTGCGCTGCCCGCATCCAGGCTCTTCCCGCGACCTTTACCAGATCGTCGAATTCTAATTATGAAAACAATAATGCTTGATATAATCCGATCTTTATTTTGAATTATTTTATGACTCGTTATATAGTTGAAGATTCATCTATTTTATTTTTATGTAGGTACGTGTCCAATAAACATCATGCTGTTACCACTTAATTTATTAAAAGTCATTCCGCTAATTTAATTAAAAGAATCCTATTAATATTTACATCGACCGACAATCATAAAGAGATCATAGTCAATATTTCTAGACTGCAATAAAAAAGGCGAGCAAAAAATATCGATACATCGATTAAAAAGTATCCACATCCTTATAATGGAGCCTTGTTAGTGGTTCGTCAGTGGTGTGCGTCGGAGGAAAACGTGTCTTTTAATTTCAACTTAAAAAGGTGTGATTTCCGAGGCGTCAGGAAGTGTTAAGTAATTACTAAAAATCGTTCGTAACCGATTAAGGGTATGCGATAATTTCGGTTCGGCGAAAGTTGTCGCCGGCTAATGATTTCGAATGATTACATAATTGGGCGGATAATGATCAGTATTGACAGATCAGTTGGACCGACCAATTTATATGATAACTCGATGAGACGTCGAATATCGAGAACTTACAAATTCATACGAGCTGTTATAAGTTTGATGAGAAACTTCGATCTTAATGTCGTAACATTAAAATCGAAAATAAAAGGTTTTTAAATGATAATATTACTGTCATTCTGCTGCCTTAAAAAACATCGCGTATTGAGAAAATATAATTATTTATTAGAAATATGTACAGACGACAGCAGAAATAGACTCTATTACGACAACTTAAAAGATCTACAGTGTTTAGCTAGACGTGCTGTCAGTCTGTATTTATTACAATGTACATATTTACTCATTCACACGTGTTCTTCGAACCTGGCTTAGGATTCCGTAGTTAACGCAGTAGCTAATGTTTTTAGGAACTAGGAATATTAATCTTGTTTTAACCGATGCAGCCATTTTTGACCACAGCCAAATAAGGTAATGCAGGTACATAAAATAAGGTTATTAATCACGGTAGAGTAAAAGTCAAGTGCGGCCCAAAACATCCGTATCACGTCATAACTCAAATCTCCAAAAACCTAGCGTGTTCTACGTAAACACGAGGCAATCCGAACTCCTCCCTTTGTATGGCAATTTATTGCTTTTTCATTGGCTTTATTTACTTTTATAGACGCTTGATGCCGTAGAAGTCTGGGCTATAAATAACTGCCCGAGCAGTGTAAGACGTCCGAACACTAGCCCCGTGGTACTGTGAATAACATTTTCCTCTTATTATGTTTTCGGATATAAATTAGAGAGATTTATACGTCCCCCGTGTGGTAAACAGCCTACTGCCACTTTCGTTGGACAATCAGCAGTGCCCCGATTGTCCGAGATTCAAATGAGATAGTTATCGTAAACTATGGCTGGGTTTGATAAACACACATGTTTTGTATGTGCGAAATAGTTAATTGCGTGGGTCGAATAGGGGCGACGATGTGAATCAACTATCGATTTTATGGTTAAGACAATCCATTATTTGGACAATAGATCAACTCGTGTATTTAAGTTAACTGGAAAGAGCTTGAAGACTTTTCCTATGTCTTCATTAATAATCTACTTAAAGCTTAAAGTAAACCTTAACTTACCTATAGGTTAAGAAAGCCATTAAAGAAGATCAAGGGAGAGAAAAAAACTGACTGATTCCCCGCTTATTTAAAGGCAGTGAGAGGAATTAATTTATGAAATTATAAACAAGTATCAGCAAATCTCGATTTTTGTAAATCGATTTGAATCGATAAATCGCCATCCCTAGAGCCGAATAACTTTGCGTCAAAATGCATATTTGGAAAACCGTTGCGTGCAGCTGAATGACAGAGTCATGTCTGCGCAACATTTTTATCTTTTTTGTAAATCGCGGCAAATGCGTGTGACAGCGCAGTGCCTGTCAAATGCATTCACAATGATGACGATTTTGACAGTTATACGGGAGTTTTTGCAATAAACGAAACACAGGCTTATGAAATTGTATTCAATTTTGTGGATAAAGCCATATTTTCTACAGAAAGTAGATTGTAACTAATTGTTGTTGTAACAGCAAGTTAATTTGTTGAAAAAATGTGACTAGGAATCTCTGCGTTACGCATAACTCTTATTTTCGCAGATAAGCGACAGCCGAACTATTATTCCATTAAATTGAATTAAGATTGTATTTAATTTTGTCTGAATAATAATTTGGCACAGAAGATTATTAAGAATAATTAGTCAATGGACCTTTTCAAGGTATATCATACTTGGCCAGCCCATTAAGAACACTTTGTGCGGCTCCTACAGTGCCAGCGTAAGCTCATGATTAATAATCTAGTTCACAATTAAACAGCCCCAGAAACTCGTCCTTGTTATTAATAGGCCCTGTTGTGGGCCATTGTTGAATTTATTGTTTTACAGCGCATTCAGACTATAAAATTCGTTAATTGGGCCCCACTTTACGCTCAACGGACCCTTAATTTACAAGGGCGAACACAAACTGTACCATCATTTTATACCAGTCTAAAATGATCACTACGCCATACAGGGTGAGTTTGCAATCAGTATCCAAATGTTTAGGAGCGACTCAGAATCAGTAACTTAATCGATTTACGTAAAGAAAACATTTTTTTTTTCATACTTCATTATTTTTATACCTACGCTGCGCGTGGTTTCAAAATTGGCACACGTGCTTCGTTCATAAATACGTAGACACAGTTAATTACAAAGCCATAATAGACATAATGGTATGCGAAAATAAGCCTTAACCTTTAAAAATATGAGCACCCGCGAAAGATTTTCAATATTTTTTTTCGCGAAAAATACTACGATTAAAAACAATTAAGATAAAGTTGTATTGTGGAATAACTATACAGCTTATTAAAAAAATGAATACTGATTACAAAATCACCCTGTATAAGTATTTCTAAACAGCCAAATCTTGGGATCTATCGCATCAGAAAGACAGCATATAATTTGAACCGCAACAAAGCAGTTGCAGCTGCCCCGCGAACTGCACACAATAATTTTCACATTTAAAATAACAGTGTATAAGGATAATCTTATATTAAGCCGTATTTAAATTTTATTGGGCCCGTATTAACAAGCCTCAGCCCGTAAGCCGACTTCGGTATAACCGTAATTTGTGAATTAAGATCCGGTTTTCGGAGACCGAGTAAATGTTTTGAAATTGACCCTTCATTAGCTTTTATTAAATGTGTTTTAGGGTTTCATTGGTAAATAGAAACTCAGAATCTCAATTTCCATCGTTTAGAAGTGTACCTACGTTAAATATTAAAATTCGTTTGCAAAGCAGAACACAATATACATTATTTATTTTTATATTTAATTACACAATGAAAAAAAAAAATATTTTGTATTTTTTTTTGTATTGTGTAATTAAATTTTCTAATTATATCTACTAAAATTGACCATTCAACAGTTTTAATTCATATTCCTCAGGCTGTGTGAAAAATAATTAAATACTTCGTGGATACACACACATATTGGGTTGAAGTTCATTATTAAAAATAAATATTGTTTAGCATAATAAATTATTATCATCATCATCATCATCTCAGCCATAGGACGTCCACTGCTGAACATAAGCCTCAAGCCCAATGCTTTCCATGCTGCCCAGTTGGTAGCGGCCTGCGTCCAGAGCTTTATGATGTCGTCGGACCACCTTGTGAGTGGACGTCCCACGCTGCGAGTTCGCGGCATCCACTCCAGAACCTTGCTGCCCCATCGGCCGTCAGTTCTGCGTACTATGTGCCCTGCCCATTGCTACTTCAGCTTGCTAATCTGCATAAATTATGTAAGATAAGAATATTTTTAAGAAGTACAGAACCCTTCATACGTGTGTAGCGACTGTAACCTGTCTTTTAGGCTGCTTGAGTTAGTTTATATGAGTTATAACGGATCCCTAACTTAAATAACAGTTAATTAGTTAGAATTAGAGATTTTCTTTTAACAAAGCCGGTGCATCGTTAATATACGTTTCCTTTATCTTTATTGAATCCGATGTTATTTCTATGAGAATGTGAACTAGTTAGTTACTCGTAATGTGACGTAATGAAGCCAAGTAAATTAATTTTCGAAATAACAATTTATAGTAATAAAAAAGTACATATTTGACTTTAACTCATTTTCTAAAATTATTGTGTTTTAATGTTTTGATAGAGCTTTGTAGTAACTGTTTAATGAAATTTCTCTCGAGGTCTTTCATTTTTAGATAGTTCTTAAATCATAGAGCTATCAAAAAATAAAAGACCTCAAGAGAAAAGTTTATTAAGACCTCAAAAAGAGTTTAATATTATTTTTAAATTACACCCCTACGCAAGTTATCAGTCTGCGGTTCTTTAAGTTCAAAAAGAAATACTATTATTAGATTGTAATAATATCTATTGTGAGCTCTATTTTAAAAGAGCCTCGTAACATTGCGAAACATGATCAAACCAAATTAAAGAATATGAAACATAAAATTGCTTTCTAGCCTGAAATTGTAAAATACAGATTTTTCTTTTAAATATTGTGAATAAAAATATAAAAATACGTTTAGTACAGTCCTGCTGACGGAATAATTTTGTACATTCTTTTGTGGATTTAAAATTCAAAGCTAGGCACAACTATGAAGATTTTTTATAAGTGTAGTGTCACCCAATAGTTACAAAGAATGTTCCTAAGGTATTTCGCACGTTACAAAATATCAAACAGAAAACAAAAACCAGCAAAACCCGGGTGGCTGGTCTGCCATTCCAAGCGGAGGCGCCGAGAGCCCGCGTAAAATATTCAGGCCAAAAGTCAGTCACGATGCGACTGCGAGCCCTGCCGATATTGTTCCTCATTATGAAGATGTGGTCAGGATAATAGCACTGTTGTTTTGACAAACTGTGTGTGTTTTGTTTTGTTGATGATAAAGTAACATACTTAGGTATACGACTTTCTATTCTTTTACTGCAAATAAATATTTTAGGACACCTGCACATTTTTTTTAACTGATAGACCACAGAGCACTTTTATAAGAAATCAAAACAGTACATAAATTACCCTAATGCTGTTAATTTATTTTTATAATACACTAACGTCCTAATTTGAAAGCTCGATTCATCAGATATTTTATTAAACAAAAGAAAAAAGAACGACAATTTGCTAGGTTTTGTAGACTCATGTTCAAAAACAAGGGGAACTTCCACCATAAAACTTTTATTTTCACCATAAAATTGTACCTTTCAACAATAACACGGTAAAACCCCAAACATAGAAAGTGAATTTCACTTTTGCTGTGCAACCGAAAGCGTTACATTCATCCCTTAGTCATAAAATGTCATAACTTTCATTTTTACGACAAAACGCTTCCTAAAACTGTGTAACAAACTATAAACGACAGTAAAAGTGTTTAAACAAATCACGATCGGCAGCGTATTGATCAAACAAAAGCGAAAACTTTGACTCATAATATTTTACAAGGGCAATTTTATTGTTCAGAATATTCAGTGGAACAATAGGTCGCAAGATAAAGCAAGTGGACCATAAAGTGTTTGTTTTAAACATTGTTTATAAAACAATTCCCAGAGACAAAAGTTTTCGGAATACCGAGCCACCCTTTCGGCTTCTTTAAATTGTTATGGCGGGTAATAAGCTTTGGGCGAGCATGTGACTTTTATGTTCGTTCTGGAGTTTCGGCCACATTTTGTCACAGAGACAATTACAGATGGACAATGATGGCTATTTTTGGCATGTTGGGTGGACGAAGTTATTTTACCGCCGCTTTATTAAGGCAACGGCTGCGGCTGGCTTAATAAAGTAAATCTACATGTATCTAAATTATTTTGAGGCTTGACCCTTAGCTTATAGTTTCCTATATCATTGTATGTTCTAAGAGGTAAAAATATTAAAGCGTAATTTATTCCCTTAAAATCTTGCTAGTCTCACTGATCACTATATTAATATGTATTATTTCAAAAAGATAAATACACAGACCAATATTAGTGAGATGCTCTTACTGTGACTATTTTGAGTGAAGATGCAAACATAAAAGTCTTTTTAAAAAAATTTGACACTTAGGCCCAGAACAGAGACGGTGAAACGCAACTGCAACTTTCTGATGATTATGATGAATGAAACTGAAATTGAAAGTTTTAAACTGGTCGCGTCATGTGTGGTCTCTCAACGGACGCTATGGCAGAAACTTAGATGATACTCAAAAGTAACTATGTAGCAGTTGCAGTTTCGTTGCAGTTGCGTTTCACCGTCTGTTCTGGGCCTTAGGGAGAAAATCCCACATTATGAGTACCTAACCTAAACTAGTATTATAATTTATCTGTGCTAATACTTTAAAAATTTCATTACTCGTTAAGTTCATAATAAATTATCTAGTTCCGCTATGAAATACCTCATTTAATTGCCCATCAAGATGCGTTTGGGCGAATCTGAAAATCGTAAAGCCAGTTACGTGTAATTAATTTTACTCATCTTCATGAACTAACTTACCATGACACAATGGAGAGGAAATCAGAAGGATAGAATACTATTTTCGCGCTTATAACTAACTCGGGTCTAACTAATTTCGCTTACTTAGCCGTCGATCCAATGTAAATACACACTTCATATTGCAAGTAATTAGTCCAATTATTAATAAATTGAGTAGAGTTTATACTATGGTGTTTNTGGTGTAGATTATGAATAAAAATAAAATTTATGTGAGATTAAAACCTGCAACCGTAGCTGTATATTCTACTCTAAAATTGGTTGAACAGTGCACCAAGTTTTGTGCCTGTTTTCATTTTAAAATTTGACTTTATTGATGAAAGCAAATTTTAACACACGTAATCAATTCACTTAAGGTGGCTCTACTTATTCCCTCTTCTAATGCGTCACAGGACAATAAAACGCTCTCGGATTATGATATGAGCGTTGAAAGCTAATTCAACTCGTAATAAATCTGGGACTTGTTAATTACCAGATGTCCTCAAGAGAGGATCGTAAAGGTTCCTTTGTTTTACGCAACGCGGCGACTTCAAAGATTCTACTGTTATTGAGTTACTAACAAATGGGCAGTCTTCAAAGCATTGTAAACAAATTTCTCAAGAAAATCTCCACAAGTTTTGACTCCCCTGAATACGAAGTGCT
Source organism: Ostrinia furnacalis (assembly GCF_004193835.3). Taxonomy (NCBI): domain Eukaryota; kingdom Metazoa; phylum Arthropoda; class Insecta; order Lepidoptera; family Crambidae; genus Ostrinia; species Ostrinia furnacalis. The sequence continues at coordinate 101,774 of NW_021137591.1, read as the reverse complement.
TATAAAAATTCTAGACTTGACCCCGTACCCATCTTCCGCTTATTTCATTACAACTCAAAGGAAAATATGACAATTCCGTTAACAGAATTAAAAAGTTACCTGTTCTTAGATTAACGTAACAAGTTAAATTTTGTTCCTCCGTCCGGTGATGCTGCGTGCGTGCCGTAAGTTTTCAGTATTAAATGATTGAATTAAGTTTGCGTCGTTTCTTGGTCTTTATAAGATTTTCGTTGATAGTGTGTATTAGTTTTTTTTTCGAACGGAGAACGACTAAGTATTCTCGATTTCTCTAGCTCCAGCTATACGGATGGCACAGGTCGATCTAGCTGCTTTTTTGGTGGGTCTATAACTTTGCTATAATTATAAGGCTAAAAGTCTTGAATCTTCAAAATATTAAAGAATCAACTTCGTTAAAATAGTTTCTCACACAAGACTGCATAAACGCAATGACTCTAACCATATACAATTTAACAACTGAACGTTTATTATATTTAATTCTAACGATTATTATTTAAAAAAAAAACGAAAGAGAACAATAGTGATTTCAACTAACCATGTGGGGCTTTGCTCATTAAAATTTTTACACATTTTTGTGTTCAGCCAAGTATGACGGCTGTATGTACATCGAGAATCCATCAGACTTTACATTATTGTTGGATTATAGCACTTATTGCGTCTTCATAAGATAGTATAGAATTAAGCTTGATGTGCTGTCGTCCGTGCCACGAAATAGGCGGACTCTACATGGCTAAGGTCGGCCATGCATAACGCTCTCGTTTATTTTATAACGAGCCTCCAAACTATTATTACACCGTCACTATGTCAGCCCACATCACTGCTACATCCGCCCCACATTCATACAATCCTCCTAACAATCTGATATCGTTTACTTAACAACTCCAATACGACAAGGTTCCAAACTCTAGCTAGTTCCTCCAACAAACACCTTTGTCGAAGTTAAGCCTTCTGAATGGGTAAATAGCATTATGAATGACTGTTAAATGATTTTTTGACAATATAATGCCGATGTCAGTTATCAAGGGATATTCGTTAGTACCAATTACATCGGAATGAAGATAAAATTAAAGTTTTTAGGCACCTGCTAAATAATCTGTTTGCTTAGAACAGAGGGTTAATGTATTTTTAAGTAGATATCCTTGTCTTGATTGATGAATTGTTTCGTTCTTCTGTTTGTTAGCCGAAAGATAACTGAATTTAATTTCGAACATAAAGTGATTTAAATTTGTTTATCTTAATTGTGATTAATGCTTTAAATGTGCGTCATTTTTCTACTGCTATTTGTTTCGTATTTCGGTATCTAAGGAATAGTGGAATCAGTTTTGTATTTTAAGTAAACATCCCCTTCATGAAGATAAATGATGCACGCTGCAGTAGTTTTTATAGTCATACCAAACATTATTTTTGAAATATGGAACAAGCTGTATAATTTTTTTTATTAATTTTGTTTTGTTTTTTGTGACTGTTTTACTTTACAAAAGCAATGTTTACCAAACGTTTATCACATTTTAACGTCTCTGGTACTTTTTATAGTACTAAATTTGATTACTTGTACACGATACTTTTTACTAGATCTAAAAGCTCTCACCAGTCACTTTTATCTTGTCGTAATATCTTTAGTTTGATTTTTATAAAATGTCCCTATTCTGAAAGTTTCTATCACAAATTACGTTTTATTAGTATTGAATTAAATACGGATATAAAGCATCACTCGATAGCCTCCACTCGAGTAGAGGCTATCTAAACCATTAAATTGCCTTCAGATTAGTGCTAGTTGCTATTAACTTGATTGCCCTATAACATTCTGGTCTACTCCGAATAAGGCTCACCCTTACCAATACTTCCATTTAATTCCCATATAAAATTCGTTCGATTTAAAATACTGTGTTAACGATTTACCTCTTATGGGCAGGCCAATTATAGAGCTGTAATTCTAGATTAATTGCACAATTAAATGCGCGGTGTATCTCATTATGAGGTAATGTGTTTATACGTAAAATATCCTGATTGCTTTGTTCTGTGGGTTTAGAGATAGTAATTTAAATTGACGTTTTGATGCTCATAGGTTTACGAAGTTAATTAACAGTAAATGCCATCTGATTGTCTGGAAAAAATGCCATAAATAATAAGTAACTATCGAGGTGTAAACATATTTTTTTAATACTAAATTGCGGTCTGGTGTGTGTGAAATGCCATGCAGCTGCGGTCGCAAGTTTGAATTCTGCTAGTGCAAATTTTAGTGTGATAGATATGCTTCAGGCATCATACTCAAGGAAGTCACTATCGAGGCTAATACTTGAACTAATAACTAAATTGATTTTGTCATAATTTCCGCGATCAGTAATTTATGAAATTGGAAGGGCAAACAAGAAGTGCCAAAGAGCGTTAGAGACCATATTCCGTTTATTTTAATTCGTGATCACAAATTAATAACCCTAAAACCTATACGTCTAGTAATCGGTACTTACTTTAAGAATTGGACACTGTAAAAAGACGATTACTTTCCTTAAAGTTTATTTTATTAACATCATGCCTTTTTCGAGGTATCGTTCTGATGCGTTTTAACGTCACGACTCCTATACAGAGAGTCGTTTGTTCCCGAATCGGTCACTATGGCCGGACCATCGGTTTTTTGTAATCGTGATACCGATTACCAAAAATTTCTTTTACGAATAGGTAGCAAAGTTTTTTTTTTTAATTAGAAATTTCAACACATTGCAGAATATTTTAATTTCTTTCTCTATTCATCTCACACTCCTAGTCATTCTAGAAAATTTCAAAATAAATAGCAATCTGAAAAACTATGTATGTAGGTATTTGTTTCGTAGACTGGAGGAAAACAGCAGGTAAAATATTTTTTGGTCATTGTATCAGCAAGAAATCCAATAAATTCTTATCGAAAACGACTACCGCGTTTGTAACGTCAAGTCAAGCTACCGAGCGCGGTAAAAGTACAAGCTCAATATTATCAGTAGCGTTACCGGTAATACCGATAAACCGGTGCTGCATTCCCAACGCTACTTATCCGAGAGGCACTATCGGCAAATTAGACATATTCGCCAAAGTCCGCTGGGCCATTTCTCATGCCCATTGAATCGCGCGAGCCGACGATTCTCGTACGGATTGTGTTGCCACTTTAAGTGTCAACTGCCTTTTTATTGGAACACCAAAACATGAATGTTGAACTTTTTAGTTGGTATAGAATATTGGTCTTCTTAAATGGTGGCCGTTTATGTTTTTGTGGTAATTTATGTTGTATTTTATCTTTGTGTAATACTTTTTGTAATATGAACCAAAGTAACCACACCAGACATAGGCCTCCCCCAATACATGTTTTTACCCTAATTGCTTTTTCCAGTAACCCATCGCAACTCGTCACTACATTAACTGAACGGCATTTGCTGAATGGCGTTGCTTAATTTCTGAAAATGTATAATTAATTAGTAAGTAAAATTTGACATTTAAGTACACGTGAAATTTTGATGACATTAATGTGTCAAATATTTAACCTTTAGTCATAACGTCATTTAGGTAACAATGGGCGCACAAAAAATAAGTAGTCCCAACCCTTTAGGATGGCAACACCAAAGCGCGGTGTTTAGTTAAAAGGCTGATTTGCATAATCGACGTTTCCACAGGTGCATTGGCAGCTGATTTAAGTCGCATGCCATGTGACAAGACGCACCGCGTAAGACCCGATTCACACTTGCGTTCCATTTGCGTTTTAGAATACTTCAGACAGGACCAATTTCGATTATTATTCTGTTTACTTTGTGTTGAACAGAATATCTGAATTGCGAATAATAGAATTTTGTTTTTCATTTAGATTTGAGTTTTTTTTTCTTTACGTTGAAAGCTTTTGCATGTACTCTTATTTATTAACACCCGATATCTACATCATATTTTGGCAAGTTGTTTTTTTGTAATTTAATAATATTTATGGTATGTTTGTGTTTTTATAGAGACAGAAACGAGTGCTCGCTCAGTAACAAAAGTAACAAGTTAAATAAAAATCCTGAAAATTGCGTCAAGACGCTCAGAAAACCGTTCAAAAACGCGCAAGTGCCAGTGTGGTTAAAGCTTACCTTTCCTGCGACTGACAAGACGCGCCGACGTATATGGCAATATACCGAGAGTTTTTATTCGCCGAACAGGACAGCTCTTGTGTTTATGCCTTATTCTTTGGCAGGCAGCGCGTTCTTTGCCTTTATTAATAGACGGTATATTGTAACTTTGTTGAAATGAATTTTCCGAGTCGTATCAATCGACAGGCATTTAGAAAAAGCTTTTCAATATGGTAAAGGACTGTCGTTTAGTTGGGAAGAATTTACAAGATTCACCCAATCTTTAAGCGAATATAGGCTTAAGCAGCTGTCATAGGCATCCATTACTCGATTGGATTGATGGCTTGATTATTCCATCAGAATTTTCATAGTGCAATCTTTTCATGAGAAAATTTGCAGCAGTAATGAGATAGTCCAGTCAATGAATGCCTTAACGACGGTTTAGACAGAAATCCATGGAACACAATTTCTGACCTCGGGACTTTATTTAGCCTAGTTAGGTGGTGAACATAGCAAAAGTCCCCGCCCTTAGCCCTTGAGCCGGCAGGGAGAGGGGGGTTTAAAGGTACCACTTTTCGGTTTTTCGCTTAATCCTCGGAAACTATGCGTCCTAGTGACATGACTACTATGAACCAAAAAAAGCTCATTCAATTTGCTACAGGCGAGACCGTCAAGTGTTTCTATATCTTGTATAGTTTTTGCGGCATTTGCTCTAGAAGGTCTGTAAAATTGGAAATTTAATTTTTGTCTTACATGTTCCTATCAGGAGAAAATCGACTAAATCAACATTGAGCAAACACTATAGACATGCGGGAGCATGTTAAGCCTAGTTCCAGGGAGGGGACTGCACCGTGCGTATATTTAGACGAACCAATTGGAGCCACTTTTGACTCCTCATCATTCAAAAACTACTGTGCATTAACACTTCAAATTTGGCTCATGTATTGAGACTTGCAAGATGTACATTAGCTTCAAATTTCATAAATATACCTCAAACGGTTATTTAGGTATTGACGTTCAAAAATCGACATTTAGAACACTAAGATCTATCTCTCACCTGTGAAATGTTAAAATTTGCTGATTTTTTATTTGTTCCTTTGTATTTACATAACTACCTTTCTGGATGCCAAATTTGAACCTTCGAGGTCATCTGGAAGTGGTTAGAATTTGGTCTATAGGTCAGACATGTAGATTTTTGGACGTCAATACCTAAAGAACCGTTTGAGGCATATTTATGAAATTTGAAGCTGATGTATATCTTGCAAGTCTCAACACATGAGCCAACTTTGAAGTGTTAATGCACAGTAGTTTTTGAGTGATGAGGAGTCAATAGTGGCTCAAAGTGGTTCGTCTAAATATACGCACGGTGCAGTCCCCTCCCTGGAANATATGCTTTAGGCACTATACTCAAGGAAGTCACTATCGAGGCTAATACAACTAAATTGATTTTGTCATAATTTCCGCGATCAGTAATTTATGAAATTGGAAGGGCAAACAAGAAGTGCCAAAGAGCGTTAGAGACCATATTCCGTTTATTTTAATTCGTGATCACAAATTAATAACCCTAAAACCTATACGTCTAGTAATCGGTACTTACTTTAAGAATTGGACACTGTAAAAAGGGGCAATATTATTTGATCCTCTAAAAACTAATTGATCTTTTTTACATGTGCACTTTTAAAAATGAATGATGTTTTTTTTTATATTTTATCTTTATATTAATTATTGGGTCTATATTAGTTGATCTACGAATAAATTTTAAATGAACTTCATTTGAGGTAACATAATATTTATGTTTAAACACACTCTTATAATATTTGGTAGACAAAAATAATATTTGATCCTCTTTTTTAGTTATTGATCTTTAATTTTGTTAATTTGTCGATTTTTATATCAAGTTTGCCTTTTAATATTGATCACCTAATAAATACATTTCGATCTATATTATAACTTAACTTTAAAATCTATTTGATCTAACTAAAAATATAATTGGTAAATATTTGTAATGAAAAAATATCTTTAAATTTGCGGGTACTTTGTGAATGAGCGACACTCGTTCGTCATTGCTCGTTTACTGAGTTCGCCAAGGGCTTAGCGGCGAATCAGCAAACAGTATGGTAGGTATATTGCCATGTTTGTTTTAGTGATGTGCCAACTCGGAAAAAAAGTCGATTTAACCCGAGTTAAAAGAGTTAACTGGATAGACAAGTGAATGCTTTTTTTGAATTAAAAATATATATTATAAATTTTATTTATTTATAATGTATCGGGACAGTTATCCTACTAATCTTCTTTTAATATAAATACGAAAGTTTGTATGGATGTCTGGGTGTTAACATGTTTGTTACTCTTTCACGCAAAAACTGCTGAACGGATTTTGATGAAACTTTACAGTGTTATTATTTATAACCCAGAATAACATAAAGGCTATAATTTATGACGATCTGTGACAAACTAAATTTTACGCGGGTGAAGCCGCGAGTAAAAACTAGTACATACTAGATGAAGTACTTAATTCAATTCCCGCCTTAGGCAGTTCGATTTTTTCAAGTTATTTTAAATTTTCAAATAAAGTAAGAAAATTATGTTTGATTAATAGAATAATTTATGTGAAAATTAAAAATAACTTGAAAAAATCGAACTGCCTAAGGTAAAGCATTTTTGGCTTGAATTTTATTTTTAAAAAATATTTATATTTATCACCCGGCATTTTTCAAAAACAGAACATAAAATACAAAAGCCTTCGCTCCATGTCGGTTCCATTCGGTTCAAACTCGAGTCAGAGAGAATTTAACTTGAGTGGGTTCGAGTTACGCCCAACTCGAGTTAGTTACCTACTCGAGTCGACCATCACTAGTTTGTTTACATTATTACTGTAGCTTTTTGTAGTTGCGCGCCGCAAGTTTATTTGAGTAATAATTTGGTGTATTTGATGATAGAATCAACTTTTTATAATCTGAACTATGGAAGTGAATAATGATATTCCCGCGTACCGTTCGGATAGTGATGAATCCGTAGAAGAAACGGTTTTAAAGAAGAAAAGAGGTGTAAATAAAAATTGGAATCTTGTGGAAAGATTTAAAACTAGCGAAGAAGCAGAAAACGCAGTGTCTTTGGAAAATACTTGGGCTGCCTTAAGGCGATTAGAGTCCTCAATGACCTTGGGCGTTTGACCTTCACGCCGCGAGCAACACCCGCGCACCCCGCACCAAAAACTCCGATTTGACACCGATCAAAAATACACGGGCATAGGTAGATACAGAATAGAAGCTCTTTCTTCATACATTACTGCCTATTATTTTAAACTTAAATTGATGAACCTTGATGTCGGTGTCATTTAACTCAGGCGTAAAGGTATTTAATAAAAATAACAAAATCCATGAACATTTTGTTGCAGTTGTTTTGGAGTCAATTATAGTTTTTTTACACTAATAGATTCTATTCAGGTAGAAAATAGCGTCTGAGCGCGTCATAATTCAATTGTATCATCTGACTGCACGTACTCTATGAACAATTCTGACATAAAATCTATTGTCGAACAAAAGCTGGGTTGCACCATCTTACTTCAACTTTGACAAGCGTCAAAAGTCTGTCTAACTCCATACAAAAAACACCGGTTATCGCCAAAGCTACGGTCAAAGTTAGGTCACGTCAGGTAGTGCAACTTAGCCAAAGAAAAAATTCATTTTGATCGCTAATGTCAGTTTGTAGCGAGTGACACAACCTCCCCGTCTGAAGGCCAGCGGCCGACTGCCGCCCGCACCCCGCGAAGGCCCCCTCAACAGCAAAACGTTCGGAATTTATCAAAAGTAAAATTTATGAATGAAAGTAATGTTCGATTGAAAAACGCAACGTGTCATTTAAAGATTAAAGAATTCCCAATCTATTCGTGCAAAAATCTTTTAAATTAACATAGCCGTTTTGGAGGAGTAGGGAATTTAAGTAAAAAATCGATGTCCCGTATTTATTTTTTTAATCCAAAACAAAGACACGTAGCGAAAATTCAAACGTCACAAATGTAGTCCTTGAACTGTTGTATAACATACATTTTTTGCAACTATTTCTGTCCAGCAGTAAAAGAGGAGTAGGCTTTACAAAATGCCCATTTAGCGCGGATTGAGGACACTAATCGCCTTAACTTCTAGAAATACTGAAGAAGGGAAAAAAGTAATTTATCGATGCAAAAAAGTCAAACGTCGCGGCCCGCAATGTGCAGCACAGGTATATTTACTTTACGAAGCTGACTCTGAGGATGTTATTCTCTTTCGCGCTGACGCCAGTCATGATCACGACTCGATCAACAACGAATCTCATTATGGAATCGATGAGAAAACAAAAGAAAATATCAATAAGTTATTTGATTTACGATTAAAACCTAAGGCAATTTTGAACAATTTAAGAAATATACCTGACCTGAAAGTGCCAACAAAAACTCAATTGAATAATTATTTGTCAGATCGTCGGAAAATAAAGTATGGTCCATCGGTAATAAGTTTGGGGGAACTTGAAAAGTGGATATTTGATCATACTGAAGTCCCAATAGATGAACATGAAGTTTTTGTTATATCGTACTATATATATGATGCCGAACCGATAAAGCTGCGTTTTGTATTGTCAACAAAATATTTATTGAAGTTAATGTGTCAATCTACTGTTTTACACGCTGACGCCACTTACAAATTAATTTGGCAAGGCTTTCCTGTTTTAATTGCTGGAACTACGGACAAAAATGGCAAATTTTACCCAGTATGTCTTGCTGTATCAACTACGGAGACTACAGAAGATTTTGAAATGCTGTTTAGCGGTTTGAAAAATAGTGTCATTCTCTACAACCTTCAGTGTTAATTTGCGATGCAGCTAAAGCCATCCAGAATGCTTTTACCAATGTGTTTGGTTCTGAAACTATAATCAGGATGTGTTGGGCTCATGCGAAAAAAAACATAAAAACAAAATTGGAACAAACAGTAGACAAGAAGAAACAGAATGATATACTAGAGGATATAGAATGTTTACAGGCTGCTACTTCTTCCCAAGACTTTGATATAGCTTCAGAACTATTTATAAAAAAATGGGAAAACGAGAGAGTATTCATTGCTTACTTTAAAGAAGAGTGGTTACTTAAAAACCGTCATTGGTATTTAGGTGCATCGCCTGGTTCTCCAGCCACGAATAACGCACTGGAAGCCACCAATAAAGTAATCAAAGATACGCATACGTTGCGAGAACGGATACCACTATCGAGATTTCTGATTGTTGCTACAACCATAGTGACTGAATGGTCACAAAATAAAGGAATCGATTCTTTTGCGACAAGCTATTCGGTTAAACTTCCAGACTGGACACAGGCTTATCAGTGGGTTAAGATGGATATAAAAGTGACCATTTTACAGTCAGATACTGATACAAAGACATATTTGATACAAAGTACAAATAAAAACACGCAAAAACATAAATATGCGTTTATCGAACGTACATGGAAAACATTTGATCAATATAAACAGATTTATTTTTCACACTGGAAACTAATAATGCCAAAAAATAGTAATATGTGGGCTGACAGCAAATGTAGTTGCCCGAAATTTGCAAAAAAATATATGTGTAAACATGTTATAGGGCTTGCAATTCGTCTGAAATTCGTAACTGTGCCACTGGAGGCCAAAAACATTCAAATAGGTCAAAAAAGAAAACGAGGCCGACCAACAAAAGCAAAACGTGCATTGATTATTCAATAAGAAGTTTTTATATTTAAGTTACTATTTAAGTACCTACCTATGCTATTTTAATAAAAAATAAATCTATCAATAACTATCAAGTGCCTTTAAATTGTTTCCTTCCTTTGACTACAACTTAATAAAAATAAGTACCATAACATAATTATTTGAAGATTATATGATGTAGACAAAAAAATAATTTATACAGATCGAATAATTTAAAAAAGTATCACAACATTGAATATTTAATGCTCATTTCTCTTATTTTTGAGGACCAACAAGTAAAGATCACATGTAATTTTCACATCTCAAAAATTTTTTTCGTAGTTATAAAGAGGTTAAAATAACGATCGATTTCATTTATTTTATGTCTCAAAGAAAGAGGATCAATCATTAAAATAGATGACCATTTAGATTTTTTTAGTTGCCATTTTGGCCAAAATAAAAAGATCATTTAAATACATGCCCTGTAAAAAGACGATTACTTTCCTTAAAGTTTATTTTATTAACATCATGCCTTTTTCGAGGTATCGTTCTGATGCGTTTTAACGTCACGACTCCTATACAGAGAGTCGTTTGTTCCCGAATCGGTCACTATGGCCGGACCATCGGTTTTTTGTAATCGTGATACCGATTACCAAAAATTTATTTTACGAATAGGTAGCAAAGTTTTTTTTTTAATTAGAAATTTCAACACATTGCAGAATATTTTAATTTCTTTCTCTATTCATCTCATACTCCTAATCATTCTAGAAAATTTCAAAATAAATAGCAATCTGAAAAACTATGTATGTAGGTATTTGTTTCGTAGACTGGAGGAAAACAGCAGGTAAAATATTTTTTGGTCATTGTATCAGCAAAAAATCCAATAAATTCTTATCGAAAACGACTACCGCGTTTGTAACGTCAAGTCAAGCTACCGAGCGCGGTAAAAGTACAAGCTCAATATTATCAGTAGCGTTACCGGTAATACCGATAAACCGGTGCTGCATTCCCAGCGCTACTTATTTGAGAGGCACTATGGGCAAATTAGACATATTCGCCAAAGTCCGCTGGGCCATTTCTCATGCCCATTGAATCGCCGAGCCGACGATTCTCGTACGGATTGTGTTGCCACTTTAAGTGTCAACTGCCTTTTTATTGGAACACCAAAACATGAGTGTTGGCCTTTTTCAACCGACTTCAAAAAAAGGAGGAGGTTCTCAATTCGACCCGTATGTTTTTTTTTTTTTTCTATGTTTGTTACGCGATAACTCCGCCAATTATGAACCGATTTTCAAAATTCTTTTTTTGTTCGATAGGGTACACTTCTGAGGTGGTCCCATTGTCACCAAGTCAGGATCTGATGATGGGATCCTAGGGAAATCGAGAGCAACCCTCAAATTTTATAGGCACGTATATCGTTTTTTTCAAACTTTTTCTTAAGTTATTCATATATTTGCTCCTGGAAATCATCATCTCATATTGATGAGCTGATGATAGAAGGTAAAACTCCTTAATGCTTAGGAGTTGGAGGATAATTCTTTAAATATTATAAGTACAAATAGACCAACAGTTGTATTCTTTCATGTTTTTAAGGTGGGCTGACGGTTTAAGGTCTTTTTAGGTTTCCTATATGGTAACCTGTATTTTGTAGGGAATATTATTTTACACTAGACATGAAGAGTATGGTCTCAATGTACTGCCTACCTTCAGTGGTAACATCAAGGTAATAATTAGTTAACTAAAAAGCAATAAATAAGTAAAATTTTATAAAAAAAAAGGTATACCTACATAAATATTAATAATTCGTCCTAATAAATAAGTAGGTAATTAGTAATTATTTTTCTACTTTTTAATGTAGGTTTTTTGGAGTCGGTTTTATTTTTTTTTATAAATTTTTACTTATAGTTGTTATGGTATATTGGTCTTCTTAATGTGTGGCGGTTTATGTTTTTGCAGTAATTTATGTTGTATTTTATCTTTGTGTAATAATTTTGGTAATATTAATGATCTAAAGTAACCACTGCTCGGGATATAGGCCTCCCCCAATACATGTNCTATACCCAAAAAAAATTAGGCAACTATCCTTTTAGCATAGGATAGGTGCCTTTTTTAATAAAAAATATAATAACACTAAAAATCGAATTAAACATAGCTATCCCGTATAAATAAATAACGTAATATTTTTTCTACTTGTATTTATCTAGTGCAGTTGTTTTGGAGTCAATTATAGTTTTTTTACACTAATAGATTCTATTCAGGTAGAAAATAGCGTCTGAGCGCGTCATAATTCAATTGTATTGTCTGACTGCACGTACTCTATGAACAATTCTGACATAAAATCTATTGTCGAACAAAAGCTGGGTTGCACCATCTTTCTTCAACTTTGACAAGCGTCAAAAGTCTGTCTAACTCCATACAAAAAACACCGGTTATCGCCAAAGCTACGGTCAAAGTTAGGTCACGTCAGGTAGNCATCTATAATGCTTTATTGACTGGACTAAGAGGTGGGATAGGAATTTGAATAGATGCAAAATGTTAATTTTATAACTACATCATTACTTATTTTGTTTTATCTAATTTCTAAAAAAATAGATAAGAAAATACAATGCTAGTTCGAAATGAATGATTCTATTTACAGAGGTTTCAGCTAAATAACTTAAGAATGCTGCTTAAAGCTAGCCTCCCACGTCGCGCGATCTATAGCTGCGATGTACCCTTTCGCCAGACCTTTGAGCACGTTGATCTTAGTTGCACTGGAACTGCTTTTTATGCAATTAAGTGGAGTATAATGTACCTAAATAACAAAAATGTATACATTTTATATTATTTTTCATATTATTATTTTACAGATGTTTAAAAACCGCATTGAAAATGTTCAACAAATAGCATGTTATCTTTATGCTTCCAGTAGATAGATTAGTAGATTCCAATAAAATAGGACCCATTCTTCCCGTGGATGTAGTAAAAAAGCGACTAAGGGATGAATAAGCGAACATCAGGCCTTCTCAACCCGTCTGGCCAGCGAGGGGAGTGTAGGTCACTTTCTCCTTTATCTTTGGTAAATTAGAGGCGATCCGTCGTGCTCCTGTAGTAGAGATGAGTAGAGATCATGAATGATGATGATGCTAACGTTATGTTTAATATCTCTGTTGTCTGTCATCTGTAAATCGAAACCGTTTGAAAACTTTTCAACGTTTTCTTCTAGTATTTTTACATCTCGAAAACTTCACATAAATCACAGGCCATCTATATTCCGTGCAGCGGACACCTGCAAACATTGGACCACTTCAACATAACGAAACCCAATTAAATACATCTTGATCTTGCACCAAACCATCATTAAGGTGTACATGACTTGTGTTGGCTGCTTAAACGAGAGGTGTCGGCTGAGCTGGTCATGATTCTGGTGAATTATTCGAGCTAGATACAAGGGAGTGGGACATGTTTGCGCTATGAACCTCGTTATAAGTACTGTTGGCTGGTATATTTTGTAGCTTTTGATTTTATTTGTCATATTTTATTTTCTGGTGGAGTCTTGTAAGTATGGCGTAATGTTTTTTCTTATACATACTTATCTACTTAGTTTTTATTTGCCTTCAAATTGAATCGGCCAATCGAGCAATCTGGAAATCATAGGGGGAGGTCCATGATCACCAGTGGACATCCGGTGGTTGAAATGACGATGAAGAGGATACAATTAAATTGTCTATCGATTATGACTATTTATGACACATAATAAATTATGAAACAGTAAGATAAAATCAAGTCTTGGTATGTATAAAATCAAGTCCTTCATTTCAAGTTAAATTTTAGTCGCGAAAATCTTAGAATCTTAATTTCCGTTCCAAACTAGTTGGGCCAATCTTATAACAAATTTCAGTTGGCAAGTGTGCTCGTAGGTTAATATAATATCACCGTAAAGCTGTAATTTATCATAGAGTTGCTTGTTGCTAATTAAACTTTGTATACAGGAGCAAGGCTGACGAATCCATTAGAATACTGATTTGTTTTCAACTGTACAGGGTGTTTAAAACTTACTATGTTTGCAAAACAGTTTTGTTTGGTTAGGTACATTTTACATACACATAATGTAGGCTCATAAAGGTTTGTTTGATTTTCAAAGTATTGATTAACAATATAGAAAGTAAAACAATGTATTTACAAATTGCTTTTTTTATTTTGTATGGAAATATAATAAACTTTTTAAACTATTTTGAATGAATATGACTTTACTGAAAATTCCACAACAAGGAAGCTCTTGGCCTGTATCTCACCTGATGGTAAGTGATGATCAGGCCGAAGGCGGAAGCGAGCTTCACCCGAAATCCTCAAGCACGAAGGAACTGGCTATCTTACCTCTAACTGCCGGAACACAACAATGCTGTTAACATCGTTGTTATGGCGACAGATAATAATAGATAATGTTTGATGGCTAACATCAGGATATTATCTTCTCTTATTCACCAGAAGAACATTTTTTCTTCATGCTGGCCTAGCTGGTTCCGTTCAGAACTAAGAATCCAAGCTCTAAATTCAAGTTTTTTTTTTCAACATATTCATCATTCATAACTCAGTGATTTGTTGCACTCACCCTGTATAACTCTAGCCTGCTACATAAGAAACTACTAGTGTTCATTAATTAAGTTCACCCTCGTTCATATCAGCACCTGTTCTTGAAAAGCGTTTAATAATGACGTCGAGTAACAGCTGCGACGTGGCGTTTGTGGCGGGACGCTAGTTTCCCTGAAGGGAAAATTAAAACTAGAGTTGGATTAGCAACATTAGATATGAGTTTTAGTGTATTTTCTTTGAAAGGATTTATGTGTTGGCAAGTGGTGCTTATGATTGTGGCAGTTCGGATATTTAAATAAAAATTAGCAATTTTTTCATCAAAATTAATAATTGTACCCAATCTCGATTCCATTTTCATTCCACGGCCGGGAGTTAAACTAAATAAAAAATTCTTGCACTTTTCATTCAGGCTTATGTCTGCATCTATTTTCCAAATAATCCACGGAGGGGGGAAAATATTTTCAATAATATGAAATACCTAAACATACTCCGATATGTTAGCTTGTGCAATTTCTAGTTGTTTTAAAAATAGCAGGAGTCTATTTGATGCCAGGCACTTTTTCAATATTATGTATCTCAAAAAGTTGATCCCTTTTTGTCCGCTAACAAGTTTCAACTTCAATAAGAACTTAACAACTATGCATGATGTACATTTTTTAAATCTTAATTAGTGGCATTACACCAATATTATTTCAAAATCCCGAAACACAATACGGTACCTATAAAAAACCGCAACAAAAAAGGTTCTAAGAAAGCGCGTGCTCTATGTTGAGGGAGCTAATTATAGTCGTAATCCGAATCGATCCATTTGCTCGATTGCGCAAGCATCGAGTTCTCGATTACAGCTTGAGGTATCACCTCAGATACCGAACTACTTCGCCATACAGCCGGCTGATTCTTTAATTAGTTGCTTATCAAGATCGATAGCGGCAAGAGCAATCGATGCGATATAATCGAATGCTAATGTAACGTTACCTCTAAATATAATTGCTTCAATGAAAAAAAGAAACTTGTTACAGACATCAAGCTTGAGTCGCTTGAGTCATTTCACGAGGAATGTTTCTAACGAGTTGATTTGATTATGTTTTCCTTTAATTCACTAACAATCAGTATGGGAGATCTGAACTTCTTTATTTTCAACTTCAAGTTTGTTATCGTCGTCTGCATCAATGTTATTCAAAGTCTCCCGAACCTTTTGATTTCAAAAATAGGAATTAAAAATACATGTCCCACTGTTTCCATCTGACTAACACCCAGTCTCATTACCGGTGGCTGCTGATAATATCTACGGAGCTAGCGGCGATTGTGCGGGCATCACATCTGAGAATGAATATTCGTTTTTAAAAGGCAACACTGCTGCATTGCTTAATCATTCGAAATTCTGCTCTTTTGTTGGAGCATACAATTCAAAATGATGGTACTGAATGAAACCAACGATGTTTCTTACTTCGATTCTATTCTTAAAAATGTTGTTATGTTGAATACCAGAAATCACATCGCGCTTGAGCAACTCAAAACGGTAGTAGCAATTGTGTTAACTTTAATTTTGAAATAAAATATGTGATATATTTCCAATTAGTACTATTGCAACCTGCCTTGAAATTTTATGATTGTAAACCGGGACAAAGGGCAATAAAAAGGAATATTGCCTTTAAACAATGTCAAAGTAAATCTATCGTAAACTTTACAGCCTTTTAAACTGTTACCGATCAATAGAATCATTACGATCGCTTCAACGTCCTGTCGATCATTAAATCTGAATTGGGGGCATTGAGTTTAGCATACATTTCGACGTTATTCAATTCCCTAAGATAAAGATGGATTTAAAGATAAAACCTCAATTTTATAGTTCAATCATTGTTTGTCAAAGGGGCCGGTCGCGCCACCCATACTCACCTGATTGCTTACGCCCGCTTAAATGGAAACTGATTTCATTAATTACAAATATGGTCCCTAATCTTTATTATGTCAATGTTGTACTAAATGCTTTGTGTGAGTCCGGTCCGTTTTTATTTTGTTTTTAAGGTTTTATTTGTATCGCTGAGAGTTTTATTGTGGCTCGTTATCATTATCTAAATCATCATGGGCATTAATATGACCGTCATATTACTTACGTGTGGCGCGGCTCCCCCGTTCGAGACGTAACGTATAGCTGTATATATCATTATCGAGACAACAGCTAATATATTGCTTCGGTATTTAAGTATTAATGTTTTTAACGCGAGCCTTTAAGGTGCTGGTAGATTTATAAAACGTTGAACTGTGTAATGTGTAATCTTTTATCGGGTTTATATTAATAGCAGCGATTGTAATAAATAAAATAAACTCAATTTGAACAAAACATTAAAGAATCACGATCTGAAATATTGAGTTAATCTCTTTAATGTAATGTATTATTAAATAAAAATGCTACGGCTAAATAAATCCAGTACTGGTGAAATGGTCGAAAATGAGTTACTAGTTTTGTTATAGTAAAAATAATTTAGTTTGAATGTTAATGATCTATCAAGCCTGTTAATTATACGTAGAGAATACATTAATTTCAGACGTCAATTATTTCTAAAGTGGTTTAAATTGATTGAAATTAAACAAAGCATAAAAGTATATGCGGCTTCATTTATTCTTAGAAATTGTATTTGACAGTAGCAAAGTAACTACGTATTTTGGTACACAGTACGTCACACTGAAATAAAATAAAACCTATTTTGTATCTTATTCCTTCTACATACGTACCTATTCTCCATTCATCATACCTATCGTCAAGTAGAAAGCCATACCTATAGTAACTATACCGCGTCATACTCGCTTCAACTCGGCAAACTTCCTCCTCGCAACATGTAGAACTTTATAGACTTGATAATCTGGTATGAATGACGTGGGAAATGTGGAGCTTGGCTCTTCGTTTTAGGATGTGCTTAAAATATGTATTTTGATTCGTATAATTTTTTTGCAATACACAATAGGATCTCTTAAACTTTTTGATGTAATAAAATTGATGCCCATTAAAAAGAAATAAAAACGGCCTGATCGTCAATTACCATCAGGTGAGATACAGACCAAGAGCTTCCTCGTTGTGTGGATAAAAAAGAAATCCCTTTCAAACACTGAAAAATAACACACGTTTCGTTCAAAATTTTCAATCTTCAGGAACTACTTTTTTGGTAATATCAGTAGAGTTAATCATCTGCAGTGTCTGTTGGTAGATAGTGAAAAAAAGAATTCCATGTAATGATTAAAAGATTTCTAACTTGGGAACCTGTCGTTATGGAAATTCTCTAGGAAGCCTTTTTCCAGTAGTGGACATCCTTTGGCTGAAAGGAACTAGTGAATTATGTTATTACACTTGTATTTCTCGAATAGATATCGAATGATACATTGTCTACAGGCAAGCTCTTCTAATCTAACACATTAAATACATAAGGGGAGAGCAGAATGTAAAACAATACCCCGTAATCCTCATTAAAATGGAAACAGTTTCGTAGGCCATTGGATCTTGTTTATTATCCATATGTAATATTAGACGAAAATTGTAATGAAGGCCAAGGGAATCCCGCAAGACACCGGATAACAAGCTCCGTCGGCATAGGATTACCGTAAATTGAAGGAGATAGCGATTTTGTAAAAAATATTCTATGCATATTCTGCAAACAAATGAAGGAGATTGCAGCAAAATGTTCGCTTGGGATTTTCTAATAAAGTTAATTGTTTCTGTAACTGCTAGGGAGGGTATAAGATCCTGACAGGGAATTAAAGTGGAATGGAGCAAAAAATTAAATTTCTTGTTTGTTATTTTCATGCCGATAGGTTTGAAATGAATTAAATTTACGGATTTCGTTGTCTTTAAAGTTTAGGATAATCCATTACATTGAGAATAATAATAAGAATAAGAATAAGAAATTTATTCATAATGTTCATTACATGTCAAATTTTCAATATATTTTCTAATTAATAATTTAATGGAGGCACCAGAAGATAGTAAGACGTACATTTTTTAACTACATATATTACATATATTACATAAATAATAAATAAATAAATAAATAAATATCTTTGGACAATCTCACACAGCGCCATCTAGCCCCAAAGTAAGCAATTAATATGCTTGTGTTATGGGTGCTAGCTTAACGGATATACTACTTATATACTTTTTTTTTTAAATACATACATATTATACATAGTAACACCCAGACCCGTCACAGAAATTAAAATTCATCATTTCAATTTCTGCCCGGCCGGGAATCGAACCCGGGACCTCTCGGCATAGTAGTCCGTTCTGAACCACTACACCAAACGGCCGACAAAACATACATATTCGAAGATACACAGAAATGATTGAAAATAGCTAACTTTTTGAATGTATTTCATGATCAAATTGAGCACTTGAATGTTGATGATCAAATCATGGGTTTCTCGTTGACCGTTGTTTTATTTTCTTTTTTCTTTATTCGTATTTCATCAGATATTCTCATAAATCGCTTACATTCCTCACTTGTGTCAATTTCAAACACCACGCCGAGTTGATTTATACTCACCAAGTTTCATATGTTCCACGTACACTGTGTAACTGTTTCTGACCTCAGCGTCTCATCAGTGGATAATCCCATAGGATCCTGCGGCGTGATCTTCGTATTGTGGTTAACAAATAATAGATATGACTAGGATTGGAAGGATAACACTAGAAGCTTCCTAGATTAGTGGCGGTTTGATTCAATGGGTATCAGATATAGCCCAGGGTTTATGAGTAAGATAGCTGAAGCATAAGTTTTCTAAGGCAAAGGCAATAATTTATTTAGTTCTAAAATACGTTCTTTAAAATGATTTCATTTTATTCTTAAATAAGTATTTCAGTTCGTTTGTCACTGAAAATAAGACAGATATTATTTCGTAACTCCATTTATAATTTTCCTACAATTAAATGGATGATGATGCTAATCAAGGACTTGCTTTCAATGTTTCAGTTTTTGACAACTTATCTTACTCCGTACTAAAAATGAAAGGGTATGACCTCACTTTTCTGATATTACCTTACATTCTTGTTAGCTAAACGATTGATAGTCTTCCGAATTTCATAGAAAATCCTTGATCTATTTTATGCTGGTATAAAGGTACAAAATAAAAATAAACGGTTCGCATGGCCTCTCGGATAAATTAGGGTCCAGGCTGCAATCTTATCTTCATTTATAGGGCAGTAAAATTACGCTCCTCTCGCGAAACATAAAGGACCGTTTATCATCCACTCGGTACGTAGTTTAGACACAACATATTAAGAGGCAGTAGACTCATGCCTACAAATCCTATAGTCGTGTGATACACTGTGTTATCACAGTATTCATGGTGCTGGCCCCATTGTCCTAAACTATCCGTAAGAAAATTAAAAAAAAAATACTTTGTTAACTATTTTTAAATAATAGAGACTGATTGTACCTTTTACCTAAGGATGTCAACGAAAAATCACTCTCTTGGCACAGTCCGCATCATAACTAATCTGAAGTCGCAGAAGTGCCACCGCCAAATTGAGCAAAAGAGCGAAAAGGCACGACCAAACCATCCTTTTAGCCATTCATGCTGAATTTTCGATCCCCTTGTAACTTCGTCGTGGAAAAATAATACATATCCTCCCAATTAGAACAGTAGTTGTGATAAAGTGCGACTGGGTGAACCTACGTCCCACCCTTCTACTGTGGTTTAGGCTGCAGAGTATCGAAGATTGATATCCTCTACAGCCTTGGTTATTTTTCTTGCGAGATATTTTTTATGGCAGATTAAATAGAGCTCTTGGCAGATTCTCACACCCTCAGTAAAGCCGACTTAGGGTTTATGTTATCGGTAGTATGAATTTATCAACAAAGATTTCTTGTGTATTGTTGATGTTTGCTACCGAATTTTTATGATTTACGATAGTATTTTGAAATTAATGAAGGAGCTAGAATATTTTATCCTTGATTTAATGTAGAGTTCGTGCCTATAATATTAGAATTAGGTTATAGTTTTCACCAAATCCATAAAACCATTTATAAGTGTCAGTAACACAATGTGTATTGGTACTGCTGGGTCGCTAGAAACAAAACTATGAAGTGAATATTCTACTTCGCATGTTTCTAAATTTAATGATCTAAAACAAGACATTTTTTCTGTGCTCCAATATGTCAAGCAATAAATTATAATGAAGTTTTCTGTGCTTCATTATTTCAAGGAATAAATAATATTCAATCTATTTGTGAGGATCTTTGAATTGGACGCATTGTTTCTCCATATCTATTAATAACAAAGGTGGGTACATTTGTAGTAAATTCTCGTTACTTGATACCTTCAAGTCATCCGATACATACGTTTGAAGGCATTGTCAAGACCCAATTGTCTCAGATCAATGTATCAGTGTATTTTAGTATAGTAGCATAGCGTAGCGTGGTGTATCGTGTTGTAGCATGTTTGTCGGAATTAGGTTAAAAGCTGGCGAAGATTGACGTATTGTGGACGTGTCGATCAGTGTCAATGGTTAACAAGAAGATTGGCAAGGCGTGTGGGTTAAATAATTACTAGAATTAACTGTGCAGTAATATACGCTCTATCAATAAATAGCAGCCGTTTCTCAGTATTAGACTTACTCATACTTCTTTCAGTATTGTAAATACGAGTATGTGCTAAAGTAAAGTACGAGTAGATACCTACCTTGATTTTCACTGTTACTTATTTGTGGTGCCTTTTTAAACCTCATATTGAGTGTTGATAAAATAAGGCGGCGTTACACTTCAACAAATTTCTTCTGGTTTATGACGTTATTTAAATTCAAATTCAAATATTTATTTGCACAATTTTGGGTAAACATAGTGGTCTTAAAACTTAGTACAAGTAGATCGCCAAAATTTGCTGTATAATTAGTCAGCGTACAAATATTTAAATAATTTCTACAAGAATAAATTACAAATATTATGTCATTTACTACAAGAAAATAATTAAATATGTCAGTAATATAAAAAATAAAACAATGTCAAAAGAATCAAAATAAATTAAATAAAACAATAAAATAATGCCATTAAAAGAATAATTAAAAATAAGTAAAAAAATAAGTAAGTTAAAGGGTTATCTGTCTATCGGGCAGCAGTCCTATCGCATTTTTTTATTTGACAAAGGTCTAATTTAATAATTTTATCTGCAACGCATAAGTCTCTGTTTCAGTAGAAAATAAACACATTTACATACACCTTTAAATAACCTTAGATTTATTAAATGTTTTCGGAACGATGGGCCTGTAAATAACTAATAAACTTCAATAGTAACCTACATTTATTATTTAGGTTTTAGACTCAAGGTTTATGTTCTATCAGTTGTTAACATGTAAACTA
The DNA here is from genome assembly GCF_004193835.3 of Ostrinia furnacalis. NCBI lineage: Eukaryota > Metazoa > Arthropoda > Insecta > Lepidoptera > Crambidae > Ostrinia > Ostrinia furnacalis. The sequence goes on along the minus strand of NW_021137591.1, from coordinate 80,081 downwards.
CGTTTGAAGATTCGTAAGATTTTAGAAAATTATAATTTTATATGCTCGTAGTTTACGTATCGTAATCAAACATTGATCATAACATTAAAATGAATCAGAAAGTTCTCAACAAGATTTCTTTAGAAACTAAATATTTTAAAGGCATATCTTCTCATTCAGTACCATATTTTAAAACTGTGTGTACTAACAATGGCTTTTTGAGGTTTTCACTTCTTTATGGCAGTCACCATCTAGCCTAGAAGCGATGAAAGGTTCTGGATAATCCTTGAAGGGGACTTACCTACAGCAGTGGACTGTTGTTGTCTGAAATGATGATATCAAGGTAACTGCCATGAGTCATCTTTGAAGCTGCCTGCTTGCCCTTGATCATCACCACGCTTGTCAGAGCATGCTCTGCCCATCCCTATACCTTACAGAACCATTATCAACTTTCTTAGAAATTGATCGTTTTACCCTATCACGTATTCGCATAACATTTCATCATTACCACTACAGAGTTTTGAAGTTTGCCCGATAAATATCGTGTCGTGAGAGAATATGCCTGTTAACACATAACGAGGTGTGGAGTAAGCTCACCAGTCATGATCATGGCGTAGAACAAACTAAACAGCCTCGTCATTTAACGTGAACTTAACGGGAATATCGATTCAATGAAATACTAGGTACTAGGTACTTAATCACTCAAATGAACATCTAAAAGTTTCAAAGAGCTTTAATAAATAAGATTTAAATTATTGATCGAAAAATCTATAGCGTCATAAGTACACAATATTTCGCAAGCTCAAGTATTTACTAGCATAAGTTACAAGTTGTGTGACATTCAATTAAAATATTAAAGATACGGCACTTACTGGTAAATCTAAATATCTCGTAGCTTTATAATTATTTGTAAATATTTAGTTAAACGGCAAATGAAATCATGGGCGTAGGTTTAAATAAAAGTACCTACCTTAATCATATTATCCGAAGTAGTGTGTTGGCTGTATTCTGAGGTCTGTGATCATGTCTTTCCGAGTTATGTGCCGACCACTGACCTTTATGGGAAATAAGAAAGGCCTTTACTCTCCTTATTAACTTCGTCAGGTTTGAACCTTATTAGCTTGTAAAAAAGCTCTTTTTCCTTTTCACCGCAGTTCATAATAGGTAGTTTCAATTTTAAAAGAAGCAGACGTCGGCACAGGGCATAATTTGTATGCCTTATTGTAGTATTACCACTACGTGAGCAACGCATAACAAGTGTAAAAGATGGAATAACAGTATAGTTAAATAAGGAAATAAATGAGCATCAATTGCTAAGTTCAATCTGCAAACAAATTGACTTTAATTACGTGTTAAGGATTGAAGGAGGTTGTTTATATCGCTGTTAAAGTGTTCAGTTGCCATTCTTTAATTTTAATGATGCTATACATTTCGCGGCTGTGATTTGAACGGGGTTTCGGAGGATTTATTTCGTGATTGGTATCCGATTTTGATTACACTGTAAGTGCTGGTAATTTGATCAGCAAAAAACTGATAAAGTAGGTATTAAACCGTACAACTGGTAAAAAGTATACCATCGTCTTATTTTAGTAATATGGTGTGTCATAGAAAGTTGTGCGTCAAGTACGGGTGAAGCACGCTTCCACCTTTGGACTGATCATCACTTTACATCAGGTGAGATGCAGACCAAGAGCTTCCTCGTTATGGATAAAAAAGTAAGTAACTAATTGTCATTTTCATGTACTTAAAATAATAGTAAGAGTAGGGATTTTTCTGACATTGCCTCGAAATACTAACGTCGTTTTTGTAAGTAAATATAAACTTAGGAGTTGCACCGTCATAATTCAACGTCAAAAATCGTCAAACTATATACAAAAGCACCGGTTATTGTTACGGTTAAATTATGATGGTGCAACTCAGCCTTAGTATCCTCAAAGCAACTAGATAACTAATTCAGCCTCTAAGCCAAACGCAAAGTTACATAACTAGTTTTGTCTAACGCTGTGCTTTTCACATTGCTTTGGCTCCTGGTGTTGATGGAGCGTTCTCAGCTTGCTAAAGTCCATGTTTTAAGATATTTTATTTTAGCCCTTGGAGTTTTCGAAAACTTTTTATAATTTACAGTACTAACGACGACGATCTGGTGAAGGTCGCGGGAGGTGCCTGGATGCGGTTAGCGCAGGACCGGTCATTGTGGATATCCTTGGAAGAGGCCTTTGTCCAGCAGTGGACGTCATTTGGCTGAAACGAACGAACGAACTCAATCACTGAATCTGATGGCAGTTACCAAAACATCATTGATTCATCCAATTTGTACCTTTCATGGAACTAGGTGTCTAAAATTAGAATACATGGTACAGTAGATTAAGTACTTAGCCAATAGGAGAAGCGTGATGTTCAATCGAAACTGAGTGATGTAAAGTGGCTGGCTGAGCGCACGAACAAAATTACTAAGAACTGGCACTTACCTACCCATACTGTATAGATTTGAGTATAGTCTATACGTACCTATAGCTATTATCCTCAAATTGTGATTAAGTGAAATTACCATTTAGGTCAACTATTTTTTCTTAAATACTTACAAAATATTTATAAGTAATGCGTATCACTTATGATAAAAAAAGAAATTGCGACTACAGATTTATAGAAGTACTAGCTTTTGCCCGCGGCTTCACCCGCGTGCAATTTAGTTTGTCACAGATCGTCATAAATATATATAGCCTATATGTTATTCTGGGTTATAAACAATAATACTGTAAAGTTTCATCAAAATCCGTTCAGTAGTTTTTGCGTGAAAGAGTAACAAACATCCAGACATCCAGACATCCACACAAACTTTCGCATTTATAATATTAGTATGAAGTCTTGATAGATTTTATCAGTCTTCTTTTTGAGAAACGCTATCGTTCAACAGTTACACCCGTCCCCTCACTATGTTACACAACATGGAGCTGTTTTTGTCACACTGCGTATCTCCTTTCAACTAGTTAACACTGCGAATAATGCAACTAGAGTTAACGGTGCGGTTGCTATGACAATCTCATATGAACGTGCTTTAGTTTCATGAAGCACCTTGTTAGCTTCTTGCAAACGAGGGGATAGTGTAACAAGAAATGTTAAATGCTTGGCAATTTCAGGTTTAACAAAGTATTTTAGTCTTCATACAAATACTCCGGAAAATACGCTGACAGACTCCATCCCGAAATTCCTTGGGAATAATTTGACAACACTCTGTTTAAGCTTGAATTCCTGTAAGAGACGCAGAATCTTTTATGAGGACAACTTGCTAAAAGTAACTGCATGAACAGTCGATGGATTAATGTAGGATATAATTATTTTTGTTACCTTTGCCATTGGATTTATTATTTTTGCAGAAACGTCATGATCATTCAGTGTCCACTGCAGAAAAACAACCGTCGCTGATAACCCAGAGTCATAAGAAGTACCTACCTATTTGGGCTTCACTCTCCACACTGGCCAGACGGATTCTGTAGAAATAGAAAAGAAAAAGAAATTAACTTTAGACAAATTAAATATTGCTGGCAAGTGAACACCACAAAAAAGTAAATAGTCAAATGCGTTAATTTTGCTAACAATCCAAAAGGCAAAGTAAAGGCGACATAAAGGGCAGCTGCGATAGTGTAATGGCTACAAGAACTGGTACCATTCAGCTCCAGTGCCTCTTAAAGGATATTAAGCAAAGATGTTGCGTGCCTGTTTGCCACTTCATTTGACAATTACTCTGTCCGCTACATTTAGCGGCAGTATTGAGAAAACAGACTACCCATTTGATTGGATAGCAGCTTTCAGATGGACTGGCTGATGAAGATACATTTAAAGGTGAATCTATACGAATATCCACCTTATTATTAAATGTTAATGTTGTGAATGGAATATTTTATACAATGTGATCTACGTGGACTAGTTATTTCATCAAAAAGGATATTGCCAAGGTTTGGTCCAAGTACTGCCCAGAATCATCCCATAGTACATTTTATTCATCAGGCCATTACTAATCTGTAAACTAAAGCGACAAAAAATCTATCCCTGGAGTTAAGCAAAAACCTGTATACATGGATTGACAGTATCCTTTCATAAATGAAATTAATAATGTCTCAAAAGCACTTTACTTTGAAATAGAGGCTTAGCTTTGATTGAATAATTACATGCGTTCATAACTCGAGATCAAATACCCCTTAATTGAAGCAAATTGAGCAACGCCCCAGTTTGATGCAAGTCTGTGTATGAAACTTTGTTAACTGAAACCGCAATCCTTGAAAATAGCTTAACACAAATATATTTTTAGCGTATTATTAGAATGATTTTGATTCTAAAGAAGGATGGAGCTCCGTTTCATCTCCTTTGGTTGCACCTTACTCTAAGACTGGGTTGCTCTATCACACTTTAACTATAACAAACGTCAAATAGTTTATCAAACTTCATACAAAAACACCGGTTACGGTTATAGTTACCGTTAAAGTAAGATGGTGCAACTAAGCCTTTTAACTATAACAAACGTCAAATAGTTTATCAAACTTCATACAAAAACACCGGTTACGGTTATAGTTACCGTTAAAGTAAGATGGTGCAACTAAGCCTTTAGTGAATGCCTGAGCTACGTCATAATAACTACCTGCATGACAAATTTCAGCGCAATACGTTCGGTGCTTTGAGCCTTGTGTCGATATAAATAATATCAGTCAGTTTTCAGATTCGTTAAATAGTTATCACCTGCAATTTCGACTAAAGTGTAATATTGGCTGCTTTATTCCAGCTACGGTACAGTCGGGACAATAATAATACAAACACAGGTACAATCATTAACTGATTGGCAATTCCGTCCAGTTAGTGGCGTCTGTCGTATGTGGTTAATTGTGAGGGTAAATCTACAAAGACAATTAGAAACGCCAGTCGTGATTGCGTGAGAGCTTAGGGGAATGGTTATGGTGGGCTTCTAGAGCTTGTTAAGGGGGACTGTTGCCTTTGTCTGTATATGGCTTAGCTAAATGCTTAAGGTTTTATCTCAGACTTCTTTTGCGGAAGAAACTCCCTTGGAGCTTGAAACTTTTTTAGGGTATTTTTTATTTTATTTTTTTCATAAGCTTGTCAGAAATATTGTTACGTTTATGTAGAAGAAACATTCTTTTCAATAAACCAATGCATCGTCTACCTTGATGTCATATTTAGTCTAAAACTATTCTATAGTCCTGTATTATAGTCCTGACAGAAAATAAAGCAAATTTTCTGTGTTCAAAATATATTTCAATAATGGACTTGTTTTATAAACAAAATTTTGGACGTCCATAATAATATATTATAATGAATTTCCATTTGAATAATTATCAAACAACAGCTGGCAATAATTCCCAAAACCACTAATAAGACCGCAAATTATAAGTTATTAAATTTCGTCATTTAATGGCCACACCACAAACCTACTAGCGACGGACATAATTTTGATTTGATTTCACAGATTATTCGTTTCACACCTCCAAATTGACAGTCGAAGCTAACTCTACCAAATGGTGAAACATTATTTTATTAATGCTTTCATTCGATTAAGGTTTAGGGTCACATGTGTTTTGTTTCACGTATGATTGATTATTAGGTAGGTCTAGCGCTAAACTTACTCAGTGCCTTTAGGTGACATTGACATATTATGACGATGTGACAGAGCGTACAATTCTGAAGCATATCTGTGGGTCTAGTCAAAATGCCATCGCAAACCAATAGGAAGTTTTCACTAATGTCAGTCGCCGCGTCACCAGTAATTCGATTCTATCGGAAAATGGCAGCCANTTACGTATGCTAATTAGGTGTAAGAAAAGCTCTGAGCTGAAAATGTGTATTATAACATTTTTATCATAAAATAACAAAAAGACACAATTTCCGTTGTTCTTGTAATTGAGGAATCAGTTTCTTATGTATAATTTTTAATTAGTGCCTTTAATTATGACAACCGTTTTATTGAACAAAGTACAAGATATTTACTTATAATATAAAAGTAAATTAAAAACTGTAAGGGTATAAATTTATTTTGATTATCGGTTTTCAATTTATTACAATTCTGATGAAAGAAAATGAGTATGCTCAATGCATAAGATGGGAGCGTAACAATTTTATTTATTTATAAAATATGCTGTTCCATTTCAGTAGCACATAAATTGTATCACCAAGTATAAATTGTAGCCCATAAGTGTATGTTCACATACATCTTCGGTGAGATCCGAAGATGTATGTGAACATATTGTACTAAACTTCCATGTTCGCACTAAAAGTCATCTCATTTCACTAAAAGTGCTTGAAAATTTCAGATTCCGTGAAAATTACGAAAAATATTATTTGTATTGAATTTTATTCAATTAACAAAGCTAAAAATATATAAATAATACCAAAACTGTTAAATTATTTTTTAACTTTTTTAACAACGGCCCGTACCAGGTGGGGTGTGTGACACCCACACGCACTTTAAAGGCAGGTAACTCAGTTGGTAGTCACCGCTGGACTGATTTTGCAGCGCTGATCGAAGCAGCAGCGCCATAATTCCAGCTACTGAGAATTTCAAATTCAGCACTTGCAAATTTTTAAAATTATGGCGATTTTTAAAGGCCTGGGGTGTTGCACACCCCACCTCGTACAGCGAGGGTTAAGGTACTAGTAGAAATGACTCGCATACATAAATTAGAATAACTTGGATTGACATGTGTTTTGTTTCACGTATGATTGATTATTAGGTAGGTCTAGCGCTAAACTTACTCAGTGCCTTTAGGTGACATTGACATATTATGACGATGTGACAGAGCGTACAATTCTGGAAGCATATAGATGACCCACGCTGAACTGTCCCGCCAAACTCAATGACAGGGGGGGCGCTACCATCGTTCAACTATATGGTTTCCAACATGGCAAAAATGTGAACCAGCGATCCGGTATTGACGGTGGCGCCCCACTGTCAATGTCATCGACAGGACAGTCCAGTATTTTGGAACTATATCTGTGTGCCTACCATGAGTTTACGTTAGGTGTGCTCGCTAGCGACTGCGTAAAAAAATGACATTTAAATGTATGACATATTGTGCAGCGCCCCTAGCGGCAACTTTCAAGAAATAAAATCTTCATAGAATTTTTTGACGTATTCGCTAGCGAGCTCACCTAACGTAAACTCATGGTAGGCACACTGAAGTCTTGCTGACGTTTGGCGTCTCAAAAACCCTCGCGTGCCGCCCGCAAGCCTGAGTTAAGCGCAAGACTAAGGCCCAGTTTTTTGATTCATAGTTAAAATAACAAATTGTTAAATTTTGCTACTAATGGTTAAATATTAACAAAATGTTAACTAATAGTTAAAAAATGTACTAAAAGTCAAGCTAACGATGCTCGAAAAACATTTTTTCCGGATATTTAACCACTTGTCCTTTGACATCTGTCAAATTTGACTATTGGTTAATTTAACTACGAATCAAAAAACCGGGCCTAAGGCCTAGTTTTTTGATTCGTAGTTAAAATAACCAATAATCAAGTGGTTAAATATCAGAAAAAAATGTTTTTCGAACAATGGTTAGCTTGACTTTTAGTACATTTTTTAACTATTAGTTAACATATTGTTAATATTTAACCATTAGTAGCAAAATTTAACAATTTGTTATTTTAACTATGAATCAAAAAACTGGGCCTTAGTAGATTTAGGTTTTTTTATATCATGTGGATAATGAAAGCTGCGGTCCCAACACTCAGACTTTTAAGTAGTCACAGGCATTGACGCCGCTTTGTGACTTCGTAGAACGAGACTCTATCTAAAAATAAATAAAATATAGTTTTTTTTTGTTTAAAGTATAGTGAGTTAATAACTCAATAATAATTATTTCAGCCATAGGACGTCCACTGCTGAACATAGGCCTCCTCCTTCCTGCTACCTTTATCAGGTCCTCGGTCCACCTTGTAACTCAATACACTTTTGTAACGGCCTAATCAAACTAGTATTTAATACACAAAGTTAGGTATTTTACTCTGTTGTTGGTATACATATATCCTACCTAGGAATCGAACCCAGAATCTCTGGGATTGCGAAACAATTACTAACTTTAACCACAGGGCTTATTCTAATGAAAAATCCCATACATAAAACCCATAAATACACATTCCCGGTGGCGGTCTGTGATATCAGGTTTATAGTAGCGGTAGACCAATTTATCGGCCGTTTTTACTATCAGCTTGTCGCATCGTTTTAAACATCCGCGATTACTCAATGAACCTCGTGTAAATGAGCCAAAGCGGTTACGAATATGATTCGATCTGACAAACCTGTATCTGTATCAGCGAACTTGAAAACCGGCGGCAAAGAAAGAAATAGTAATAAAAAGTTTATTATTGCTATATGAATAAATGAACTGTGCTAAGATTACTGAGATTCCATTTCCTTATTTTAAATATCATTAAAAATTACATTGAAGATTTAAAAAACTTTTGTACAAAGTACAATCATCACTCATCGTGATTCACAATGACGACCACTCTGACAAGAGTGTACCGACTAGGAAGAAGAAGAACATAGTTACATAGCCGACCACGAGCCAGAGGACGTAGTGTGGGTAGGCCTCCCACTACGTGGACCGACTTTCTGGTCCGACCGACAACCTAGATGCAGGCAGCGCATTTGGATCGGTATTTGTGGAAATCTTTGGAGGAGGCCTTTGTCCACAGTGGACGTCGTTTGGCTGAAACGAATGAACTTATCTATAGTTAACGTAAAAATAGACGCAAAGAACTACATTTCGTGACAACAGAAACTTTCGCATAATTTTCACATGCTCACTTCAACAATACATACAAAGTTAAGCCGTAAATTTTTACGATAATCGGCTCTGCATGCAGTTCAGAAATATTGCGGCTCGTGCGCATTTGGATATGCGCGAACGGGTTAATGAGACCGCGGCTTAGCACGCGGACTAGTTAAACAAAACTGAAGCGATGAAGCAGAAGTTTTGCTTATAACAGTGCGTCTAATACAGCTTAGTAGGCTAGACTGAGGAAGAGCTTATTGGCTTTAGGCTGCTTTAGATATTGCTTGCTAGTGTATGTATACTATATTCAATATTGCTTTATTATCCCGTCGTGAGCTACTACAGTTTCATTGTGTGATGTTTATACTGTACCTTTATTCGTAACTAGCTAACTAGGCGAACTTCGTACCACCTATGACCATCAGAAATGATGTAGAATTCTAATGGTGATAGAATGTTAAAATTGTTTCAGTAATTTCAGAGCCTATTCAATACAAGTAAACAAACAAAGTCAAAGTCAAAAGTCAAAATTTCTTTATTTTTATCGACTAATAAATAGTACATACTTACAAACAAATCTTTCCTCTTTAATATTAGTATAGAATTAACTACTGAGCGTAAAGTCATTGATTTCAGTTTGGCAATATAATAAAATGATGATATTAAATTTATTGTTTCTGCAAAATGATCAGTTTCGTTTACTTATTTTATAATCAAAGCAGTCCAAAATGTTTCCGCTTGATTGCAATCATTTCACGAAACTCATATCGCGTGCGATATTCGAAAGCATCCTTACTTTTACGATATCCTGAAAGCTCCTCAATCAACTCGAATTCGCAAAAAACACGGATTGTATAAATAACGAATCCAATCTATACTAAATGAGTAACCGCGCTGGCCCTTTTCATTCGTTAATTAATCCCAAACGGGCTGAGCTCACAAAATAATAGTCTCTTAAACCGATCAGTCATGTGGAAGTTGGGAGCGTCAATAGGACTGGAACAGATGTCAATTAACACATTTCTGGTCAAGAGTATTTCGATTTAGAATCATTTATTTATAATTCTCATGAAACATAACGAAGTAAAATATCATTCCCTATTTTATCTGTTCTTTGAAGTTCGTTCGTTTCAGCCAAATGACGTCCACTGCTGAATTAAGGCATCCCTCAAGGATTTCCATAATGACCGGTCTAACGCTACCCGCATCCAGTCTCTTCTCGCGACCTTCACCAGATCGTCGGCCCCTAGTGGGAGGCCTGCCCACGCTACGTCTTCCGGCCCGTGGTCGCCACTCGAGAACTTTTCTGCCCCAACGGCCATCGTCTCCACGAGCTATGTGCCCCGTCCACTGCCACTTGATTTTAGCAATTCTGCGAGCTATATCGGTCACTTTGGTTCTCCTGATAACTCTTTGAACTACCTACTTTTAAAGTAGATGCTAAGTTTGTTCTGAAAATCAGGTGTGAAAATTTATATACTTCCGCATTTGCAATTTGAAAATAGTGAGTATGGCGAATCGTCGTTCAAATGCAAAATTAAGTTTGTTTTATATTAGAGTCACGAAATAAAGGTTAAAATAAATGAGAGTTTTTTTTACCATGAAAACTGTTAATAATATCCATAGTAATTTTCTATCACGATACAAAAATAAGTACGAGAGTACCTTGACGTGTCAACAAGTATGGGAAACGGGTGGCCAGCCCGAGAGCGGCGGACTGTGGTGGCTGTCCACTGGTGTCGAGTTACATACCAGTTGTGTTGAAAAATAAGACTGCCCGCGAGTCAGTAATAAGATCGTTTGGATGTGGCATTTTCATTAAACATTTTTATTGATTATTTACATATCTCACGAGCATAGATAAAGGAAGAACATTGTGCTCTAAATATCATAATTTTACAGAGAGCTGTTTTGGAAGATAAAAAAGTAAATAGAGAAAATGGAGACGTTAGGAGCAATGTGTCAGCAGTAAGGATGTAGATCGATACTTAAAGGTTTTCTGAAAATCAAGTAAAAATAAAGAAGCTTCAGAACTTTATCCATCCCTCACTTAGAATTTCGCTAAGGTATGATGAATACTCAGAAGTTATTTAGAGATTACGAGAAGCGAGAGTACTCTCAAAATGCTTACACACTTCGCGGAAAACTAGAGTTATAAAATCATACATAACACATCCTTGCTGCGAAATTCATTCCTTCATTTGCTTGGCTCCGATTACATTATGCAATCGATGCACTCTCCATATTGTCCTACTCTATGTAAACTCATCACTGCGTGTAACTTTTCAAAGAATCCCACGTAGTAACCCTACCAGTGCGTTGGCTACTTTGGATTTAGTTCCTCGATGGAATGGAATTCGATGACGTAATAATTAATCAGGCGACTAATGATGACGAATACGCTGTAGATTAATCAGGATAACTAGATAGAGGGCGAAGGGTTAAGCCAGGTGCGCGTGTTTTGTAGGGTAGAGCTTTTTTTAATCCTTTTATGCATTTAAAGTCATTACTATTAAGATATCACGATAAACACATTTAGTTAATTATATTTCTCTATTATTCAGAAGATATAAAATCATTTTCGTGTTTAGAAAGAAATAAAAATAAATACTAAACAGAATTTGCACATATTGCTTAGATTGGAACTGAGTAATAATTTGGGCAGTTGTAATTAAAAATTTTCACAAACTATTAAAACTTTGCCAATATGACGTATAAATTAATCCCAAAATTACTTTTCGTGATTCAGTTCTACGAAAAGTTTTATAACCACAAACAATTCAGAATAATATTTCGTAGAGCCTGAATATTCTAGTGGATTTATCGTGAATTTTTATACGTATTAAATAATAAATGATAATAGACTACTCAAAAAATATTTTCTTACTCAACTGGCAGCTTTATAACTCTTCACAGGATAAAGCCTATTCCAGGAATAAACGCAGTACATTTTATTCTATGAAAAATAAATAACATTGTAAGAAGGAAAGATTTTTTTGTTTGTTTGTATTACATTAGCTCCTAAACTACTAAACCGATTTGGAAAATTCTTTCACCATTAGAATCGTACATTATCCCCGACAAATATAGACTATTTTTTTTACTGGCGGTACGAAGTTCGCCGGATCAGCTATGACAAATAAAACACATTGCAGGTAGAGTCACGATCACTGCCTTGTCTCCCAATAAAATAGATGTTAACTAACCGAATCGGTTCAGATTGGGCCATCCAATGATAATGACAGACTCCATGATAATTTGATCGAGCTCAGCTTTAGCTATTAGGCCTGTATTGTAATTAGCCAACGATGTACTAATTACTTTCCGGGCGAATAAATTGGATGGTTGAATTAAGATGTAAATGTACTAAATGTGCAGGTACTATTATGGTTTTCTTTATTCAGTGGCATAAGGACACAATTCTAAAAATTAAATTATTGAAAAACTGTTGTTTAGTTTTATAGCTCTAATAACCTCCTCCTTTTTTTAAGTCGGTTAAAAAGATGTTACATACACTTTCATTGCTTAAACTGTGATAATTAGATTTGTCTTATTTTTGTGGTCAGCAAATAATAAAGTGTTTTAAAAACATTAATTAATAATAATCATCAGCTTGCAGCAAACTGCAATAAGGACCTAATATAGCACATTTATGCACATTCCACTAGCACATTATTAAATTCTATCCCTAGTACGCGAGTGATTTTACAATTAAATCTAGATTAATATGGGCTAATTACAATTTCGCATATTAGTTCACGACTGTATAATCAAAGGGAAACATTAATATCTGCATGGAGGTACTGAATAATTTTGGATACGCAGTCTTTACTTGAAATGGTAACTAATACGATAATATTATCCAGAAATTAATTATACATATTATGACTATTAATCAATTTGTCATTTTGCATAACATATAGACGATAATCAAGCTTATCATGTTTTCTAATAGTATTTACATGCCTACATTAAAGAGATTAAATAGGTCACTTACCATCAGGTGATCCGTCTGCTCGTTTGCCTCCTGTCACATAAAAAAAGTAATAGATTCTAGTGTCTACCTGACGCTCCTATTGCCAAATTAGGTATCGGTACCGTTCAGGACTCATGAAAACTATTTATATTTTTGGATAGGCACTTACAGGGCAGGTAATGTACCGTCCTATACAGCATCTCACTTAATATCAGGTGTGATTGCAACTCTCTTTGTGCTGCATAAAAAGCAATAAAGCTGGGTAGCAAAATCTTACTTTTACTTTAATAAAAGTCAAAAATCTATCAAACTTCAAACAAAAACTAGCGGTTATCGTTATAGTTACGGCTAAAGATAGATGGTGCATCTCAACCTTAATGATTGTGTAATGATGATGATGAATATGTATTTTAAAAGTAAAAACTCCAACGACAAAACACGGCTACTTAATAACTTCGAAGTTACACAGAAAAATCTCTTGCACAAACGGATTTTGGGGAACAAAGAAAACACAAGTACGTAAGTATCTCATTACAGAAGGCTTAATTTCAAAACCTCGAGTCGTGAAAGGGGATTTCCATTTTTTAACCCCTGGAGAATAGAGGGATGACCTCTGAGAAAAAAACTAATCTGGGACAAAAGACTGTATGTACGTGTTCTTTGTAAGTGGGTGTTTTATTAGTTTTTGGACGATTTTTAAGTAATTTTCGGCTTGGTAAAACTAGGCTTCATGAATTTTAATGCTTTAGTAGAATTTTATATTCGTATTGAAACTTTGTAAGTTTTTTTATTATTGTAAGCAGTTAAAACTTGTGTATTTTGTAATAGGCAACTTCAGACGTGCAGAGCCTATCGATTAATACTACTAACTATGATTTTTTTTACTACTGACAACGTAGCACATAGGCTTAGAATAAAGTGTGCCCCAGGTTATGTAGACAGCTCGNACAGCTCATAGACAAATCGTGTAGTTTTCCTACACACAAGTACACAACGCACCACACTATTCTTTAATGCAGCCACTAAAACGCTGCTTACCATAATCAGACCTTTTAAGTCTGCACTTCAAAACGACACATGAGCATGAATTCAGGAATAACCCCAAGCTTTCGTCTCTAACTGAAACTAAAAGAATCTAAGCCATTTGAATTTCATAATAATTATGTACAATACAAGCTTAATTGAAACTTTAGTATATCCGCCGTGTTAACGATGCATCTTAAAAATATTTTCCAAAAACATCGACGCTCAAAGCATGCAAAACAGTATGCGTTATGAAACCATAAACTGCAGCACCCCAGTGATTCAGTAAGCATATTAAATTACAGGTAATAAAAACTTTACAATGGGTGGCAAAAAGGCATGCAATAGTGATGTGAGGCGGGGAATGCTCACCGAAGCGGTAAGAAAATAAATTGTAACCTGTAAGTAAACAGAACCTTTTTTTAAATTAGTTTATTTATTAACAACTTTCAAATATAAAATGTGAAGTTTAATTAATTGGTTTAAAATAGGTCCTAATATTGAATAGGTACCTACATTAAAATGTTTCTAAATAGTGTGAACAGTTTTTAAATTGATACCAAATTATGTAGGTTCTGTAAAAATAGACTGACAGTTCTAGATTCGCATGTCTATCAATAATTTTATGTGCCCTACTTTTGTCTTACATTTACGGGCATACCTAATAATACTAATCTGCGTAAATATGTCATCCCAATCCCAACTTTATAATATATATATATATATTTATTTATATATTTAATATTATAAATGCGAAAGTAACTCTGTCTGTCTGTCTGTCTGTTACGCTTTCCCGCTTAAACCTCGCAACCGATTTTGATGAAATTTGGCATAGAGATAGTTTGAGTCCCGGGAAAGAACATAGGATAGTTTTTATCCCGGTTTTTGAAACAGGGACGCGCGCGATAAAGTTTTTCTGTGACAGACAAAATTCCACGCGGGCGAAGCCGCGGGCGGAAAGCTAGTGTTAAATATGTTTTGAAATAACTTTATTTAAAGTAACTTTGAATAATAATCATGTCCCAACACTAAACGCCTCGTCCATCAGGGATGCATGCTCTTCCCGGCTTGTGATTTTATGCGACATAAAATTATGAATGAAGGATGTGGATTTATAAGCCTTACTTGGTGTCAACCTTCGTGAGAGTAACGTGGACTAATTTACAAAAAGCTTAATTTAGAACAGTCTTTCCCAAAGTGGGCGATATCGCCCCCTTGTGGGCGCTGCAGGCTTAAAGGGGGGCGGTAAGAGACCCAGAAAAAAAATCGGGACGTTGTGTAGAGGCTTGGGAGGCGTCATTTACTAGGACTCTTAGACATCGACTGAGCTCGACTCTCGACTACAAATGGGGGCGCTAAAAAGAATTTATTCTCAAAGTGGGCAGTAGAGAAAACAAGTTTGGGAACCGCTGATTTAGAAGCTCACCATTTTAGTCATTGCTTCGGAATGAACAAAATGTAAGTTGTGTTTTAGACTGTACATCTTTAGATAGTTAAATTCAGTTTCATAAAGATTCTATAAGATGAATACAGCACAAGCAAACTTCAGTTTATTATTGCTTTGCTAGGTCCAGTATCGACGTCTTTAAATTGCATAAGTTTTTAAATTAGGTCGAATTATATATCCGGAGTCGGATTCTTCAGAAGTTCCGCTGTCCGGGCACCCGGGTGGCTATAAATTGTTCAAGAGAACAAATAACTTGACTTTAGAAATTAGCTTCAAGTAATTGTTGAAGAGGGAATAGACTGTATAACTAAGGAAAGATGAGGCAGACGTTTTTCGTATAATGATTAGGCTACGCAGGAAAGGTCGGATCGATAGCTACACTTAGTACTTTTAGGTACCTATACAACTTTGCTACTTTATACACTACAAGGATAATTCGCTATTCGTATGTACTAAAAGGCTTCCGTCAATTCTGCGTTTGATGCCCAATCGGCCGTCAGTTCTACGTACTATGTACTGGCACATAGTACGTAGAACTGACGGCCGATTGGGCATCAAGGTTCTGGAGTGGAGACCATGTATCATTCAATCAATCGATCTAGAAATCATAGAGGCCTATTTTAACAACGGACGTCCTGCGGCTGATGAGAGAAAAGGCTCCTCCACTTACCTAATTTATAAAGAAGTAAGTTTGTATCGATATTAATATTGAGAATTTGTATCCAATGTTAAAGTGTTACCGTGTTGGCTGTGCAAAATCCTGATACCAGATTGTATAAGCCACAAATAGCCCATATTTTTAGTCCTGGTATTGTTATTATAATCCCAATATTGTAATCAGTGCTTCATTTGCCACATTATGTATACTAAACCCCTGTTACTAAAAATATTATTAACTAAGAGTTTTAAATCGTCATTCAGTTATATCTTTATTTACAGAATCAATTTGCATTACCTCACTTTTCGTAAAGAATACATGCGAAGACGTTAATTAAATTCTCCTGATAAAAGATAAATCGATTAATTGAAAAATTAGCGCTTAAAATATCGATTATCATTTTAATTTCATGTTTCTGCTTGCGTACGCAAAACGTGTCATTATGGCATTATCGAACATGAATAAGTTAAATTAATATGGTTTTCTTAATTTTTTACAAGAGCATCCTTAATTTGGGCAATTATTTAAATTTTGGTAAAGGTCATCAATATACACGTCAAACCAGTTGAGGTGAGAAAGTTATCAAAATTAACTTATCTACGTACGAATTTGCATATTCAGGGGTCTATACGACAATAAAGTACAAAATTATTTTTGTTTACTGTACAAAATTATTTATGTACCTTGATGTAGGTAGGTACCTCTATTGTAGTATGTAATACCTATTAGTCTAATTTCTTTAAAACTGTTATTTTTTTAATATTACCTAATTTACAGGAAAACCCTTCAGAAAACCATGATTAATCTAACCATCTTCCCAAAAAGTATACTGTCGTGTCATGTTTTCTCTTTCTTGGAAGAGTCAAATGTATACGTCTCATTTTGGACTTCGTAGCACATTTCCCATTTTCTTGTGAAATTTCTCGTTTATAAGGAGGAAGTTAATTGAAAATAGCTTCGATGCTCACATTTTTATATACGGAATCTCTCCACTGTTGATTGCCTTGGAACTTAATTTTTTTCCATACAAACTGCCTGCAATTACCGACCGATGCAAAGTGATGCTTCATTGAGCGAAGCTTAATCACATCGATAAAAACTGAATGACACGCTTTAATAGTGTCGCGAACAAAGGGCTGTAAAACTTTATCGACATCGAGTCTCCTTTTGTTTGAAAGTTGTTCGAATGTCAGGCTAAGTAATGTCCGGTGTCAGGTAAAAAGATAATTTGTTGGAATGGTTACGTGGGCGGTTATTTCATTAACTATGGGCATTATGGCAGCAGTGAGTTAATTACGAGCTTCTGACATCTGAAAGATACTGAAATCGTAAACTCGATATTTTTCATAATATAACTTTTTGGCTTCTAGTTTTATTTTGTTCTGTGAGTTTTTTAATGTGATTTCATGACTAACGTGGAAATTCTCATAGTTTGTACATATTAATTTGACGTTTTGTAGATTACTTTGAATCATTTGGTTGTGACTTTGGAAAATAAATTAAAGGATGAGCTAGAAATTACTTTTCACGCTGCTATAGAATCAAACCAACGAAAACTAAATGTCCCACGCACCATCAATCTATCGATACCGATGATTGAAGACATCACTACCACGCCCGCGGTCGTCCTTACGCAAATTACACCCCACATCGCTCACTCTTACAGTTTGCACCTCTCGCTCGTTTTGCAAATTTATATGAATCATTATTGGCTTGAATTATAGTACAGCGAGTCGTGTCTGTACAGACTGCATGGGAGGATGTATGAAGATAGTTTTTTGTAGACAAGTTTATATGGAATGTTGAATACATTGTATTAAAGATGCTTGGGAAAGTTGTAAGTATAGTGATGTTTCCTTACTATGTCGTTATCTTGAGATAGATAATACTGTGTCTTAAATAGGCAAATTATTAGTATTAAATTAGTAAAATATATAATGTAGGTTATTATTTTTGGAGGCATACGAATATCCAAACTAAAAGTTAGTTTCTACAGCAGGTTTTGTAATTGCTAATTTAACCTATTTAACCAGCTCTTATTTCTTTATGTGCAATGAGTAAAATAACTGTGCTGTAGCTAAAATATAAAGACACGGGTCTTAACGCGACGTTTATAATGAGTTACATTATGTACTCACGGCTTGACGTTTCGGCTGCTATGCTGCAGTCGTGGTCACAGGCAGACTGGCGGCTCATGGCGTCGTGCTGTTACTGACTGAAAAAGTATTGCCTTTTTCAGTATCACACATTACAAATAAGACGTAATTAGGCCTTTTTAAACTAAAATTCCGAGACAAAAGATTGCATGCTGAAGTTTATTCAAAATATACACATACCATCTCCAACTGCATTCGTGGCTCCACACCAAACTGCGCATCAATAACGCATAGAGGTGTTATCAAGTCCCCTTTAGCTTCGGTAAGAAGCCTTTCTTCAGTGTGCTCCGCGTATATTTCAAACGAAGAGTCGTCCCATCGTGATGATGTAAGACCGAGCGCCCTTTATGGTGAATAGCTGTTTAGTTTATATTGAAGTTATGGGTCTTTATGTATAGGCGTTTGAAAGTTTTCGTAAGAATATTGATAGGCAATTAGATTAGGAAAAGCTACTATTATTAAATTATTCAGGACTTGTTAAAAATTGGTGAACAAAAAATATTTTAAGTTTGGGTGAATTTGGAAGTGGGGTAACTGATGAGATGTATAACTCTTCCGTGCCACAAATAATATAATACACTAGCTTCTACATTATAAATAAATTCTATGTTTCCAAGTACTAGGAAATGTTGCAAAGTCCAATCTTTTATTCCTTGAATGAATCTATTGAGAAAACCTCTTTTAATTTAGCATAGAGTACTTATTAGTCTGTCGTATTTCATAGACGTTTAGGAATAAACTGTCAGTCATCTCCGCAGCAAGTCGCCTACAAAATGTACATTAAAAATATTCCAATCTTTTCCAATATTATCTTATTAGTCTCATTATTCTACAGGATCAAGGGCGACTTTGGCGTTATTAAAGAACAAAGCCAAATTGCATCAAGACCTCAGCTCGAAAACAATTTTAACAGAACTCCGAGTGAGCCCGCAATTACAACCGCTATTACAGAGGACGATGAAAAATTTGACGATAATGAACTCAAGAAACTTTTTGTGCAAAATTTTAAATCATATGAAAATTTGGAGAAGGAAAGAAACGGGAATGGCACCCACGGGACTGTGCGAAATACAAGGGACGTAGCGAATAATACTTCTAAGGTCGGGATAGAATGCCTCTCGTGCTTTGCAAATGGGACCTCGTCGGCTGATACTAACTGTTATAAGGGGGTGTAAGTATCACTTTGTATTTAGCCTGGAATTATTTTTTCAATTACTTCTATCTTAAATGGAAAAGGAAAATTGTACAGTTAGAACACTAATTAGGTTTTGTCTTAGGTAAACAGTGTATGGATAACCCTTTTAAAGCAATGAAATAATAATAATCTAATTTAAAAACCCAAGAGTTTAGATCTATCTGATTGAGAACTCAAAACAGTCATTCTAAAAGTGCAATCAATTTCAACTTAAGTACCTATAACTAATGTAGCTCAAATTTTATTGGTGTTGATGTTACTTTAGCATTTTTTGTTCTAGATCTTCAACAGTTAAGTGTTCAGATGCTGAACAATGTTTCGTTGAACTCCATCCCCAATACTTACGCCGTGGTTGTATCTTACCAACGAGGGTCAACAGGACATATTACTGCAAATGCCCGCTGTGCAACGACAAGCCATCATACGATGTCAGTTACTACAATTACAATTCGATCAACGACTGGACTTTTGACAACTTCTTATTGCAAAAACCATTGGCCGGCTTAGATCTTATGTGCAAAGTTTGCGATACATCTGGAACTAATCAAGTTTATGATAAGAATTGCAGACAAGGGAGAGGGTGAGTTTATTTATTATATTTTTGTTTGCTATGATTGTTGTTATTGTTATGAAGTTTAATTGGATGCTATTTTTGGCTTGTGATTGTAAGAGGATAACTGAATCTCATTGTTTTATGATACTCATTTTATTAGTTATGGCTATAAACATGATGTAGCCCCGAGAAACACTTAACACTACACTCTTCTGATTCTAATTTAATTTTTCAGTGCCGATTATATGGTTTGCGGCCATAATCAATTATGTTACATTAATATTGATGACGAAGTCGACCATGTATCCAGAGGCTGCAAGTCAAAGCCAGTTTATAATACGATGTATTTTTTCTGCAACCGAAGTGGATGCAATAACGCTGAGCACTTGAATCCGAAATTGGCATTTCGAGCACTGCCTACATTGATGAATGAGAAAAAAATTAAACGCGCTAGAAGTAGCGTGGGAAAAATCCACCTTCATCGTATTAATTATTTCATCTGGATATGCATCCTTTTTATTTCAAAATATTAACTCGTTCTGTAATCTATGAATTCTGACAGAAAATTTATGACGTTTGACATGATAGCATGGTGTCTGATTTGCAAATGTAACAAAATACAAAAATGCGAGCTGAATATCTTTTTTACTTGATCTCCATTTACGCACAAGTTTCTTGTGAAGATACCGGAATCGTCAAAAGTAAGAATCCTTTGCCTTATTTTAGAAGACAAGTAGAAGAACTTACTGAAGATAGTACAATAGAAACTACTTTGTCTGACGATTTGAAAAACAACATAGTTTCATTTCTTATCAAAAATGCTAAAAAAATCTACAATGAGCTCGATGAAGTCAGTAACTTCCCATCTCCTTCAGTATGTACTTCAACTAAAGAGTATACTTTCATTGGTACAACATCTAATAAGCCCAGTGACTTCTATCATGATAATGATATTGATTCAAATTCTACACCAACTTCCGATACTACTAATACACCAACCGATATTACTGCAATATCAAAACCTAGTAGACCGTATTCAAATGTAACATCAAATGTCTCTGATAAAGATATTATGGAATTGTCAACAACCGCATATGATTTAACCGAAAAAGAAGAATTAATGCATCTCTCAAAAAATTTAATATCTTATGAAACAGATCGAAAGGAACGAGACAATGAAATACAAACTTTGCTCCATTATGGAAATGGGTCCCTGACTGACAATGACCGCATACCCGATCATTTGAGATCGTGTATCATATGCAATAATGTTGTGATGGAGGAGTGTAATAATCCAACGAAACGACTGTGAGTTTCTTGATCATTTTTAAATAATGTGTAGTATTGANATTATTGATATGAGTTCTTAAAATACATTCACACTTATGCTAGGTTAAAATACAAGATTTTAAACTTCACCCACACTGCAATTTGATGATATTTTTTCATAATTATCTGCTCCACAGTATCCCAGCGACGGTCTGCCAACGTGACGACGATTTGTGCTATTCAATGCACACTCCGTTCGGAGTGATAGATCGTGGATGCTACAACGCAAATCACAACCTCACCACCTACGTATGCGCGTGCAATCTATGCAACTACATATCAATTTCTGAAATGCCGTACATATTTTCCAAGAAGCGGGAATGGGTCGATAATGTGGTTGAACTCTCACGTACAAGGCACTTTAGAAAATCTGTATTTAAGGATATGTCTTGCTTGAAATGCGAGTCGAATGCGACGGCTAAGACGGGAGATATGCTTGATACTGCTAACTGCTTAGAAGGAAATATGTGAGTATTTTTATCGCATTCTTATGAACTGTTAGACACCGTTTTAAAATGGTATCAGAACTTTATTTTTAAGTTATCAATTTGACACCCTTGACGATGAAATTAAGATACCCATCGTATCTGTTACCTATTAATTTGTTAATGCTCTTACAATATAATGCTTATAGTTTTCTTGTTATACAATTCAACTTTAGTAATTTAAGCCTACATACAGACTGTCAGTCAGTTCCTCTATAGTTTTTAGGGACAATCAATTCTATTTAACTAAGAGTAAATTTTTTATTTCACATTTTGTGGTTTTAGTAAAACTATTTATGGGATCAGCTTTTATGTACGAGTATTGTTGGCACTTGTATTATATGCGAGAGACATAAATTGCCTCAACCGTCTGACAATCGTCTGGACAAACTAGGCCATTCTTCTATGATTACGGTCCACGTTGCGCTCTACCATCGTAATTGAGATCAATGGTTAGACTTGAACAGCTTATATTTCATTCCAGTGGTTCCCTACCTATTGAAGAATGTAAAGAAGATGAAATATGCGGTGTGAAGGCAATCAGGAACGATGGTTACATGTGGCGAGGATGCGTTAAATACCCACTTTTCAACTACTGGTGGGCTCTCTGCGATACTGATCTTTGTAATTACGATACAATAACCTCCATTTACGATTTGGATTAGAATTTATTTAGTATCTTTTAATAATTTTTATTTTATTACATTTTATTTTCTTTTATCACTTTTTTAATTGGTAGCTCAGAAATAATACCTTCGCCACTTAATTTACACTTTCACGTAGAGTGTATTAGACTGAAATTATTTTAGTTTTACCAAAATTCTAGATATTAATATTTGATTGATAGTTTGAAGATCAAATGCTTTTCAAGTTAATTGGTGCAAATTCAAAAGGCTTGCTACTGGAAATGTGTATCAATATTTTATCAAACGAAAAGCCTGGCAGCCCTCCGTCAGAGAAATACGTTTAGAGAAAGTGGTTAAGATTAACGGAGCAAGCCCTAAGTCAGGGTTTCCCAAACTGTGAATTTTATTTCGCTATCATAGCACACTAAGATACATTTGTATTTATTTTTATCAACATTCAATTAGTATCAACGTTAAAGCAAAACATATAAATTTAGGGGCACCAAAATATTACTTTCTTGGCTCAATAATAGTAAAACTCCACGACTCGAATACCGTTTTACAGAACAAAGTAGGTCTTTGTCTAAGCATAGATTTTTTATCAGACCTTTCAAAGATTAATTGTGGGTGGGGTATATGGAGGGTGCAGGCAATTGTTTTTGTTTGAGAACCATTGACTTTTTTGGACGTAGGTAGCCATGATCCAATTGAATTTCACGGTTGCAGAGGATCCCTTTGAAGGATTTCATATGGTGGAAACAAGTCTGATGAACTTATACTTTGAACCGCTGATCCGGAACTGCCGATAAACATCTGAGTGCATTTTAGCTGTGCATAAAATATTGCATGTTCTTTAGTTGATTTTATTTGAGCCTTTGAGCCTACTTAAAAAACCTTACTTCCTTTCGTTGTAGTTTCCTTCGGGCTAAAATTCTTGATAATAGGTAAGCTTAGTTTTATGAGTCTCTCGGATGTAGTAGATCACGAAAAAATCGATGAAAATGAAAAAGCACCGTAAAGTGGTGTAGAACATAAAAATCTTTCAAACTTCTGCGTTAAACCTATTTGTAGTGACTAAATCTCATGATATTTGGTGATCTGATAGATCTTTATTATCTATAACTACGATGGTCCTAAACTTAGATCGATAAGTAGTATCACAAATTTCTCTTTACAAAAAAATACTACAACGTTTATGGCACTCCTTACCTAACCTCGTACACGTGATTAGGTTTCTGGCATGCCTCTAAGGATCCACTCACACATACGAGTATTTCACTTGCGCTGTAGTATACAAAGGATTCTCTCCCCAAATCCCTTTTGGTGGAAAGCCAGCTTGAATCTTAGCAGCGACATTTTAATAAGTCAAACTGAAGTCTCTGACTAGGCATAAATAACTTTGTATTTCTGGATCAACAAGATTGCTTTTGACTTCAACAGTTTAAACAACAGTCTGGGCGGTCAAGGTTGAACTTAAGAGTCAGTAAATATTCTTTTGCGTCAAGCCAGAATCATTTATGCGGGCACAGCTCCAGTTTTAGAGGTAGACTTATTTAGTGTCAGCGTTTATGTCATTTTTATAGTACGAGTAAGACCCTTTAAATTGTAGCCAGTTAGTATGAAATTCGTAAATTTTGGAACTATCGGAATCTTTCAATTTAGCAGTTACCTAGGTATTACACGACGAACTGCTTTTATTCAGGAATTTAGTAATCAGAGTTACTTAATGGCTGACTTTCTTCCAAGTAAAACTAAAGCTCACCTCGTTTAAATTCCCAAGAGCATTCTATCGATAATATAAATTGCCTATTTTTACTAACGAAATATTCTAAACTGTAATTTAATGTTGTTTTTGTTCACTTACTCTTTGTTTTGTTTTTATTACGATCTCGATCGAACGTTTATTAATATAATCCCAAACCAATCCGCAAAATGAAAAGGAAGCGTTGTGTACTACCTCAAAAGATTGGATAGCCGACTCAAACGAGTGTAATGTAGGGAAACTTCAATTACAAGGGTAAGGAAGGGAGAAAACCACAGGCAAATACGTATACACACATGGACAAGGGCTTCCACAAGGAACCCCATTTGGCGAATTGTTCAAAACATATTTTGAAGTCATCTCTCATTGATATTAGAAACAAAATGTCCTGATAACTTGCCAGGGACCGGCATTAGCGTAATACTCGGTAGGAATGTCCCCATAATGACCGCATATATCTTTTTAATGAACTACTATCCTGCTTTTGCTATGCGAAAACGGGCTTTCAAGGCGACTCCCAAAATATATTGTTCGTCTTATAAATACCAGTCTACTCTTTCAAGTACACGCTAAGTGAATTTTCCCATTAAAATGAAGTTTTATTGCCTCGTCCTATTTTAAATGAAATTTATTATATGAAAAGATCCCTTATAGCTTTATCATGCCGAATAAAATGTTCATTTCGGAGGATTATGCGATGTGAACTCGATTGCGTGCGTAAATCAAATAAAGTTTTCATATAAAAGTGGATTCGATCCAAGGGCTTACGAGATAAGAGTGGTTCTTGAAATTTTGTAATTCAGAACACTTCAATGGTGTTGTGTGTTATATAATGAAAGAAGATTCGGGATTCGCATGGTATTCATTTGAATTTGAGCAATGAAGATAATTTTACTCAAATATTCCATCGTGATTCTATTATTGAGATGAAATGACTATGAAATTCGAAAGAGCGGGCTCATTATCATGCCCCAAAATACAAATCCCTTAACAGTGTAGATTACAACCAAATCACATATTAGTCTGACAAACAAATATTCAATCATCGCATCAAACTGTTCGCTGATAAAAAGCGTTCCTATTTTGGTCCAACAACCCGGTTGGAATTGAACAAAAAGTGAGATAATCACATCGCCCAGCGATCATTGCTTGCCCTTACTGGATAATAATAACAGTGTTTCGTTGCCGAACGGATAAGATGGTAATGAGTGGTGTAGAACGCAGAAGGCATGTTAGTTGAAATGCCTTGAGGGAGAGCCGCGTTTCTTTCAACACGTAGCGCACTGTGTGTTTAATGTTCGTATAAGGCCGGGTCCATAATGATGCTTGCCTATATAAAGTTTGGAAGTCATTAGTGCATGGATCATTCAGCCGGAGATTTCGTTTTGTTCTTAGTGATGACAGCGTGTCGAAATACGACGAATGGTACCTATAAAGTGAGTTTTAAAAGATTTAAAAATAGATAGGTACTGGTGGAAAATGTATATTTTGGTTGTAAATTCTACAAATACAAAATAACATAAAATTGCTTGGCAAAGAAACATAAAATTGGGATAGCCAACAACAGTTGGGTTTTCTCAGTAATTGCTTCCACGATAAACTTAAAAGCTATTTATAGAACCTTCTGGGCCTTCTATCTTCTGTCTTGAAGGTGAACCGTAGACGTAGCGATCACGACCTGAAACAAATTTGAATATTAGGTAGGTATAGGTATGCGAGTAAAATTGTCTACCTCTAAAGCACTATTCGCTAAGTAACCCTCCAATAAGCCCGCGCCTTTACCGCCTCCTAACGCAAGCTATCAAAGGCGTCTGAGCGAGCTGAAAGGATTTAAGATTCGCAATCGTGTTGCCGTAAACGAGATACCATTTAGCCAAGGGCAAACACACGGGCCTGTTCTGTTTGCAGGATAAACTGCGTCTATAAGCCTTTTGGAACGAGAAAATTATAGGACAAAGTGAAGTTCCGCAAATGCTTGGGCGACGTGGGCTTGTAAATTTAGGTAAGACCGTGGAAGATTACTCGAAGACTAGTTGTAAATCTTACTAAATTGCTTGATGGATGTGATAGGATTTGATACTGGACTGGACAAGTTTTTCTTGAATTTGAAGTTGGTAATGAGAGCTTTTTGTAGTTACCATGTTGCGTGAATTATAAGAAATATAGCAATGATAAATTGTACAATAATTCTTACATTATAAAGTAAAGTCGGTGATATTTCTAATAAAACATTATTGAGGATGAAAAATCTAGTAATCCAACAAATCTGACAAATAAAATGAGAGTGTAATCATAGTACCATAGCATAGGAAAAAGCTCCCGTAGAATTTATATCTACACAAAAAATGTTAACGAGCATCGCGTACCCTAACTGGGCATCGATTTATATCTGTTTGCTGCCCGATTTAACTTTAGCACTGAAAAATTAAGCGATGTATCTCTGCAATTTAGAGTACATTTATACCTTATACGAGCAAATATGGTGTTCAGCTCGCAACATTTATAAACATCGGACACACCGACACAAGAATTACAGTCCGCTTTTTACACGATTGATTTATTTATACGTAGGCGC
Source organism: Ostrinia furnacalis (assembly GCF_004193835.3). Lineage (NCBI taxonomy): Eukaryota > Metazoa > Arthropoda > Insecta > Lepidoptera > Crambidae > Ostrinia > Ostrinia furnacalis. The sequence goes on along the minus strand of NW_021137591.1, from coordinate 53,540 downwards.
CAATTTGCGAAATGTATGTACTCAGATTAAGTAGAGTTGTGAAGTTTTTAAAAGGTCGTGTTTTTAAAGGACCGGTTTATTGTGGTAGGCTTTTTAAGCTTCATGCTCACATTTAAATATGTCGATTTCAAAATAGGACCCATTGTTTTTTAATCTCTCTGGCAGAAAATCACAATGTTTATCAGAGAATTCGTTTAATGATAGATACATTTAACTAACACGGAAAATACTCAAAGAAAAACAAAGAAACTAATAGAAAGATTTCGATTAATCCAGCGAAGGAGAAAGTAATATTATGGGAATATTTCAATGATCCAACAAACAAGGCATACAACAAGATAATGGAATGATGAAACGAATGCCGATCAATATCTCTAGTAATTAAAGCAATATTTAGGTAATCTCACCACATAATCAGGAATGTAGCTCCGTCAGCGGCGACAGTAATATATTGCTGACATAAAACTCCGAGATTCGGGTAGATATCATTTCTTGAATAGTCGGTTTCCGCTTGAGAGGTACACGATCCTTCTTCTAAGTTGAACCCATAAAAATGTGGAAAAAATACTGAGATAACACGCGGTTGACATCGATCAACGTCGAACGTCAGCCAACTTGTATTATTCCGTTTCTGAAGACACTATTTTGTGTTGTGATAGCTATTGAATAATAAATTCGGAATAAGTCTCAGTATAACAAAATACAATGTTGTCTTACATCACTCGCACTATTTTGTTACTTTTTTCTTCTGAACAACAATTTTATCTTAGAAGATAATAAAATAAAAATGTTTTTACATTAGGTAATTTCTCTCTCCACGATATTAAATATTTAGGTTTTTGCAAAATTATAATCCCATTTGGTCGGGAACCGAAATGAAATGGATTTTTGTAATACAAATCCCTTACTAGGTTTATGAAAGCATCCCAGAAAATAACATGTGTTGATAAGCCTGCCTCGATGGAATTTTCTGGTAGTGTATTTTATGTTCTTCCTATGTTCCATCAAAATTTTATGTACCTGCAAATACAAACATATTTTCTGCATTGGGAACAAAAATTGAAGAGGAACTTGAACTTTCGTGTCATGTTATGTACATTGTTGTAGTAGAGTATTCTTTGTAACTCTACAACTCTACATATTATGTAGATATGATTTTATGTACAAAGATTTTTATATAAATAAAATTATAGCCTTTTAGATATGTGTGATGTGTAATCAAAATACTGTAAAATTTCATCAAAATCCGTCTTGAAATTTTTTGAAATGGTAATTAACATCCATCCATTCATCCATGCATGTTCACAATTTTTTATATTTATAAATAATGTTAATAAGATAAGATTTTATCATAGAGTTACGAAAACATGTAAGGCCTTACTTCTCGTCATTGTGTAAAAAACAAATTATAACAAGGGTCTATAATTTTAGTAATAGGTTCGAACCACCAGTCAAAGGTCGCCTACAACAGCAACAAGTAGGTGTTAATTGATTACTTCAAAACCCTAACGGTCGCCGGCAATCTGTCATTACACCCGATGAGCTATCATCAAAATGTTGTGATTTACTCGCTATCTCCAAGAAGCGGGGTCATCGCGGTCGTATTCATGTTTTGTGCTCATTGTTTCTAATGTCAAGAGATTCATCAATCAGAGCTTACAGTTAGAACGGTTGCCGATTCAAACCTCACTGATGACACAGAATAAGTCAGCGCAGTAATCTCACTCCTTGCGAATTTCATGGGACACTCTGTAACTTGGGAAATCATATTTCAAAATGACGTCTATTTTCAGAACTTGACAATTTCAGGTACGCCAAATACTTTAAACATCCATCCACATTCATTACATTACACAAAAAATAATTAATTTAGTTCTTTTAGACCGCTTTCACATTAGGGCGTCAGAAGCGCGACAGCAACGCAACATCGGCGTTTTTTGTCGGCAGCGCGTCTGTTGCGCGTTTGTCGCGCTGCTAAAGTCTCCTAGATACGAATGCTCTTAGCTAACCCTTAACACTTGCCTTCTGCTAAAGAGCTAGGCTTACTTACTGTACACATTTCTACTGTGGTGATGTATTGTAATCTGTGTGTCTATCATTGTATTTGGGTTATTGCTTTGTGAATGCTGTGAGAGTTGCAATGGGAATCAGTATTAATAGATTTCTGTGTGTTTCAGTCTTTGATGCCAATATCCCACATATTGATGGCTCGGGTTTGTATCATTTGAAAGCTTTGACGGCTTCCTGACTGGTGAAACTGATGGAGGATAGATACGACCAGTTTAGGCCAGAACATTTTATGTTGAATGAGAGCACTGTGCAATGTGCATTGTGTGCATTTCCTCTTTCAATCTCGCCTGCTTACTTACTAATTAAATCCGTAAAACCCTAAGCGGTCGCATGAGACCTTGATAACTTGGTAAAAAATGATTTATATTGTGTCTCTATTCGCTGGTACTTGAAGGGTAGTAAAAATTAATATTGACAGTCTCGATGAAATGAAATGCTACCTACTTATTAGATTGCAGCCATATTAATTTAGTCGTCATTAATTTCAGTAGATTTTACACGTATTCTCTGTCCCTTCCCACTATTACTCACTGGAGACAACTAAACAAAAAAAAAGAAACTGTTAAATATTTAGCGAATGGTATATTATTATATGCTAATGAAGAGAATGGGTGGTTTACAGTTTACATAAGGCATAACTGTAAATTGAATAAAACAAACAGCTATTCCCGGAATACTTCTGAGCCGTAAACATATTAACCTTGACTGCGAAATGGGACGCGAAGTTGGAAACAATAGAAGGGATCAAGGAGAAAACTTTGCCGATGGCTTAATTCTCTAGCTTCGGCAGTAAATAAACTTAAATGTTTGGACCTTTCATGTAAAACCGTTTTGAATTAAATTGTATACCTAATTCATTTTATGTATTCTTGTTTATTGCGCTTTATGTAGTCTGAACTAAGCAAAGCTGTTACCAAATAACAAGAGAGCTCACAGACGAGCGACTGTATATCGGCTAGTGCTTGCGACTTATGTCGGCGACTGTCGCCAACATAATGTCGCTTGTCTGTGAGCTCTCTTACACATCATGAATAAGTACTTTACCCATTTTTATACTTACATAAAACACACTCGGGGTCACGCACGGACATTCCAAACTTGCGGGAGTCAAGCCCGCTACATCAGAGCAAAGCTCAAAATTAGTTAATAAGATATCCGATAAAACTTCTTTGTAGGTATAGTATTCAATTAAATCCTGTTAAAACATTTTATACATAAAATAAACGATGAGTAATAGGCAGATAATGCGATTAAGTGTAACCAACGCTTAATTGCCTTCGGTCTTATTTCTATAATTTATCCCCGCCCACTTAACATCTTAAGTTTTATTGAAATTATGGTTAGCTCGCCACACGATATGTATTGTTAACATTAAAGGTCATAGCAGACTTATCTACTCGGAAAGGGATCGACGCCTTATCGCCATTTGCGAGCTGTCATCGCATTTCGCGCGCTATCAACCGCGATGCGAGGCGTTTACGTTACGGTGCGGATAAGACTAAGGCTGAGTTGCACCACCTAACTTTGACCGTAACTATAACGATAACCGGTGTTTTTTGTATGGATTATGACAGATTTTTGACGTTTGTCAAAGTTAAAGTAAGATGGTGCAACCCAGTAAGTGTGTGCGTTGCAGTATGGAGTTTCATGCAAAGAATACTGCGCCTACCGCCTGGAGCTGATACGGTTACAATCCCTTTGTGGATTGATAAATGTGCTACGTCCTTTAAACCGGCTAGGACCGGTATATCGGGGTCTATTTACACGCCAATTACTTTTGCCGGCCGCCAAAGTAATCGATGAGCCATTGTGCGGACAGACGGGGTAACCAGAATAGGTCAGCCCAGTCATATTAAGTTGCATGTTGTAGAGTTCGCTTCTGTATTGCGAAGTGTTCTTGTACTATAAATTGGATTGAATCGTAAAATCGTACATTTCGATTTGCAGTGGAATTATAATGAAAATCAGTGGATAAAAATAAAATGTTTAATACCTAAATAATACTTGCCTCTAAATATTGCTTATGTTGAATCGAAACAAGTTAAAAATAAGAAGAAGAATACATTTATTACTGTATAAAAACTTAGCCTAAACACGTAACTTAGTTAAACGCTTGAAAGATTAACAACTTCAGCATAAACTCACTTAGGTACCTACATAATCCTTGTGCTAAGATTTGGAAAATAATATTATTATTATCTGAAGAATTCATTTTATGTGCCTTTCCTCTCATCTTTTATAATATAAAAATACACTCGTTACTTTTTGAATTTCATAGTAATGAAAATTGTATGGTGCTGAAAATAGAACGCGTGGGATCCGCACCTCCAATATCAAATTGAAACGCACAGGGATCGACAACCTTTTAAAGGTAGCTGAGATCCTAAATCAAGGTTACTCAGCAGATTAGCAGGTGTTTTATATCTTTACAAATAGGCTTGTTCTTTAATCATGATTGATTAAATAAAAGTTAGTGTAATTAAAATATTTTTCAACGGACGTCCACTGCTGAACATAGGCCTCCCCAATGCCTTCCATGTTGCCCTGTTGGTAGCGACCTGCGTCCAGAGCCTTCCTGCTACCTTTATGATGTCGTCGGTCCACCTTGTGGGTGGACGTCACACGCTGCGTTTTCAGTACGCGGCCTCCACCCCAGAACCTTGCTGCCCCATCGGCCGTCAGTTCTGGCGTACTAGTATTTTCTGGCGACCACTAAATGACTTTCAACAATTTATTATGCTTTCTTTTTGCGCTCACCAGTTTGCGCCACTGTCTTAGCCCCAAGCAAGTGACACAGTGACCTTACGAGTGATTGTATGGAAACCCTCATATTATCTAAGACTTGTTTGTTCTCTTTGGGCTGTGTCCATTGCTTCTCTGAGATTTGTTTAGGGCCAACCCACACTTGTACTGAATCCTTCAATGCCTCGGACGTGGGGACGGTCGAGTTATTGATGCATACATAGCCCTGTCACCGTTCGATGTTTTAGCCCTGTGACTGTTGTAATTTCAATAACTCTTGCTTTGTTTACCTCGTTTGTGCTGGAATAGCTTTGTCCTGCTCCTCAGAATCAGAATTTAATAAATAAATAGTCTTTATTTTCTCATCACAAATATTGATTGTGTAATTTACTTCTTAAATTAGTGAAGTTTTTTGTTATGTTTGCGTTTTTAATTTAAAATCAACTTCCTGGGTTTGCTTTCGTTTAATTTCATTTTAAAATATGTATATTAAATGCCTTTGCACAACTTTACTCGTAGTATGAATGAAAAAGAAGAAATCCTGTGACTTTCCGATCAATTTTAAGGAAAGTATTTTGAAAAATGTTCCAAATACATAATAATGGTGATTGAGATATTCCAAATAAATAAATAAACCCAATGGTTTTTCGCCTCGATCCGTTATTTACAAGTCAATCTGTATAATTATCAAGATAAGTCGTGCTTCTCTTGGTAATAAACATACAGAAATAACTCAGAAAACAACATGCTCGTATTCTTAAATCAAAATAAATGCATTCCACACAATTTGACGGAAGAATAATGGCGGCAGATTGGCCATCTATCACATAGGACCTTTACAAAAGTGCGATAATTATTCGTAATGGATGGCCGTTTAATGAGCGGTGTCCAATGTGCAAGGTCGACATGAGAAAACAAGATGAGAGGCAGAACGGGCACGGTTTTAGGGATCTGTTTGCTGATATCTAACTGGCCATTTTTCCTTCGTGGAGGAAATGTGCTAACTAAGCAGCTGTAGTAGTTCGTTCATCATCATCATCATCTCAGCCATAGGACGTCCACTGCTGAACATAGGCCTCTCCCAATTCTTTCCATGTTACCCGGTTGGTAGCGGCTTGCGTCCAGCGCTTTCCTGCTACCTTTATGAGGTCGTCGGTCCACCTTGTGGGTGGACGTCCCACGCTGCGTTTTCCGGTACACGGCCTCCACTCCAGAACCTTGCTGCCCTATCGGCCGTCAGTTCTGCGTACTATGTGCCCTGCCCATTGCCACTTCAGCTTGCTAATCCGTCGGGCTATGTCAGCGACTTTAGTTCGTTTACGGATCTCCTCATTTCCACTGATTCGATAGTTCGTTCATTTCAGCCAAATGACGTCCTCCACTGCAGGACAAAGGCTTCCCCCAAAGAAGTCCAAAACGACCGGTCCTGTGCCATCCGCATCCAGGTTTCATCCACGACCTTCACCAGATTGTCGGTCCTTCTAGTGGGGGGCCTGCCCACACTATGTTTTTCGGCCCGTAGTCTTTAAAGCAGGGTTTTACCAAGGCAAGAGTCCCCAAAAACAAAAAAATCTCTTTCAGAATATTTTGAAGAAAATTTCTAATGACTGCGCGAAACTAAATTTTGTCCGTGGTCTGATTTTTTCCGGATTGACTTGTTTATTGAACTTTATTTCAGTGAATAATGATCCGATTATAATGAAACTTCATATTTAAGCTTTTGATGAGTGTGACTACTAATGCAGGTAAAAAAAAGGTTACATTTCCCTCCAACCCCGTTCCGCGAACTTTTTGACCTACCCTCGTAGTTGCAGCAAGTTAAATGAGTCTCCTTGACGAATGGCGATCAAAACCTCTGTGTCTCAGCTGATGAACCAACGAAGGATCACTCTTTCCTAGCACTCGTAACGTATTCCAACCGATCGAATTAACACCTATTTTTATTTTTTATAAGAATTTATCGATACTTACCTGAATCGTCGTTATCTACTTAGACTAGAAATTCAGATTACTGCAATTAGTAAATTACTTTCCTGGATGATTTAATTGCAAGAACAGGGAAGATCGTCAGTCTTAACGATAAAACATGATCTTGAACTTGCATGAAGTTGCTAAAGCGAATAATTAAGTGCTGCGGAACCCTCGATGAAGGAATTTAATAGCCCGTCGTTCTTTTATTTTGGTTTTTGGTACGCGCCGCGGCGTGTCCTTCGTCTTTAACACAACATAGGCTGCCTGATTTACAACGCGGTGGACAATGTTAACTGAAAAATCGATTATAAAGTTACATTCGACCGCCTCCGTGGAAACTTCTTTTTGTTTCTCGCAAGCTGCCGCCTTCGATATATGTACTTCGGAAAATAAAACAACATTTAGCTTGAAGCGAAATTCGCAAATTATCGGAGCATTCATTTTCGGTTAATTAGCTAATGATATCTCAATAATGAGAGTATTGTCATCCATACAATTTGATACAATTGAAATAATGCCGATAATTGGATCGCTGTTCAAAACACAACGGTTAGACATTTTAGCGCATAATAATTATGACGACAAGGCTTGTTAGATTATCACGATTAAAACTGTAATGCTGTTTGGCAAGTGTATCTTTATGTACATTTTAATTTATATATTTTCAAGGTTGCAGCAGCCACGGGCACGCCTGTCCTTATTTCATCTCGTATTAGAGAAACCCATATTTGTTGATTGTGTGCTGATTTTGAGACTGTATTTATAATGCTGCCGTAATATTACTTGAGAGCTGTTGTATTGTTCTCGGGCGTTGTCGTTTTGTCGCCTCAACAATGAAATTCGAAGCGTGTTTGGATTCACGTCGGTGGGTTTTATTAAAATTCTCCTTATTTGTTGGCAACATTTTTTGTGTCACGACACGTTGACTAACGACGTGCTACACGTCGCCTTTGAGAGTTCCTCGGGGATTCATCGGAAACAATTTTGTAAAATGTCCCACTTTGTTTGCTAGTGACATTCTTATTCGAGAAAATGTAGGAATTATAACATTGATTCCTGGAAAATGTAAAGGAGCAGCAACCTTATGAGGGTCACAAAAGTTTAATATTCACCAGTTTTCTACGGATTCTACTAAGAAATAGGTATGAGATGACAAAGTAATTTTTCTTTTTTTCTTTTTGCGTCGGGCGCTAGATCTATACAAAAAGAATTGTCAAATAAGCTCATATAATCTTGATTCCACGAATGTAAATCTCATGAAGGCAACCAGGTGCTCACCTGACGTCGAAGTTGAAAAATGTATAAAATTTAATCCTAGCTCAAATATTATTTGGTTTCCTGCCAAATTTCCTTTTTCGACATGCTCATTTCGGAATTTGAGGCCATTTTATGGCTCGCCGTCTCGTTAGCTGCATGTCTGGAGTGGTATGCACGATGTAGGTAGTGCTTCAAAGCGTCCAGACGTTCCTGAACGCCACTAGAATGCTGTTAGACCTTTTTGCCTCCATCACACAAACCGATATCGTGTTAACAAACGCTTTACCAAATACTTGAAGAGGATGCCTTTGAAACAAAAAGCTGGTAAATTAATACAGCACCAGACGAAACGCTAACTGATTTTGGGGAATCAATTATGGAAAATGTCGCAAGTACGCAGGGCGGCGTTTCGACTTAAAGACTGTGTCTTTTTATGTAGTCGTTATAGATGTTATTTTGCAACAAAAATGTACCGTCTGATGTGCTGTCGACGTACAAATGTGCTGATTCTATAATGTGGGTTACACATCCCAAGTACCTAACTAAAGTGTTAAGGATCGAATAATTCGCACGATTCCAAGAATGCCTGTTTAACATTGGAGAAATCTTCGTCCGTGTGAGTTTTTAGACCGCAATTTAATGAGGTATTGTCAGTATTTCTTTCGCTTAGCTCCCAATTGATTCGGGTATGAATAAAAGATTTTAATTTCGGAGGAAATTGGTGGCCATGGATTTGATTAATCTATGAATAAATGGAAAATTAGAAAATATTGAGTCTTCTTACATGTCCTTTCAGGTTTAGCTTTCAAAGATCAAACAAGTACTTTAATTAGGTAGGTCACTTTGTTAGTGTTAGCGGTGTTCAAGGTCTGCTTCTTTATTCAATCTTGCTTGTAATTAAATTGCTCTTTCTTTATAAATACTAACGAGTACAATATAGGAATAAAACTGGGGCATAAACGTGAAAGACATCTTACGCGCTTTCAGTTAACTTTAAGTTTCATAATGACGNATAATGACGTATGCAAGCATAATCACAATATGTAAATCTAACTCCGATCGCAAACAAATTAAGTTTAAATTTAAAAAGCGTTCACAACAACAGCAATTAAATTTCCGTTAAACCCTCACTCGTCCGCGTAAAAAGTTACAACATCAAAAAACAAAGGCATCCAGTTAGCACATTGTTTATTCTGGCACTTCTATTCGCATTCGAACGAGATTAATAGCGAATCCTCCAGCTTTAAATCAACGGGGTGTCGTAAAAAACACCTGTCGCTGTTGTGAATTCGAAGTATCAAAGTTTTAATACGAGAAACACTATTTAGTTTGCTTTGTTGGAGGCGACCTTTGGGAATGGTTTTGCAAAATTAATTGGACGGAATTTTATCTGGAGAGCTGATATTTTTTGAAGCGTTTGATCTTTGATTCGGAAAGTTTATTGGAATAGCGATGTTAGGATCCTTAACGAAGGCAAAGGGGATTTCACTTGAATAATTACATGCTCGTATTTGCCTCTACGTTTTACAGTTTTTTGCGCTATAAGCTGACAAGGCCAGTGGAGTGTGAAGTTAATTGATTGTATACCTAATAGGTGTAAACTACTGTAAATAGTTGCCTATTTACGCGTTACACTCTATGATTAATTGCGTAAAACTATTCGAACAAAAGCATTAGTGTAAGTCTCCTATTACACCAACAGTTGAGAAATTGTGATATTAGTTACAATGAATAATTTAAAACTAGGCATTTGGGTGATAAATATTGCTTTTCGTATATTTGACAGTAAACGTCGATGCTCTAGATACTGTTGCCAAAAGCCGTTGATATTAAACAGTCCACACTATCAGTGTATCGTCAATGCTATCTGACAGTTATGTAATTGTGTATAGACTAGTTTCATCCGTTAATAAAATTGGGTAAGTAAAAACATAAATTATAATCATGGAGTCACTATTATTATAAGAACAGTCTCCAATTAAATTATGTTTTCGTATGTTTTCAGAATGTGTATGGAAATTACTTTATCTACATCATGTCATGTTAGATTAATTCTCTGACTTTTAAAAAGTACAGTACATCTGTATTCTGTACGGGTCAAATTATGCAAACCACATAAAACAATGCAGTACAAACATTGTATTCTCAGCGGAAATTAAACACCAAGATAAATACGAGTTAATACACAAAACATATTACAGAGCAAACAATTGCGCGTGTTATCCACATGATACACCCAGGAAATTAATTATTTTAATAACTGTACCACCATCGTGTGAGCAATTTGGCCATTAAGCTTTGGGCTGTTAATCATTCCACGGCCCAGTTGTGGGGGCGTTGGAATTTAACATTGTATGCTACAAGGAGCTGGAAGCTGGCCCGAGCCCGCAGACCGCGTGGGCCATAAATGCTCCTTCTGTTGCACCTGCTAGCAAGCCAGGCTTGAGAACGATTACTTAGGTTAATTATGTGCAGATAGGTGTTAAGTTAGGTTATCCATGAGTAGTATGTAGAAGTCAAAGACTAATTTGTTGCACCATGTTCCCATAATCCAAGAATTTTATGAAATTTCTAAAAAGTCCACACTGAAATTGATTTTTGGAATGATCCAAACTCTTCTAAAACATTTGGATAGGTTTTATTCAAGGAGGATCTAATTTCTAGTTGTTGATGTTCAAATAATGTGTCACCTACTCTTGAGAACTCAAATGAAGATAATATCAAATTTTTCGTTTGCCCGTTGCAATCTAGAGCGCTTAAAAAACAATGGCCGAAGATCGTCAGAAAAAAAAGATTGTTTTATGATACTATATTATAATACATTTAAATAGCAAAGCAGTGACCACATTAAGGCCGATATCTCTCGACTAGCACCAAAGTTACGTAAGGGCGTTATAAATTAAACGTGTACATCGGCCTTAATACAAGACGCTGGAAGCTGGCCCGCTCACAATGGTCTTTGGGCCATACAAGGAGGCGCGGACCAAAATGGTGCCCTGTAAATGATATCCGATATCAAATGCGTGTGCTATGTAAACAATTGCCCCTGACACGGGTTGAACAGTGTGGGGTATAATTTTGTTGTTTAGTACGAAATCTAGCACTATATCTAACTTAAAAAATTTATTGGTCAACTTAACGGTGATGAGTATGCATAATCTTATCTCTTTCGATGTATTTTTAATTGCTTTCATCCTTAAAGACCCTTGTCTTCTTTACTCTTACATGAGATCAAAATATGTAGAGGTTGATATGATGCTATAGTTTGATAACAGTTTAAAAAATTCATATTTAGCTCTATTTTTCTCATTCACAGCTTAGCTGAATACACAGAAGAAGACACATCAAAAGAATTGATTTATAACAGAAGTGGCGTTATCTTGAATTTATACTAATTGAATCACTTTCATGTAACATTTGCAAATGTGATATCTCTCCTAGGCCAATCATATGCATCATTTTTTGCAAAAGAAACCAACGAAAATAAACTTAAATTCCTTTTCCCTCAGATAGACATTTTGCGTGACAAAAACACGTGGCAACTAGGTTTTGGTCGAAACGGAACCCAATTTCCATACAGGGTGATCCGTGAAAATTGCTCCAACTCGCGCCTCTTGTTGCAGTGGTCGAAGCCTTAATCTTGTTACAGAGTTCAGTGCCAGAGTCACAGAATAATGGCGGTTGCGTTTGGGCTATATCCTATTTTATAGGAATTCAGTTCACACATTTTATAGCTGTATTATATTCAAGAAATGTTAATTTAATTTTATCAGTTTGAAGTTGACATAATTCTTGTCGGTCATCTGTTTATAGTAGATAATTTAAGTTACTTGAAAAATATCTGATCTATATTTCTTTAGTTTTAAGATATAAACTGCTCGATTAGACCGGTTCATAATTTCGTGTACGTACTGTCTAGAATAAGTAGTACTTTATTTTTAGCCAACATACACATACATATTTTGCTACGCTCTGTATTTTGAAATAGAAGTTCGTATGTTATTATTGACACATACAAGAGTTCTGTGTGAAGGCAGCTGCAGCAGTTTCATCCGAGAGCATTTCCCATTCCCATTATTATTCATACAAATACGTAATAATGTTGGTCTTAAAAAGTTATAACGTCAAAATAAATAATTGAAGAATACCTAAGCGTTTGAATTAATCTCAAACAATTCAAGCATAAACTCATTTCCACTAAACGAGTCAAAAGTAACGTTGGAATTGAAAGTGGTTTCCGCTGTCATTACTGTCCGTTTCACCGGAAACGAAAAGCTTTTAAAGAGGTGATGCAAAGAGTTCCCGTCTTAAGCTCAAACTATCATTATCTGGCGCTCACCTGAAAAATCCTCTTTGTAAAGCACTCGTGTGCCTCAATAGAGTTCTTGAAAGCATTAAAATGTTTGAGCTTAAATTAAACGGTACGGTTTTTGTATTTTTATGGTCCCGTATCTAAAAAGAAGGATGAAACCCTTTTGGAATCACTTCCTTGACTGTCTTTTTGTCTGAATACGTGATATGTTTTGGCAATGGATATCAAAAATGACATTAATAGGGGTAAGCAAATTAATATCAAATCATTGATAACATTAACTTTTATTATTTTCGCTTACGTGTCTTAGGAGTAAAAAAAAGGTGACTCTATCCCAAAAGAATTAAATTCAAATCTGTAAAAAAAAAACAAATTAATGATGTTCAATCATTTAACACAAATCCTGGACAGTAATTTTTCACTTAGATAAGAACGTTTAATGAAATAAAAAAAATGATTCTGGATTCTCTCAACATTTAAAAATTTATATTCGCTATCTTTTTGCTTAATTCTAGCAAAAAGATAGCGAATAACCACAAAATGGGCCTTAAAAGCTTGTTACACGAAGCAGTCATAAAACAATTTCTTTGCTTTCAAAATACAATGCCTCTTTACATCTTAATTATTCGGTCTCTAATATTTTCGTTTTGTCATACCTTTTTAACATTAAAACATTTATTTAAAAAGAAACTAAGATAGAAAGCTTTTTTTCACAAAAACGGCATAGGGACACACACACACGTTTTTTTCACAAAAACAAAATATGTTTGGTTGCTTTTAATGTAATAATATAATGTATTTAATATGTTTTTTAAAAGTTTTCATTTCAAGAAGTGTAATATCGCACCCTTAATAATATAGGGGCANTCTATCCCAAAAGAATTAAATTCAAATCTGTCAAAAAAAAAAACAAATTAATGATGTTCAATCATTTAACACAAATCCTGGCCAGTAATTTTTCACTTAGATAAGAACGTTTAATAAAATAAAAAAAATGATTCTGGATTCTCTCAACATTTAAAAATTTATATTCGCTATCTTTTTGCTAGAATTAAGAAAAAGATAGCGAATATAAATTTTTGAAACCACAAAATGGGCCTTAAAAGCTTGTTACACGAAGCAGTCAGAAAACAATTTCTTTGCTTTCAAAATACAATGCTTCCTTACATCTTAATTATTCGGTCTCTAACATTTTTGTTTTGTCATACCTTTTTAACATGATAACATTTATTTAAAAAGAAACTAAGACAGAAAGTTTTTTTTCACAAAAACGACATAGGGAACAAAAAGTGTTTGGTTGCTTTTAATGTAAAATGTACAAGGTTTTTTAAATTATTCATTTTAAATAGTGTATGTTAGCGAATTACATTTCTAAACCATGAACCTAAACATTGTTATTATGTATACTCCATATTCTCCAGTCTCATGACCACGATCGTCTATACTAAGTAGCTTAGACTCCACTCGGCCTTTCGTTAACACAGTACAATAAAGACAAATTCGGTAGGTTTTCTTTTGTCACCAAGAAAAGATCGCCATGTTTTAGATATTGAAATAAATTCCAATTCTTTATCGCTATAAGTTGGTATATAAAGGTTTTTACATCTTACTCAAAAATCACTAGCAGCAGCGTATGAACAAACAGTAGAGCTATTTGCATTTCCGACTTTTTATCAACAGCTACAAACACAGTGTAATTCATATATTATTTTGTGATCTATTTTTATAAGCCTTGTTTTTTATGTGATTCCTCTGCATATGCTACAAGCGTCAACCTAAACGCTTTTAAGTCAAGAAAAAATATAAATCTGAGTTCACTTGAATAAGTTCTTCTGTGTCTCACTGCCTCCCTGCTTTATGGTAACAGCATTAAAAAGTTGTAGCGGAAATATCTCACAAAGTATGTTTTATAACAGGGTGAACTTATGAGTTTGAAGCACGTACGTAACTTCCAGGCTAATGATGTAGAAGCCACGGTTAATAAACGCAAGATTTTAAAAGTTCATCAATTAGGATGAGATATTTATTAAAGACTGCTTTAACTGCTGTTTTGAACTTAAGTCAGCCCTTTTTGTAAAAGTAAAGCAAAGAACCATAAAGTTTATTTTTCGCTCTTTTTTAAATTTAGATGGATAAAAAGAGTATTAAATTAAGACTAGACGAAACCATTATATTATCGAAGAACTTGAAGCTTTTGGATAAATTTACATATTAAATCTAAATGGAATTTATCGATACGTATCTGATTTGGGTTGGCTTTAATTCATTTGTGATTTGTGAGATACTTTGATTTCAAGAGTTTAATTATAAATTGAAATACGAATAGCTGCAGAGTCTTCAAAGTCTGGCAAATAGATAAAAGCTCACATTTAGTACTTAATAGATTTCCATAGTATTTCACTATGAGAACTGTCCATGATGTCTCTTTCTTTTTACTTTTTTAATAGATGGAAAAGTTGATCCACATCATCAATCAATATCCTTTTATTTTGATCATTTTTGTGACGAGTTATAGGTATTTTAGAGGGAATTATAGTTTAGCTTTCCCTCGGGACTATCTTGGCCTTCACTGGCTGGCTTCAGAAAGTCAAGTTACAGATTCTGGCTCACAGCTAGTATTTGAAACTGGATAATACCTACTGAAGGGTTTAACTTTTTAAGTAGGTAACTAAGAGTATCTATAGGTATTCTAGAGTCCCATTTAATGTGTTTGAAAATCTTTTTCATGGGAATCCATGTTGTCAAAAATATAATAATGTTCATAGATTTTAAAGATAGTATGAACACTTACGCAAAAGCCGTATCTGTGTTTATTTAAACACAGTAAATTGAACCATTAAACTATTCTCCTTAGCATGTTAATAAAGAGCTTACAATACAAAAGTGATTACCCCGCGGCGTTTTCAGCAATTAATAGAAGTATTACCTAGTGTTTTCCTTCATCATCATCATCATAATCATTTAAGCCACAGGACGTCCACTGCTGAACATAGGCCTCCCCCAATGACTTCCACATCGCACGGTTGGTAGCGGCACGGTGTTTTCCTTACCTATACCCATTATAACTTTCCGAGCGGGCGGAAAGAAGAAAAATAAAATGAACGCAAATTAAAAGTATTAAAACAGACTGTTATAAGTCGTTTCCTTACAAATGTACAGACGGACAGACACTGACGTGGAAATAAGTTTTATCCGAGTTAAGACTCATGAATATTTATCTCAGCGCCTGCGGGTAACGTAAACTTTTCAACGTTTCCCACTTGATCTAACTTTACTCTTAGAACAGCTAGGGAGTGGTTCGGAACTCGTGAAATAAAAATTATTCGCAAACCATTACAATCAAAGTAAAACATGAAAGGAAGGTCAACAAAGTAGAAGCACAAGCAGATTTAATAATCACATATTGAATAGATATTCTAACCCTGAACTCTACCTATTGATACCAAAGCTTTCTTTGTTATCTACCCGAACTAATCTATAACTCGACATTTTAAGCTTTTTTAGACTAAGGACATCCATATTCTAAGACTAGACGCAGACCACCGACTTTTAGTAGGGCGATAGTTGGGTCGGGCTGTTAATCACATTACACCGATTGATTCTTTAAACAAATTAGAATCGGGCCTAACTATCGGCCGACTAAAAGTCAGTGATCTGCGCCTAGTTTTACAAAAGAATAAAATGTCGAGTCTAAATGAAACATTTCTGTATCAATAGATTTTTATCTTAGTTACACTATACACTTTTATTGTTTTAACCACACATACCATTGCCACCCCAGTTTTCGCGTGGCTACAGATTTTTTAAGTTCAATGAGCTGAAAGAGACATGCGGATAAAATCCGCGCCATTTTGACTATGATAGAATGTTGTGTGTGACGTCACATGAGCATTGGATCAATGTAATAAAAGCTTTTGATATTTGGTGCCTTTTAAGTCAGTTCTTTTAATTTAGTTTTTAAATACTAACCAAACCCAAGAGTCGTTTTAATAAAACCTAATTTAAAAGAATATCACAAAATGTTCCAGTAATTTGGGATACAAAAAATCATTATCATGGGAAATGTAAAACAGCTAATTCGTCTTAGCATTAGGCGGAGGAATATAATAATACCTACTTGCAAATAGAAAAGCAGTATGCGTGCGCGAACACGTGCCAGTGGAGAGGATATAGGAAAATTACTTCATTAAATTACTAAAGTTTGTTTTATGTGTTCATTGTGAAATGAAAAATAAGCTTTATTTTACTGCGTACTCTATGATCACGATTTTAGGCCTAAGCGCCTCTTGATTCAAAATAATCATAAGTTATTATGAAAGGTAATTAATGTCGTTTGCATTTTTTATACTTTCCTAAGCTCTGTTCCATGACGTGAACTGTCTGTTCTCACCAAGCTTTGCCACGAGCCGTGCGTTCACACAACTTTTGTTTGGAGTCAGGGGTAAACACATTAGGTAGTGTTTGCATAGGCGTCGGCATTACGAACTTGTTTGATCTTAAGACAAAACAACCGGGTTGTAATCAGGGTCAACATGGCAATTTTTAAATTATTATGATTGTAGAAAGATTAGGGATTAGAATGGCATTTTAAAAATCAATTAGATACAATACAGCCCTGTTCAAACATACCCAGTAAGCCTAGGTTGCGCGCTGCGATAATCTTTTATCGGGTCATTTTATCGGTTTTACGCGATAAGCCCGTACGTTTGTCGTCTAAAAATCCAATAAGGGTCCAATGACAGTTTAACTTTCCCCCGGGACAAACTTGACCTTCATTGGTTGGGTTTTTGTGGCGGTCAAGCTGTAGATCCTGGCTACACAGGAGTTGCAGTGGTGGGAACGAGAGGTGGGAATAGTCCCGTTTGTCGTCTAAAATCATCGATAAGATTTTATCACGGCGCGTCGGCTGGAAAAAGCATTTTCATGAGACATTTTCCTGTGATACTACTTTGCCTGGCCCATTCCCATTTTATTTGGGGTCGGCCCTCCGCGTCATGCGTCTCCAGGCGGCTTGGTCCTGGGTTGTCTTACTGTTAACTTGGGCTTCTTTAAGGTCGTTATTGATTACGGACATCCATGTAATTCGGGGTCTTCCTCGTCCGCGGGGCTTAGTAGACATTTTCCTGTGATATTGAAACAAAAATTAAAATATGTATTAAGTACTCAGGCCCTTTCCAGGGTACTTATACACATCCCAAATATAGCTCGCCCTAGGGCAAAGCTTGCCCCTTGTCAATGGGCTTTATACGTAATGGTAAAACGATAAACCTTAAAAGACCTTCCACGAACTTTACTACCTTTCCTTGAAAGGTGATTTTTAAAAATAGCATTAAGTGGAAGTGAAATTATCTACGATTTCTGGTCGATCCTTGATTTCGTTTAAAATAAATACCAGTGGCAGACTTTGATTTCTCAACAGAATTTATGTTAATTGAACTCTTACCTAGTTTAAACAAACCATAATTTATGTCAACGGTCAACAATTTCACCAGCATTGTGGATAACTTACTGATTAACTGCCTTTGCTAAATAATGCAGACAAAGCATTATTAACAAACAACTTAATTACTTGATACTGTTCAATGTTATCGTTAAGGAGTTTATACACCCTATACATAAATTAACAAGCAAACGATATTAATTTTGTTTCTATATTTGCAACGAAATTAATTTGAATCCTTTAAATGCCAAACAAGATATGTACTTATGCCTAATTAAGTACCTAGTTTTTAGATTTTTGAATTTATAAATATTTCTCGGTCATGATTTTAGAAAACTTGACGATATTGTTTGTGCTCGAACCTGTACCTTTCGCTTGCCATGGATCTGCTGCGACCACTCAGCGACGGAAGTGGTAAGCTAGTAGTAGTTTCCAATTGTATTTTCAGCGCCGTTTCATGTACTAGGGTAGAATTTACCTTTACAATTAAATATAAACACAAGAATGGAAGTAAACCAGTGACTTTTCAAAGTAACTTTCTTGATTCAAATCTCATTGAATAATATGTTTAACAAGATAATGTTAAACTTTGTTAAAAATAATAAGAAAGCTCCCAGTGAAGACGCTCCCTTAATTATGAGTTGAAGTATGTTCTTAGTAACAACATTATTAATTAAAACAATATGATCAATGAATGTTATGAAGAAAAAGATCTGAAAATAAAAATTATGTATTTTAAATGGTTCTTGGTAGTAACAGTATTGATAAAAAAAATATGACTACTAACTGTTATGAGCTCCGATGGTAGTAATAAAAATGTATGAATAAAAAA
This sequence comes from Ostrinia furnacalis, assembly GCF_004193835.3. NCBI lineage: Eukaryota > Metazoa > Arthropoda > Insecta > Lepidoptera > Crambidae > Ostrinia > Ostrinia furnacalis. The sequence goes on along the minus strand of NW_021137591.1, from coordinate 34,916 downwards.
AGTATGAAAAATAAAATTATGAAGAGAGATTATTATGAACACAAATCGGTAGTAAGACAAAGAATAGGATTTAGAATTTTATGTGAGCCAATATAGAACCGTGATATAGATGACCCACGCTGAACTGTCCCACCAAACTCAATGACAGGGGGGCGCTACCATCGTTCAACTATATGGTTTCGAACATGGCAAAAATCGGAACCAGTGATCCGGTATTGACGGTGGCGCCCCACTGTCAATGTCATGCATAGGACAGTTCAGTATTTTGGAACTATACGGGTGTTAGTGATGGTCAAACGTCAGCGAGACTTCAGATTTGTAAGCCATTTCACGTCATAATTATGTCAAATCACCCTTTCCATGCCTCAAGCACTAACTGAGGGAAACGCTAGAGCTATAGGTATATTTAATTTTCAGAATCCCTTCTTTGTTACTTGATTATCAAACATCACTTTAAATATCATCAACACTACCGTTCATCCTTCGTAGACTATTCCTCTCAACAGCAACAACATGTTTTTATGTCCAACATGTAAACATAAATTTGAATCTATAATGAGTCTTCCATGTCTCTTTTCATTATTTATTAGTCCACACACAATTTAAAATCAATTATTATTGGACTATAACGTTCTGAGAACTGGCAAAATAATTAAAAGCGACAAAACATTATCATAATGGAAGACAATAAATCAGAAACTTAATATTTCAACACTTGTTTCGGACACGGCATCATTAAAATAAACCATTTATTAATTAGCATTAGCAATACAGATACGCTGACAACAAAAAATATTGTACTTTTAAGGGTTCCGTACCCAAAGGGTAAAAACGGGAGCCTATTACAAAGACTTCGCTGTCTGTCTGTTATAGTTCTTGCAACTCACGAAGGCGAATGAGCTTTGTGTGTGTAAGTGTACATGCACACAACGTTAGTTAATGTCTGTCAAAACTTTTGAAAAACTACCACACATGTAAAGCTCACTCGCCTTCATGGATTGCAACAACTATGCCAGGCTGTATCTCATGAACCGTGATAGCTAGACAGTTGAAAATTTTCACATAATATGATGTAATTCTGTACAATANTTATTTAATAAACACTAACCAAGTGTTTACTACTTCTGGTGAGGATGAGTTCAAATTTGAAGGTCACCGTACTGCTGGAAGGACCAGCAAGCAAACACGTACAAATTGCGTACTGCGGGCAGGACTTGCGATAATCTTCTGGCAGGACGTTTAGAACAAAAGACCAGTCCTTCCAGAAGAGCCTTCCAGCAGGACAAAGCACCGGGCGATCTATCATTAATTACTTCAATTTCAGAGAAAAGTGTGATTTTATTTTAATTTTTTAAATAAGTACAGAGAAAATTAACAATATGTATGACTCGTTAGTAACTCAGCATACATATTTCTCATATTTTAAGGCCTAAGTTTTAAAATTATATACAAATGCTGTATACCAAACTATTTGATTTTGCATGACTGAATAAATCTACCAAAATAAAAATTGAAGTCTTTTATTGTTNCCTGTTGTAACTAAGCTTTAAGTTTACTAAGGTACCTGCATGCCAAATTTCAAGCGTCCAACTTAAGCGGTTTAGATTTTTCATACAAAAGGATTTTCCCGCTAATTCCCATTCCCGTGGGAATTCTTAAGTATCCTATAACCTGCCCAGGAGTATGAAGAATAATTGTACCAAGTTTCGTTAAAATCCGTTGAGCAGTTTTTGTTTCTATAAGGAACATACAGACAGACAGACAGACAAAAATTTTACTGATTGCATTTTTGGCATCAGTATCGATCACTAATCAACCCCTGATAGTTATTTTGAAAATATATTTCATGTACAGAATTGACCTCTCTACAGATTTATTATAAGTATAGATGAATTGTATGGACTGTACTAGATATCTGTTTGTGGCATCACATTTTCAGTAAAGTATTTATCTAAGTACATACAATATTTCAGCAGTTTGTTGAAAGACATCTGCACTAAAAGACACATGGCTATAAAATTATCTTGTTTATTTTGCGTGCATGTTAAAGATATGTAGGTAGGTAACAAAATAAATAACCTACTTAGCATATCTACATTTTAAACAAATTACTTAATAACACAAAGTATAGCTTCTGCTAAAGTTTGTTCAGAAGGTCGATACATAGAAAATTTGCAGTAAATAAAGGAGTTGAAACAATAGTGGTAAATAAATCTTAAAATTAAGTATTTAAATAGGATTGAATATGCCAAGTCCTTGTTTGTCATGATAATCTCTAAAGAATTCTGAATACTACCATATTGTTCTGTGACACTACTTACATGAATTTGTGCAAGTAATGTTTTCAACATCATTATGAAGTTTCCATTTATCTTTGTATTGTTGGTTATAATAATAAAGGTATGTATTTAAGTAACAAGTGCTACAAAAGTTAATTTATGTCTATCGTTGATGCAGAGGGCGAATGAAGAGCATTAATTGGGTCGATCAACTTTTTAACCGACATAAGCTTGTCCCGACGATATCGCATTCAAAAACGACTAAATTAAGATAATTTAAAAATTATTTTTAAGTTCCATTCAATTAACAGTTCAGAAACCTTAATAATAAACATATGAAATCTAGATAATATTAAGAAATAAACATTAAAACTATGGTAACTCAGCATACGACTTCTTGCCTTCCATACAAATTACAGCTGTCCCCAGAGCGAGGTGGCTATATGTAATTTCTAATGTAAGAAAAATTTTCCTTTAAAAGTATTCAAGTCTGCTAATAAATTGCTAATAAATTAAACAAGGTTTAGTTTGTACTTTGTAAAATATAAAAATATGTTATGATTTTAAAGAAAAAAGTCCCTAAAACTGTGTCCCGAATTCATCCCATTTTTTAGTGTATGCAGAGTTACCGCGTAAAAAATAAACAAACATTATGCTACACGTCACAAATTTCTAATGAAGAACGGCGATAAAACCTTTGTTCTTGGCCGCGCGGCGGCGAGCCTTTGATTCCAGCCGCCGCGCGGCCAGGCCGCGGCAAGCTATCGATGAGTGCGCGTGTGTTTATTCAGTGTCGGCGGAGTTACCGGATTATTTCGATGAACAGGTAAATGTTTTTATATTTCTTTATCAGATTTTCAAGGTCTCTAAGGCTGATTTCCCATGGGTCAACTCAAAACGTTTGCAATATTAGGAAATTTTAATTTACAAGCTATTACGTAAAAAATGTCTTCTGAGTTACCTGTATACTGCGTTACAAAAAGGTAACTCTAAAGACAATTTAGGTAACTCTTTAGACATTATACGATTTTCAAAGACAAAGTGTCATAATAAATTTATTAATTACTTTCAGATTGTAAACTCACTAATAATGGCGTTAACGGCGGCCGAAAAGCAGAAAAGGTTCCGTGAAAAATTAAAAAAAAATCCCGAAAAATATGAGGAGGCGAAACGATGTCCTTAAATTTATGAGCCGTTTTTGTGAGGTAACAATATGTGATTGATTTTATTTGAATGATTATTTTATGGTAACAGTAAAAGATGATTAATTACTTCAATTTCAGAGAAAAGTGTGATTTTATTTTAAGTTTTTAAATAAGTACAGAGAAAATTAACAATATGTATGACTCGTTAGTAACTCAGCATACATATTTCTCATATTTTAAGGCCTAAGTTTTAAAATTATATACAAATGCTGTATACCAAACTATTTGATTTTGCATGACTGAATAAATCTACCAAAATAAAAATTGAAGTCTTTTATTGTTTAAGAATTGCAGCGTAATCACTTTGAGTAACTCCGGTGACAAAACTATGGGTCAAGATTTATACTTTTGAGTTTTTTAATAAGAAGTAGTTCATAAAGTTTGCTGCTCGATTAGAAAACCGTATCTCAGATATATTTTTCACACTTCTGAGTAAATGAAATAGTTAAATACTCAAAAAAATATTTTAGTAACTTGCCAAAATTTTTCGCTCGTTATGTCGGTTAAAAAGTTGATCGACCCAATTACCTTTTCAATTTGTTTAAACAAGCCAATTTTTTCAGGGTGAAATAGAAACTAGTGGCACTTTCGATGAGGTGTCTAACTCGCCGCTATTCGAAGAACTGCTTCAAGAGGAAGAGCCAGATGAGTCGGGTCGTCCGCCGGCGATGCGACAGCGTACAATGTCCGTCAAGGTAAATAAAAAAAAACTAAAAACAAAATCTTTTTGCGAGATAAAACAAAAGAATATCACAGTGCCTTTTTCCTGTGATGCAGATTTCGGCAGCTAGGCGTATGGATCTGTGTAAAATCGCTGCTGGTTGCACGCAGGACAAAGATTTCGTATTGTGTGTCCGCAGCTAATCCGCGTTCGTGTAGCCCGCGTAATTGGAAAAACATGTATGAATGAATAATGAAATGCGGGCAGTCCGCATGCGGATGATTAAATCCGCACGTGTGCCTCACACGGTGTCAAATTGCGCTTTGAGTTCAAATTCAAATTCTTTATTGCTCCAATGTTGGTATATAAAAGTTCTTACATATAGACATTGAGTTAAGTGTGTACTGTGTATTCTCGAACGTTATTGTATTGCCCGGATTGCCCCTATTGTCTTTCCTTTATTTATAGATGTAGGTATTCCTAAGCACAGTTGGTAAAGTAGAATACTATTACCTACGTGCGTATTATAACTTTCATATTTTATTATATTTTTTAATCGCATAATAAGGAACACATCTTGTACTTTGATCACATTAAAAGTCTAATGGAATTCATGTCGAAAACTAGTTTCGTATGTCTAAAAATAGATATTATGGTGTAGGCGGGGAGCTCTAAAAATAAGGTAAATCTAGCTATTTATAATTGCGTTAATTACCGCCATTACACAAATTAAAAGTAGTGTTGCCTACTCAGATTTTATTAATTTTATTTGCTAAGCTAGGTAAACTATTTAAATAAAAAAGGAAATCTATTAATAAAAACATAGCGATAATATTATTTCAGAAAAAAAAGAAAACCAGCGGTCGAAATACTTTTAATGTAGTAATGGTATGTTGATTTATTCGTTGAAGCAATAAAAACCGTCTCGTGTAGATATAAGTAGGTACACAGTTAAAAAAAGATTTTTGGTTTAAAACTACAAGCTAACATACATTAATTAATTGTTAGGTACCTATTTCATTCAGAAAAAATAAATAAAAATAATATTATGTTACACGCGTTCTGGTATAGGTACTAGTGTTATTTCCTTGCATCATGAATTAAAAAATAAATAGAGATGTGGGACAGTCGCTCACTGCTTTAATAGTCTCATTAAAACAATCAAGCTCGATTAGTCCGCGATGCTACATGATGAAACAGATGAATAACACAAAACAAAGATCCCATGGCTAAAGTAACGCGACGAGACATTCAAATGCTTGGCAGCTTAAATCAATACCTTACGTAATAATAAAAACCAAGGCCGGATAATTATAGTTACAAACGAAAATGACACACAAATTCATGGAATTACATACTTCGTTAATTACTTTGTTTTGTAATTGTTAAATTTTAGTAAAGCTTTTAACGTCGTTTTTAACGTCTACGCTAATGGTAGGTACTCGTAGAGTTATTACGCTCTATATTTATTATATACCATTATCACATTAATAAAATCGACTTGGTTTTGTGTGATTTTTTGCTCAAAAAACAGGATTTCAGTGATTTTTCTTTTTTCGATGATATTATTATAGTCCTCTATTTCGGTATGTTTCTGACCTAAATCAATTTTTTTTTATATTGTTATCTCAAAATATGTCTTTTAAAATAATTAATTCACATTATTTCGGTCAAGCCGTACTACATGTAGGAAATAAATACTCCGTCCTTCGAAATCAATAGATTTTTTTAGTTTTTCAGTCATCCGGGCGTGTTTTATCGCGAATTGGTAGAATTAACGAGACAATTTAATTTTAAATCTGGTAGGTGTACCTATCACAAAAATGACGCTATGTACTGAGTCTATGAATAGGTAGCTCTACAAGACAACAAAGCCTAGATTATAATCGCTACCTATCTAACTTTGTAAATCTTACACTGAGTTTGTACCACCTACGTCATTTTGTGGTCAGGTGGCGCTTGGTAACGATGACTTGCGAAAAATTGATCTTCATCTGTTGTTGTAACTCATTTAAGTTGTTTACATTTTTTTTTAAAGTTTATCAACTACTACAGAAGTTAAACACCCTTATCGTTAACATAACTTTTAGATTCAGTTTTTTAGTGTCATCGTTAGTCAGTAACTGTTGTATAAGAGTATGAAAATTCACAAAACAAATACATTAATTAAATCCGGGATGACTAAATGAGATCATTTTTTATTTATTAAGTAGATACTGGGTAAGTCCTTAGCTTTAATAGATACGAAAATAGGAGCTGCTCGTAAAGTTGTTAAAAGTGCAAACAAGATTTACTTTACGCAGCTGCAAGGTTGCAAAAATAAATCAACAAACATTTCCTACTTTATAATCTGTCTGCGATCATGTTCCGTACTTAATAATACACACAATTCTATTCCTCCGCGTGTTTCATACGTTTTAGAAACAGATAAGAATAACAAATGTTTACGTTATTGCACACTCAGAGATAAATACTTAGGTATTATTGCAGTATGCGCGATTTACACCAAGTAGGTAGGACTCTACAGTATTGGGTCTATGACAATATTTTTGTATTACAAAGAGTACCCATCTAATAGCCACAATAGCCCAATGGCGAAGTGGTCGGACTGGCCGACTCGAGATGAAGAACGCGGGTTCGAATCCCACCGCGCTCGATTATTGTGGTGAGCCCACTCATAACACAAGCATATTTACCACGAGGGACTATTAGTAATTTGTGTAATACAAATTGCTAATAATCTTTAAAAAAATACCTTTTAGAGTTAGACTTTTCTATTATTAATGGAGCTAAGATGATCAAGTTCAATTTGCCTTGGTACAAAAATGAGTTGACTTTAAGATTAAATGTTCATTACATCATATCAGTTGGTGAATATGGTGCTAATCTATCGATGCAATAATGGAGATAACTAATCTATATTATAAGTTAGATGAAATTTTTGGCACGTGCCTTCGTCAAAAAAGAATCAATAAAACCAGTGTACCTACACTCTACTACATCTACTTAATTAGTACCTTGGTATCTGATTTTCTCTTCGCCCAATTTCGGAAAATTACTCGTATAGGCAGTCGTAGCTTTCCTAAACGCAAAAACATTAGTCACATGATAGTACATATTTAAAACACGTGGTTTGTCAAAGTTGCGTTGTATTACCTACTGACAAGTTTAAAGACAAAATACTATTGCTTACAATACATTAACCATCAATCTCTACCAACTATACTCGTACTAGTAATCAAATCAAATCAAATCTAAATTTATTTTTTGTTTTCAGTCTTACTCGAGCGTCAGCACAGTGAATGAAATAGGAAATGTTGATAATGTGGAAGAAGAAGAAGACGCGGAATTAACCGGATCAGGTATTCAATGAATAATTAAACCATAGAATTTCAAAACCGACAAAATAGGGGCTTTAAGTCATGCTACGTTGATAATTAGCTAGCTAGACGATAAGGCGGTTAATTATTTATAACAAAACGTCCAGTCCAAATGAGATCATTATGGAAAATACTGCTGAATCGTAACTAGGTAGATACTGTTTCAGTCATGCAAACGAAGTCAAGTAGAAAATGCAAATTAATACTAGTAGAGTGGTTGTTAATTTTGGTACTTAACGGTTTATCATGTAATTTTTTGTTAAGGTCGAGTATCAGCATCGGTGTACGTGAAGTATTTCCGAGCCGGCGGTGGCTGGTGTATGCTATTGTTTACGGTCCTGTCCATTATCATGGCGCAAGTAATCACTTCAGCTAGTGACCTCTGGCTTACGCATTGGTGAGTTTTTCTTTTCGTATCATCAAACGGTCTGATAACGCGTCCGACACAACTTCCTATCATCATCCTATCTATATTCGTATCATGCCATAATATCATCGTAATTACCAGACTGAGTTTCACGTATCGTTATTTATTATCGGACAATCGGTTTGATTGCAGCCAGCTGATCTAAACAAAATTGGGAACCCCCGTACATTATACCATGTCTTTTTAATGGAGACTTCACCACTAAATACTATTAGTGCAGTCGAATTACAACTTCTCTAATAATTAGTGCGCCTCGTTAGCAAAAATTGAGGTCACCAATTCACCGTGATTCGTGGTCGACATTAGCATCTGCTATCACGCCACAATCGGATCGTCCCGGTTTATAGTGGCTTCCGAAGTACACAATAGGTTTCTTTAAATGGCATGGCAATGAATTAAAGTTGAATTTGATTTTAGGATGAATGATATAGAACTTCAGTACACAACAGCTGCAGCAAGGGAGGAGCTAGCAAATTTGACTAACTTGAATAACACGAATAGCTACAACGACACCGAATTTACCAGCGTTACGACTGAAACCCCATTGACCACCACAGATGGACGTAATCTCACCGTACTGGATACTATGGTTAAGACAGCCCTCACAATACAAAGCATTGCTGCCCCAAATGTAGACCACTCGTGGTACATTTACATATGGACAGTTGGAATTATTGGCTGTGTTCTGTTAACTACTTGGAGGTGAGCATTTTCTGCTACTTTTTTGTAGGTACCTGATAGCTATAAAAGAACACCTTATTGCGCCTTAAGTGCATAAGATAAACTTTATCATCATGACAACTTAGGGACGGAAGTATCTACGCGCTATCTATCATGTAGAGAATAATATCTCGACTTTGCAACAGATTTCGCCATTCTATTTCCACTCACTTTTTTAAAGTAATTAGTTAGGTTTAAAAGTTAACGATGCTGAGACGAGTGAAATATTGTTCCTTGATTAGTTACTTAAGTAATCACGTAAAAATACTTTCTAACCATGTTTTATGAATGAAAATTTATCAACTAATAAAATTATCTTTTCAGGTTAAGCTATCTATTTAAAAAGCGTTGATTAATGCCCTACTACTACAGTAGTAAATAGTAGGTAATATTACCCAGACATAATAGTTGATAGTGTTAGGTACCTAAATGGCGCAGCGTAGGTATCTTTTATAATGTGTTTTATCTATCAGACTCTATTTTACTATTACTCGGATAAGATAAAGTTTTTTGTTAGGTGAAAAGTATGAATAACATTTTCTATTCCTAAAAAAATCTTTGCAGATCCGTGCTGTTTCTATGGGTGTGCATGAGAAGTTCCATAAGGCTACACAACCAGATGTTCGGTAACATTCTTGCGGCCACCATGCGATTCTTTGACACTAACCCCTCGGGAAGAATCCTTAATCGGTTTTCCAAGGACATGGGCTACGTTGACGAGATCCTACCGAGAATGTATTTGGACAGTATTCAGGTGTGTAGAAGATGACACCAAAGGCCCACCTTTGCTAGTATTTACGATTACATATTATGTACGAGATAAGGTTTATTTATTTTGTCTGGATAAATAGATTTGAACATCCTGTTACTTCACTTAGTTGGTACTGGTTACACAGAAAAAAGTTTCTTTCGGAACCATTTTTTCGACTCTACTTTTTTGTCTCGATCACTTATAACTTTGTGTTTCTAATGAGGTCAAATGTCGTTTTCTAGGTGTTCATGGTGATGTCGGGAATTTTAGTGATGGTGGCGATTGTCAACCCCTACATGTTGCTGACAACGGCCGGCTGCGCAGTGCTCATGTATGGCTGGACCATGATCTACCTCAGCACAGCACAGGCAGTTAAAAGGTTGGTGATAAGTAACGTTATTATTAGTTACAAATCTTAAAAGTTCAAAAAACTTTTTTAAGCAGAGATTTTAAAGCAGAACCTGTAGGTCTTTAAAATCACATGATTCACGATGAATTAGGTAAGTAGTAAAACCATCTAATCATTGTAGCTTGCAAAATCAAAACTCACAATGATTTGACCGTAAAACCAAGCCGCAAAGAGAGTGATAAGTGAACTATCTAGACTTTGATTTATTTCTGACAATCTGGGCTATGCCAATGATGTAATAGAATGATAAGTAAATAAAATGATTCTCTTCTTTATTCACAGTGGTTATATTTATCTTTGTGTAATACAAACACAATACAGTTAAAGTTATACTGTGATCAAGTCCAAAGTTCGCGTTTATCGGCACATTATTTTATCCAATTTCCTTTAAAAACGAAGCTTGTCGCATTTTCTCAACTATTTTTTATCATGTTTGAATCATCTTTAATATTCTTCAGCATCAGCTGGTTTTCTTCTTTCAAAGAAACAGGTTCACCAGCTTTAAGCTAGTTTCCCACAAATGCCACGGTCATAGTTAGGGTTAAATTTAGCAGCCAGTCTTGATACTCGTAGATACGCGCAATCATCGTGCGTCTTCATGGGAAATATTAATTATCATCATGCACGGGTGCTCTTAGCTATCACATGGGTCCGAAGAAGATGGATTAAGTACAACATCAATGCTCGGAGTTTAGGAGATAGTAGCACAGAGGCGATAAGGGAATTTCGTTCCCACCGTGTGTTCTATGTATAACACCTGCCTTTACTTGGTTATCAGGATAGTAGATATTCTATTTTGTCATTTATAAGCCCCCACTGCAGGAGCACGACCTTCTCTGATTTATCAGAGGCATATGGATGATTTGGCTGGTCATATGGTTTGGGGAATGCTGTTCGAATATTTGTGCCTTAGTCACGACATTCGCGGGAAAAGTCGGTCTTCGTAGGTCCTATTTTCTCTCCTGGAACAACTCATGCCCGTATCATGCTAATTACTGAACTAATTTATCTCCAGGGTGGAGGGCGTATCCCGTAGCCCTGTGTTCTCACACGTATCGGCCAGCATGGCGGGGCTGTCAACGGTGCGCGCTTGCGGTGCGCAGGAGTTGCTGCGCAAGCAGTTCGACGATAAACAGGACGTGCACACTGCCGCTTGGTAAGTCACGGGAATGAAATTACAAAATATATTTGGATTTGAGATGATCTGATTGAAGATGAAGTAAATCTGGCGAAGCGCTGGTAGAGCAAAAAGATATTGAAGACATGTAAATCTGAATTGGGTTGAATCAACCTGATTTTCAAAAAAATAAGCGCTTGCTGCTGAGAACTTACACCCATCTGCTTGGGTATCTACGTACAAACTTTCATAGAATGTATTGTACATTCTCTGAAAATGCGCATGTGGTACAGATATCCGATGAGTTGGGTGGGTATTCGGCAGGTATCGGATGCAAAATTTAGACAAATAAGTACCCGTGAGGAAGTGTAAGGAATGGGTGTAACGGTCTTAGACGCAGTTGTAAATAAAATGGAGATGATTTTTCAGCAGCAGGACAGCTAAAGCCAAAATAAGTTTGTTACGAGTACCTATCTATGTGCAATGTTTGTTTAGAGAGTGCTATCCCGGTATTAATTAGGGACATTACATTATTAAGCCATGTAAATGTGTATATTATGAGCTATTTAATTGTCTTTTTTTTTCAGGTATATAACTCTAGTTACAAATACCGCCTTCTCCGTCTGGCTGTGCCTCATATCTGCCCTCTACGTTGTCATAGTCTCGTATACGTTCCTGCTCATGGATGATGGTAAGATCTATATCGATTTTTATCTGACATGTTAGATATATTATGACACATTGACTACGATATCTTGTGTTGCGTATTTCCCGGCATTTATATTTGTAGATAAGTCTATATCACTTTTTTATCAACCCATGGTACTAAAGTAAATAGATGCCCTTGATTTTGGCGATACTATAGTAAAATGGCAATAGATATTAATTAATATTATGAAATAATATATCCTTGGTGATTCGCTTTAAATGATATAACCCGTGCCTGCCGATGGTCTTTGTTTCAGTCTAATTTATAAATTATTTTCTTCCTTCAGGGAATACGCAGTCTGGCAACGTCGGGCTTGCTCTAAGTCAGGGCTTGATTTTGGTCAACATGGTTCAATACGGGGTTAAGCAGGCCACAGAAGTTATATCTCAAATGACGAGTGTGGAACGTATCATACAGTTCACGTCACTGCCCCAAGAGAACACCTCAGGTCCCTCCCCTCCGAAAGAATGGCCTCAGAGAGCTAGGCTCGTCTTCAAAGACCTCAACCTTCGTTACGACGTTGATTCGGAACCTGTTCTAAAGAATCTAAACATCGTAATTGAAAGCGGTTGGAAAGTGAGTAGAACTTTTTTATCATAATAAAAACGTTGGAAAAGGTCGGACACCTACTAAAATTAATCTTTACTTTTTCCAGGTGGGCGTCGTAGGACGCACAGGCGCTGGTAAATCATCATTGATATCAGCACTGTTCCGACTGGCGCCTATTGAGGGCAACGTGTATATCGACGATGTTGAAACTGGAGAGATTGCTCTCAAAGTAAGTTTAAAACTTATCTATACGTACTGATAATAGTATCAGTAGGGTTTAACTGAGATTTGTAGATATGAGTAGGTTTTTTATTGACATCGTATTCTAAATGGTACCTACTTTTTTCTAGGAACTGCGATCAAAGATCTCAATTATTCCTCAAGAACCCGTTCTGTTCTCCGCAAGTCTCCGCTATAACATGGATCCGTTTGACAAATACACCGATGCTGATATATGGAAGGCATTGGAGCAGGTAATTAATTTTAATTCCTATAATAGTGGATTCATATGCCAAAAGCATAACTTCCAAAATAAAACGCTGTAGGTATTTTCTTTTTCGGCTAATCACAATAGTAAAAAGCGAAGCCCTTATCTGAACACAATCAAAGCAATCTAAAGATAACGCAATTTATTATGACATATTTTTAGACATTCGCTAGTAGATCAAGGATTAATTGGGTAGGTAATTCCCGTTGACCTAGAATCATGAAAATACAGGACACCGAAAACCATGATAATAAAAAGGGAGATAATGAATAATTAATGAAAGGATCGACATCTCATTGCGCGAATTAAATCACGTGATCGTTTTTAATTTGATGGATGATAACTTTCTGGTATCAGGTGGAGTTGAAGAAGAGCGTGACGTCTCTGTCTGCGCCGGTAGCGTCGGGCGGCACCAACTTCAGCGCGGGGCAACGGCAGCTTCTGTGCCTGGCGCGCGCCGCGCTGGCTCGCAACAAACTGTTGGTGCTGGACGAGGCCACCGCCAACGTCGACCCCAAGTATGTACAGATATATTAAGTTTTTTTTATCCACAATGAGGAAGCTCTTGGCCTGTATCTCACCTGGTGGTAAGTGACGATCAGGCCGAAGTTGGAAGCGAGCTTCACCCGGAATCCTCAACCACGGAGGAACTGGCTATCTTACCTCTACTTAACTGCCAGAACACAACAATGTGTGTTTCATAGTGATACACATATCAGTCTGTCTCAATAGTAGTCGACTTTTACATCGAGAGCTGATCTGCTGAATAAAAGCTTTTAGCAAGGATTTCTACAACGACCACTCCTACGTAGCCCATGTCTAGGATCTTCCCGCATTTTTACTAGGCCCTCGCGTCCTCGGTCCATCGAGAACTCTGCTTACAACCTACGTCCTTCTGTGCGTAATCGTTTCTCGAGAAGGTTTCTGCTCCATCGACCAACCGCTCTACGAGCTCTCCCACTGGAACTTGAGTTTGCTAATTTTGCACTCTATAGCGGTTACTTCAGTAATTTATTGCAGGCTGGATAAGGCTTGTTTGCGTCTATTGCTGTAATTACGATTTTAATCAAGAAAAATTACTTCTTTCTTCGTTTCAGCACCGACACCCTTATCCAGAAGTCCATTCGTAAATACTTCGCCGATTGCACCGTATTGACTGTTGCGCATCGCTTGCACACTGTTGCCGATTCAGATAGAGTGGTCGTAAGTATTATTACATATCGTAAATGTTTAATAATCTTATCATATTTTGGGGATTCAATATAATAAATGATCTATATCTGTTTCTGATTAGGTGATGGAAGCGGGCCGCATTATGGAATGCGGGCATCCCCATGAACTTCTACAGAACGAGGAGGGTCACTTCACAAAAATGGTGAAGCAGCTTGGTAACGCCGCCGAGCAGAGCCTTCGCGACCTTGCCGCCAATGCTTACGCCCAGCATATAAAGTACGTTGACGCGGAGGATACTCAAGCGGCGTAGAAACAAAATAGGCTTTCCAATGTGATAATTAACACAGATAAAAACAAAATAATTCAAAATGCTAATTGTCTCTGCCAAACTGCCTAATATGGTCACCTACATGTTTGGGAAAATATAACTATAAAGGAATGAATGCCTTCACACAGGTTAGGAGGATCGTAAAGCCAATGTGATATTTAATTACCCAGATGAACAATTTAGTAGACGTGGAAAATGGTGATCACCTTCGTTTTATATTTTCTCATCTAGCATTCAACTCCTATCAAGAAACTACTTTTGTGCGTAAAAGTAAACCGTATACGTACGCGTTATACCTACTAGGTACTTAGTATATCATAAACTTGCCACGTGTAAAGATGTAAATAATCAATCTATCTCTGCGTAGAAGATAAGGTCATTCCACTGAGGATTGATGATAACGCGTGTACATCTAATTATAGTAGATAATTATTCAGTGGCACAACTTCAAATACCAATGCCATTGATTAAATAAAATTACATTGCACTTTTTGCCTTGCACTTGTATCAAATCACAGAAATGTGATGTTGTTTTATTCGAATTTAGTTTTTAAGTTAGGCATTTTTTAAATTAGGTACTTATTAAGTAAAATCGTATTTTATATACTTAAGTAAAATACTTAAATAATGAAGACTCGTTGGTTCATTTTTTACGAACTGTACGGCCTTATCTACTTATTTTTAATGGATGTGATGTGAATTAACTATTGAACCAAAAAGTACTTAGAAATATGTACCTACTTAAGACCATCTTGATATACAAAATACCATATAATTTATATAAATAATAACTTATTTTTCGAACCTAAAAAATAGTGAAATTGGTGCTAATTATGAAGAGGCCTTAGTACTTATTTGTCTCTTTACTTTTATGCCTGCCTATTGTCATAGCNTGCTGTGTTTTTAAACCAAAAACCACGATCAAAATGTGACGTTAATCTTCAAATTTGCCAAATTATTTTTAGATTTTACTCAATAATGGTAATGAAATTCAAGAATCTATTTCATTAATGAACTACAAGAATATATGTCCGATGATAAATATATATTTTTAAGTTTATTATATGAGCAGAAATAATAGATACAGGACTTTGAAAATGAGTCTGCGGCAATTTTTTCGTAAAATGGTTGTGGGAGATGGGGCACTGTGAATTAAGCAAAAGAGTTTTAGTAAATCCGTTTCATTAATGATCAACAACAAGGATTGACCTATCTTTCGCAGTTATTAAATAATCTCTGGGTGTTGCTTAAGATAGTCATTCATGCTTCCAAAATCTTAGAAATTCGCACGAAAATGTAAAATGGCTCTTAAACAACGACGCTCCAGTGTGTAGGACTAGCTTGTTACGCAGAAGGGCTCTGAACCTGCATGTGTTAACTCTACAAAAATAACAAGCCTCTCGGTACAAGAAGCTTCCTTGGATTTTCAACTCTATAGTATACATTTTAAGTTTTTTATAAATTTTAAAAGGGTAAATCGGGCTACAAGCCTTTTCCAAATACGAGTAGATCACGTTCTTGTACACTGTCAGTACCTCTAGTACGAAAAACTTTCGAGTTCGTTTCGTTGCGTATTCAAAGTGTCATCGAAAAATTTTGTATGAAAAATTAAACAGCGCCCCCTATATTATAGCCGCCCTAGGGGGCGCTGTTTAATTTTTCATACAAAATTTTTCGATGACACTTTGAATACGCAACGAAACGAACTCGAAAGTTTTTCCTACTAGAGGTACAGAACGTAATATTATTGCGTTCTGACGCTAGTAGAGTCAAGTTGTGTTTTATTGCGACAGTATTTTATTCTCAAACAGAGCGTGCTTATGTCAGAACGCCGCATACTGCTAAAATACTTGTTTTGTTCGAAGAGAGCTTAAAAGTGGAAAAAACGTGGAATAAGTAAACGTTTTTGAAAAGCTCAAAGTATTTAGTAGTGTCTGACCGAAACTAGTTTTACGACCGAAACCGAAACCGAAAACGAATTTCGGCAACGGTGTCTATTTCGGCCGAAACCGAAACCGAAACTTCCTTACAAGGCTCATATTTTGAGGAAAAAATAAAGAAAACGTTATTATAATCAGTCAGACTTTATTGTTTTCTCTTTAAATTGCATTATAAAATTGAACTTATAAAGTGCCTTTTTACTCTAAAAGGTATCAAATTATGTATTAAAAAAGAAAAAGAAGGATTTATAGTCTAGACTTTTTTTAATTACTCGCAATATTCAGGACATATAACCCGTCCCATGGTCGGATCTTTTACCTTAATAATTTCTCAACAAAATTGGTAGTACGTAAGTTAGTCTACTGTACTTGCCACTTGGATACCTTGGTGATAAATACTAAAATGAACTTTGAAACTCTGAATCCATAATATTATCACCATGAAATGCACTATAGTCATTACTAACTACTTAACTAATGTTTGTTTACGTATAGCATTGCGAACCAAAAAAAAATTTATAGGTTAGATTAAACTTGATTATACTTTTATGAGTCATATTGAATTTTTTTTTTATGTTTACACCCGCTCTTATGTTATAACGACATAAAACGAGATAAAACTTACCAAATTCAAAATAAATCACTCGAAAACTCGCCACTAAATACTAACTTCAAACAAACAAGCGAGTGAATCACGACATTGGCTCTGATCGGATTCATTCTTTCATTCAACACGCCGAACATGACCGATAACAGCGCGGAAACTCCCGAATGCGCACATTCGGTTTCGGTCGTAGTTTCGGCAAGTTTGCCGCCGAAAACGAAACTAAACCGAAACTCGTGTTTTTACCGAAACTCAACCGAAAACGAAACCGAAACCGAACATTCGGTCGGACACTAGTATTTAGTAAAATATTCAACAAAACTTTGAGTGCCTTTGTTGAAATGAAAAAAGAAACTGTAGTTAAGTTTTGTAAGATCTTCTCGTTTCGAGGTATGACTCTATAACCCTTGGTAGCTTCATTTAACTTTAGCGTGAACTTGCGAAAACCATAAATGGATAAAGGATTTTTTTACTTCAAAGAACTGTACTGTTCTTTAGGGACAATCGCAGAATGCCCGCGTTTTATTGGATATGTTGATGTAATATAAGTTAAAAGATAATTTGCAACTATTTGTATAAGTTGAACAGTAAATCTGATTGGGATTGGTCTATTGAATATTTATTAATGCTTGAGAATTTAAATAAATTAATGGAAACCAATTTGCCTCCAAATTTAATAAGCCCAACAAAGGTTGTTGGGCTTAAAGCTCCATGTTCAAAACAGCGTTTGTATGAAACAAGTAGTTCTCAAAACGTCTATTACTATCCTTCAAATTCACTTACACCATGCAAATTGGTCGGCGCCTGCCGAAATGGAATATTCTTACGAGTGGAAATAGTTTTCTAGAATAGGGACTTAAACAGGTATATCATCAAGCAAAATCCCTTATTCAATTTGCATCCTACTTTCAGTATAGGGTCATTTTAGATCTTAATATAATGGAGTAAAATTTAACTCTTTAAAATTAGAAGAAATTAGTTCAGCGATTTTAACACACAGTACATGCTACTTTGTACGCACATCGAGTTCATACGAATAAAAATGTGAGGTACAGTAGAACGCCGATTATCCGAACGCCGATTAACCGAATCGCCAATTATCCGAATCGATCCTAAGCATAATATAAAAAATTAAAACCAAGTAATTTTTATTTTGTTTTGTTGTAACAAGGTGGAACTCGCAGGAGTCTAGATATATTTCAACTGAACGTTATTGTAGAACTATAAACACAGTTATTAAAGTTTATTCTATGTGTGACAGTTCGTTTTTAACACGCTTTTTCTTTATTAACAGTCTATTTTCGATTATCCGAATCGACCCCGGTCCCAATTAATTCGGATAATCGGCGTTCTACTGTATTCTTCGAAGCGCACCCATTTTCAGGCGCACCAAATGAAGCGTACCTATGTTTATTAATACAAAAAAATATGTCTACTAAAATAAATAAAAGTACTAGGACAACATAGCATGGTGCGCTTTGAAGAATAGTTTAGGTACGCCTCAAAATGGGTGCAAAATACATAATGAAAGTTCATGAAACCTTAAGGACCTGTAGAAAAATGTCCATCATAATTTGTTTGGAAGTACAAAAACTCAGCAGTGTTCGCGCGTAAATCCACAGTGTTTTGCCTTGAAGGAATTTATACCGCTTTACTTTACGTCAGTGAGTAAAGACCTTTAAATGAAATAACCCTCCTTTAAGGCTTTAGTCGGGCAAACAGAAAAATGCCAGCTATTTTATAATACTTATCTGCCCTCTTGTCTATAAACTCTGCCTTGATGGACTACAAAAATGTTTATAATATTATACTCGTAACATTAACATAGGCTATTAGCGTTTAGGAATTTAATTATAATAGAACGCTTGTTGTTTCACATTGCATGTTGTCTCTGTTTAAATCAACAATGTATCTAGGTTGGCAGTGTTGCCACACCTCGTGGACTGTTGTGTGAACTAACAAATAACTAACAAGTTTGCCGTGGAGTATGAGTATGAAGAATAGTGTGTAATGGCGTAAATAGGCAGCAGGCCCATTGTTCATGTTCCCTAGAATCCCCTTATCTTAAAACAGGTATTAATGACACGCTTTTATTAGGTCGTCGTCGTAACTAACTAAAAAATGGAATCTAAGAATCTGAATTACATGCACTTCTAATTATTTTATCATCTTGAAACTTGGCAATTTGTAAAGTAGATGACAATACAATATTATGGTACCATCTAGCTGATCTGATGATGGGACTGGAAGGTGGCCATAGGAACTCTTAAACAAAACGGCGGAATCGCATCGAGTTTGGGTTCATTGGATTTGTCTTTTCAAGCACTTTAGTGCTAGATGATGTCCAGGGTTCTGATGATGGAGTCGGGTGGTGTCCATAGGAACTCCTAAACGAAACGGCGGAAACTTATCGAGTTTGGGTTCGTTGGCCTTTTAGTGCAGTAATTAAAAGCGAGTTTTTATTTTTTTTAACTATTATGTTCAGTAAGGAGGTTTTAAGTGAGCCTCAAGTACATTAGTTACCACATGAGTAAAGAAAGACTACTCTTGTGCACTTACTAAATTTATTTTGGTACTTTTATGTGCAGTCGCGGAATGAAAAGGTTCGTCACCTAAGTGTCGGTTTTCGCTTGCACCAAAGAGTCAAACCTGCCAACATAACAGTGCAAGAAACATTTAAATAAACATGACGTTTGCTGACGAATAAGGTTTTGCTTGTTTATTTTTCTATCCCATCAGTGCAATGCAATGATGACATTGACCAATTGACAATAGTTTTTTTTTTAATAGACATAATAATGGCAGGTTGAACCAACAAGAAGGTTTTAGTTTATCAATCATAATAATCTTCTTGACAAGATAAATCGTCAAACAACTTTGATCTGAATAATTTTGAACTTTACTGACGAACAGTTAAAGATTATTTTCTCTAACTCGAGATTATTCTGTAACATAGTTTCAAAAGGTAATATGTGCTCGCGATTCGTTGAAGGAATCAATTTGAAAACTGACGAACCTTTTCATTCCGTGACTGTACATTACATGATTTTCAAAGCACTTGACTACTAGGTTAGTGTTTACCATTACTTTAGAAAAACTTAATAAAACTGCGACAAAAAATTAATTACAATAGTAATTTTACGTGCTACACGCTAAATTGTTAAAAATGAAATAAACAAACCCTTTGTTGATAAGAACTTCACGCACGCACGACGTGGTTTTTCTTCTATAACTTCTTCTACCTACTTTATCTACTTATACTAGAACGTGTCAATCGCAAACTTACTCTCTTCTAACTTAAAACGAGTCTATGATAGTCAGTTCTAAACTGCATGTTTCTTGTACGGATGGCAAATAATAACTTTGAAATGTTTTTCACTCTTCAGAACTATTGAACATTTTACTTCCAAGCTCGGAGCAATGGTAAATTAAGTTTCTAGCGCTTTTATTTTTTATCTCCAGTGACATAGCAAAGCCTTGAGACATGTTGACACCACCAATCAATTGACGTACTTTTTAAAACTGTCAAAACGAAACTCTCCCATAAATTTTGTATGGCACTACAAGCAAGTGACGTCACTATTTTGTCAACTCAATTAAACTACTTTTTATCACTAACAAAGCGACCAAAAATCCTAATTTACAGGTAATTTAAAATTAATTAAGTTTTTAAGACCAGAATGAAGTGTACTTTTTTAGAAAAGTTGCGATTTCGAATTATTGGGGAATGGTGTCAAATTGTCTATTGTGTCTTAGGTATGTTATAATACGGCAAAGCAGCGTTTATTCTTAGAAATGTCTAGAGTAGATCGGAGAATCATGAAATTACGTACCTTAGTATAAGTAGGTAATAAATTTCACATTTGGCTGTGTGATATGCAATAATGTCTAACGTAATGAATAAGGTTAGGTAATATTTTATTTCTCGTAAATATGTTTTGTTAGGATATCGGTAGGATTCAAGGAAGTGAACAAGGCAGATTTTTTCCGCTTACATGACAATGAAAGTTTCAAATATAATAATAACTTATTATCTGCCTTTATAGAGCTTTTTTTCCTGTGATGCAGGACAAACATTTGGTATTGTGTGCCCGCAGCCAATCCAAAAATCGTGTAATCTAAGGCCCGGTTTCCACCGATACCGACAGAGATGTGCGGCGAAGCTGGCATTTTATTTCCACCAAAAAAGGAGCGAGACGAGAGCAGTTAGCCTTATTCACGTAACAAAACTTTAACGACAACAAAACACTGAGTTCTTTGCGATCCTATCGAGTAATTGTTCTATCAAAATGACCCTTGTGAATACGGATTTAGAACTGTTTTTTAATGGGACGACGTAACAAAACTTCAATGACAACAAATCGCTGAGTTGCGATCCTATCGAGTAATCGTTCTATCGATAATGACCCTTGTGAATACGGATTTGAGATTTGGGGGTAACTGT
The DNA here is from genome assembly GCF_004193835.3 of Ostrinia furnacalis. NCBI lineage: Eukaryota > Metazoa > Arthropoda > Insecta > Lepidoptera > Crambidae > Ostrinia > Ostrinia furnacalis. Next base: position 13,733 of record NW_021137591.1, on the reverse strand, counting down.
TTTTCAATGGGACGACTTCTGAACGTCAGCGAGATCTTGACTGTCAAAATACGTGAATTAGACCACAGATGTGTGAGCTGTGCGTAGCTGTCAGCTGTCAGTCAATTGCTATCTATGAAACACCGCACCTCTTCGCACCTCTCCGCACATCTCCGCACCGTTCCGCACTCTACCGAAAAACATGTATGAAAAAATCCGCAAAAGGCACAAAGTACAGTTTTCTTGCCATAAATCTCGATGACAGATTCTTCACTCAAAGAGCGATATCAAAAGGCGAGTCATTTTCAAAAAGTTCTCGGGTTACAAAATGCCTTTGTTTGGAAACCGATCCGCGATGGTTTGCAAACTTGGGCGGTGTAGGTGTTTGTTACGAGCGCAAACAGTGCGTAGAGCATCCAAAAATAGATTTATTGTTAATCTTTTGGCTTATACTTAGGTAGTAATAAAAACAGAAAAAAAATATTGAAAAGGACTTTTTTATAGCACACAATATCAGAGTGATAGAGACGAACCTTAGTCCTAATGCCATAATATTGCATTCTCAATTTACAATTATCTAAGTAAACTCTTTTCTTTACACAGATCAATAATGAAAATAGTTTGAATTAGGTACCTACACGCTAATAAAAGTATTTGGACGATTCCTATAAATAGTGTCGCAATACTTTATCTTTTGTAGGTACCTACTACTTTAAATCGAATTTTAATTTTGTTTAAATGAAAAATTAAGCTTTGTATCTAAAGTTGTTTAACCGATAGACTTGTTAGAATAGACTCTTCCCCTCAACAATCGCCGCCCACGCTCAGAGTAATTGATTTTCTATTGTCTGCGTACACGAGTGTTGAACGATAAAATTAAACTTAATGCAATCAACTATAAACCTATCTAAAAATATTCTTTGGCGATAGTAAATTAATGTGTCATCACGACTATAATTAATTGTGTCGTCGTGGTTTTGACAGATTAATATAGTGAGCACCGCTAGCACACACACAAGCCTTGTCAAGTTACAACTTATCAATTGAATTTAAATTAAAGTAATCATTGTTTTATTGCTACAATCATAATATTTTTGGAGAAGACTCTGGCTTCCATTAAATATTGAAGACATACAGACAATTCTACTCCTTGCCGACATGTGCATTACAAATGCTGTAGCAAAGCACTTGGACCCAACAGACTTATGTCGCACACTTTGACAGACCTAAGTTAACTGAAATGGATATACAGGGTGTTAGGTAAATGGGTATATGAGCCGACACTAGCCCATGTTAACATGGGCATATAAATGGTATGGTGAAGTCAGAAAATTGATAACTCCATTTTAATTATTTTAATTTTCATACAAATCGGATTTTATAAAATTTATTTTGTATGAAAATTTAAAAAATTAAAATGATGATATCAAATTTCTGACTNATATAAATGGTATGGTGAAGTCAGAAAATTGATAACTCCATTTTAATTATTTTAATTTTCATACAAATCGGATTTTATAAAATTTATTTTGTATGAAAATTTAAAAAATTAAAATGATGATATCAAATTTCTGACTTCACCATACCATTTATATGCCCATGTTAACATGGGCTAGTGTCGGCTCATATACCCATTTATCTAACACCCTGTATACGTATATTCAAAGAAAACCTCTTAATTCTCCAAAGATCAATTTATAAATACTAACTTTAAGCCAAAGCTACTTTTCACCATTATTGGCTAAGGTGAAAACTCAAAGAATATAAAAATGCAGTGCGGCTTCTTGATTTAAAACTAAAGTTATTTAAAGTGAAGAAGTGTTTCCTTTCTCTACAGGAAAAACGTGGCTCTTAAGAAAGAACTTGAAAAACTAGGAAAGGGGAAGTTTGTCCTTTTGTGCTTTCCCTACTGGGATTTAAAGTAAGAGGATATAAATTTCAGAAGCTACCACCCCACTTCTACTAGCACAAACTGAAGAAAACGGATGGAGTACCTTGTAATAATTAATGTCAGATAAGTTTTTACTCGGAAGAGTTCTATCAACACCTCGCTTAGCTAAGTTATAGTCGCTTAGTTTTATATTAAGTTAGAATCTTGTAAAATCAAAAAGCGGCCACCTTTTACTGAAGTAGAAAATTATTTATGGTTTCAATATTCTACTCCGCTTGAAGTGACCGCGCGAAGTTTTTATTTATTTATTTATTTATTAGGTACACCAACGATAGGTACAACAATATACAATATGTTAAAAAATACGCAAATTATTAAGCTAATTGCACTATCACTTAGAGGTACACAGCTTGCAAGAAATATAAGTTGCTGCTTAGTTAGCATAAATGATGTTATATAAGTTAAATTATTATGATATAGATTCGGTTGCTGTAGCCTTGAATTTGGGTAGGGACATGAAATGCACATCCAGGGGACCACTACATTTATTGTAGATCTTGCAGATCCGACATATAGGAGAGTTGGCTCCTAGAACAGTTTTTCGAAAGGGGCGGGAGAGAGGTTCAATGGGTTTACGTGGTATTCGTAATGGGACTTTGAAGTTAAACTTCGCTAGCAAGGTTGGACTACGCACATGAAGTCTCATAATTTTGTAAAAGAAAGAAGGATCAAGTAGGTCTCTACGACGTTCTAGGCTTTTTATTTCCAAGTCAGTTAAGATCTCATTGTACGAGTACCTTCTTTTGTCTCTAAAATGCGAGAATACCAAGTTTTTAAATATTGGTTGTTGTTTTTCGTTAAGAAAATTGATTGAAGCTCTAGTAGATCTAGCCTAGGCGTAGACCACCGAATTAAGTTGGGTAACTAAAACAAAAACACTTTATTTTAGAGCTCTAGCGGTCATATTCCTTTCTAATTTTCTAGAATTTCATTTTCTAGACGTTTACTTCTCAAGTTTATAAAGTTTTTCTTTTAGAAGATATTAATTTCTGCAAGCCTGGTACTACAGAAGCAATCACTAAAGTCGTAATAAGTTCTGTCAATTTATAGGTAGGTCCTGACAGGATGCTTTATGTTAGAAGCCTCCGGCACTATTCACCGGCATTGATTAACAGGGATGTCTAACTACATAAATATTTGTGTTATTATTTTAAGTAAAATTTAATATGTATTAATTTAACGCGAAACGTGGATAGGTATCTTTAAATATTAGCTGTATTTGCCTGACGTTTCTTCCGAGTTGCAACGGCCGTGGTCACAGTAAAATTATTTCAATTATGCAACGCGAAAGTTAAAAATTAATTATTTAATATGTTTACTAAAAATATTTAAATTTATTCTATTATGGTCTTAAGCGTAAACACTTAGTAATAAAGACCGAGTCTATGCCGAATAACTACGAGTGCTTTGGCGATAGCGCGCGTGGTTTCATCTTCGCCACCAAATAGTCATCTCTATAAATGTGTAATATTGCAAAAATTCAGTATAATCTTAACCAAGTTGATTAAGTCAGACAAGCACTCATATACGCCCGTGTAGTTAGCGGTAACCCTCATAAACTCGAGTTAATTCCCTCTACAAGTGGCACTTATACCACCCCAGAGAGCTCTCGATCAGTACATAACTAGGGTATATAACATATACATATAATAACCTAGGCCTTCGATCAAGTGCCAATTAGATAAACTCCGTATAAATGAGCCTACATATTCATATTAACCCATTGTCGGGTAATTACTGAATTGTTGACGCGATAATCTGAGATTTAATCAGATAATAGCGCTGAAATGAATTAAAAAGAGAATAGGTATTTTAGTAGCTTAAAGAGGTTACAAGGCATAAAATGCTATAAATACATTACCTTAGTTTTATGTGAATTTATTATTATGGCATTACGAAAAGGATTACAAGAATCTATTAACAAGTAGTGGATAATAAAAAGAGTGATTCCTTTAAAAGAGTGACACGTATAACCCATTATCGGGTAATTACTGAATTGTTGACGCAATAATCTGAGATTTAATCAGATGATAGCGCTGAAACGAATTAAAAAGATAGATTAGGTATTTTAGTAGGTTAAAGAGGTTACAAGACATAAAAGTGCTATAATAATACATTACCTTAGTTTTATGTGAATTTATTATATGGTACCTATTACGAAAAGGATTACAAGAATCTATTAACAAGTAGTGGATAAGGTAGCGCTAATATTTGTTTTTATAAATTTATTACTCATAAATGTATTTATCCATATTATTGAAAATCATGATGTCTATATTCGTATTAAATCGTATTTTAACATTAAATTAATTTGAAATGGTCCAAAACAGGCAATATTTTGTGCCACAAAACTAACGTGACAGAAACGAATCGCTGCAAAACCGACTCCACGTAGTCTTGTCTGCCCTACCCCTAGAGTGTAATTTAAAAGCCGGAGGCGCGGAGGGAGGGCAGCCCTCGCCCGCTGTAAAGGGCGGAAGGGCTGCACATCCCGCAGCGCCGGAGACGAGGAGATACCAATGCATGCTGCATGCTCTGCATGCTTATCTACTCTATTAAATTATATATGATTTTTTTAAAGATACGAGTATGTCTGTTATAAAGTAAATTATTCTGAACAACAACATTATGAGTTGAAGTATGTTCTTAGTAACAACATTATTAATTAAAACAATATGATCAATGAATGTTATGAAGAAAAAAGATCTGAAAATAAAAATTATGTATTTTAAATGTTTCTTGGTAGTAACAGTATTGATAAAAAAATTATGATTACTAACTGTTATGAGCTCCGATGGTAGTAATAAAAATGTATGAATAAAAAAAGTGTGAAAAATAAAATTATGAAGAGAGATTATTATGAACACAAATCGGTAGTAAGACAAAGAATAGGATTTAGAATTTTATGTGAACCAATATAGAACCAGTGGATAATAAAAAGAGTAATTCTTTCAAAAGAGTGACACGTAGTAACGTGTCACTCTTTTAAAGGCTTAAGAATATAAAAGTTAATTTTCAGAAAAAATATAATATATTCTTTCATAAAAAAACAAATCTCTTCGATGTCTACAAATAGACACAATAGAAAAATGCCTTTATCCATATTTCATAGGTAAAATATTATTTCGAATGATAAAACCTTTTTCTAGGAATAAATTTTTTCTCAATTTTTAAATACACTGTGGAAACTTACAGCAGGAGAAATCTGAAAGGGTGATTCTGGTACTCTATTGCTACAACTTTTTGTATGGGGTCAACATCGAAAACTTTAAAACAATCCTTCCCCATACAACTTGTAACAGTTGTTCGAGTTATTTATGTGAATTTCCTTGAAAAGCCAAACAAGTTGTATTACTACTTCAGCCCCAGAATCACTCCCTTTAATATACAGGATGTTTTATACAGAGTTATTTGTACTTTAGGCAGGAACATTTATTGTTCTACGACTTTTGAAAATGTCTTAGTTTTCTTTTTTCGTATTCAAATAAATATTAATTTCATTTTCCCCTCTTCTTCTTCTTCTTCTTTGCCTGGCCCATTCCCATTTTATTTCCTCTCTAATGTCTTAAATCTAAGCGCATCATGAAGATCACACATCTTTAATTTATTTATGAATGAGACATGGACTTACAAATGTAACGATAGTACCTACCTTAGAAATAACCCTGTATGTACCACATTTACCGCAATAAAGTAATTCTTATTTTTATACTGTCAGGTAGGTGATTACCTAATTCGAGGAATTTCAACATTTTATATTGACCAAGTATTGTAGTATGCAAATTGAAAAGGAAAAACATTTTCACATTCCTATGATAGAAGCTTCATGAGCAGGTCTTTGGAAAAGTTATTTCGTAGAAAAATACATTTACATGTTCATCTTTACGTTGTGTTAGGGAAAGGTATTGATATGATTACAGAATCTTCTTTTAGAATGTGGTTTTTTGAATAAAGAAAAATCAAATAAAATATATAAATCTGAGTTTTCTTACACGTGTAAGTGCATATAAAATCTGATAGTATTAGACTAGTAACTATTCTGTGATATTGGAGTTTAGTAACAGAATTTTTCTGTTCGTAAGTTCGTAAAACGGATTTCCAGGTTTATAAGACGTAAATTTAAACAATGAAACACGTTAATAATTATTATTATTCATCTCATGCGTTCAGTTAGTTTAATAATAATGGCATTGTAGTGGTACATAATCTATTAAAGATATTGGCTGTCTGGTGAAGATACCAAACATTAATGGTTACTAAGATTTTTCATTCATGTGAAAATAACATCAAATATTGTACTGTACTTCCAACCAATTTTCGTCTAACCTAGGCACTATGTGAATTGGTTTGTTTTGAAAAACGAAACATGTGATGACGCCCGCGTGTAATCACAATATATTTTATGTATGCGAGGCGGTCTGTAGTCACAACAAAAGAAAAAGTAGTAGGTTCTTAAGTTATTTAAGAATTCGGCATACTCATCTCTCTTCTTTGAAGTCTTCTAGCGTCAAAGTTTAATTCATGTTCAGGGATTCCACTGAATGTTAACTTACTTTTATTTTTTGTACTTTTTCATTTCTGCCAGTATCACAATGAATTCGGATTTTGGTTCGTCATTACATATTTTTTGGATGACCAAGCCTTCAGTATGTATTATTAAGGCAAATATTATGTTTCTAAAATAAAATAGAGTAACTTCATCAATTTGCAAATAGCCCAATCTAAATGCTGATTATAAAATAAATCAATAAGCAAACATAGATATTTAGTTCGACAGACGACTTGTTGGGATTACTGTCATGGTTGGTGGGGTGGACTCCATAAGAGTAGGCGCACACCGTTGATTTAGTTGGCCGATAGTTTTGCCCGATTTTAATTTGTATGAAGAATCGTCCAAACCGAATCGGCGTAGTATGCGCACTCCATATCTATATCTGTGGCGCACTCCCATACATGCCCATACTGATCAACTGCCCGACTAAACTATCGGCCGACGAAAAATCAACGGTGTGCGCCTACTTTAAGCGCCCAATTGAGAGATCCTACTGAAATTAGCCGCTTACTTCAGGCACAACAGCCGACATAACTTTTTACAAGCGACTCCATCTTGGCCATTTTTTGTTGTATCAGCAAGCCGCGCAGACTACGTCTGGCCGTGTGAGTTCGGACGTACAAAAGGCTGACGTTTGTTTTTGCTACTGCCTTAGGTTCAAACAAAACTTGCCTCCCGAAAAAGACTTTTGTAATTTTCAGTACCTACTTTATAGCAAGAACTAAGCACTGCAATTTTTAGATATAGATGGGGTATGTTAAGGATTGTAAAGGAATGATTCGTTGTTCGTTGTTCGATTATTAATCTTATAAAATAAATAATTCACATCTCCATAATTAATTACATGTTATGTAAGCATTTAATAATGAAAACTTTATAAATAGGGTAGGTAATCAAGTAGGTATCATTCATGTAATGGAATAGTTAAGAAATGGCGTTTAATTTAGAAACGTAGTTCTGAATTTTTGAAAGTTATTCGAACAAAGCGAGTTATTTTGAGGATTTCACCTCAGTGTTCAGCTGTTCAGTTATTCAGGCATTTGAAGATAGAATTCGCTATGATTGCATCCGCAGGCCGATGCTTCGAGCCCTGACGCGGAACGCTCCGGTATGTCACATCCAAAATGATGTCCGTGCCGCTACAATTCTCCGCCACGCTACAATTCTCCGCCACTGTAATTTGAGCAGCTGCATTATCTTCACAACTCGATATTATCTGCATGAAAATCTGCCGAATTGTGACAGAAATTGAGTTCAATTTTGCACTCGTACTCGAGAATGTGCGCTGGAAATTGTGGGACGCGTATTGTATTCAGACTAGTTACAACTCGTATAGATCTAGACCTACATACCTCCTAAATATCTCATTAAGAACATTAGAAAACATTTCACAATATTTTGGATGTTTTATTTTGAGGTATTTTCATGAAGGCTACTAAGATACTAATAATTTTACTCGCGTCTCCTAAGTGTGCATTTATAACGTAATGCGCTCTCGTATTATAATTATTCCTCGTCTATTATGAGCAATGAGAGCACTCGACAGCTATCTCGTGTTATTTTACTGGCAAAGAGGAAATATTCAGGCTGGGTATGGTGCATCTTACTTTGACAAACGTCAAAAATCTGTCAAACTCCATACAAAGAACACTGGTTACGTTAAAGTTACGGTCAAAGTTAGGTGGTGCAACTCAGCCTCAGTCTGCCATAATTTGATTAATAAAATACTGGGTAAGAAATTAGTAACGAGTAGATTGCTTACTTCACTACGAGTATTTGGTATAATTTTTAATAGATAGTATTACATTTCCAATCTATGTAAATTTATAGGTTCACATATTTTTTTATAATGCTTTAATGAGTAAAAAAGATGCGCCATGAGTTATATTGTGTTTTGGCACAGAATAAGTAATAGTACAGGTACAGAAGGATTACTCCGCAAGACGATTTAAATAAATGCGAGTCTTGCTACGACGCGATACAGTGGAATTCAGCTCGCACAGCACTACGTACCTACAATTTTATTCACCTACAAGTTTTGTCTCTTTCTATCGTGTGCCTCTGAACTCTTCTTACGCTGTTAGGGTTGCTGTCTAGTGAAAAAATAATTAATCTACTTATTTGTAATGAGGTACGTATGTAGGTAAGTATGCATTCATTATGGAAAACCTTCATAGTAGGTTAGGTTCCTATACTATCCTAAGAATTATTGATTACCTACATGGCCAACATACCTTTCAGCATCTTTGGGAAGCGAAAAAAAAAAGATAAATCCGGTAGATTACTTTTCGAATTTAAACACCCGAACGCCGCACAATATTTCTTTCTCTTTATGTCCATTTTTAAATAATACTTCGATCATAGAATTATAATCATACTACAACGCACGCCAGCGTCCTGACGAGCACGCGCGTGACACTCGACTGATATAATACCCGCCGGCGGGGCGCTTCGCTGTAGGTAATTATCGGATGTACCGTGCGGAGTGAGCCAGGCCTGGTTTTGGCACGTCTTTATTCATTGTCTGACTCACAGATAGGTAGGTCGGTAGACATTTTTTGTCATTCATCTGATTCATCCCTCTCACGAACGCGCAAATACATGAGTCAGCGCATACCCTTCTTTAATGTCTTGTCCAACTATTTTACTTAGCCAGGGACCCAGGGATGATTTTATTAAGGCTGGGTTGCATAATCTTATTTTAACTTTGACAAACGTCAAAAATCTGTCAAACTCCATACAAAAAACACCGGTTATCGTTAAAGTTACGGTCAAAATGAGGTGGTGCAACTCAGCCTAACAGTACTTAACAGCTTCAATCACCACAGGCTACTTACAACTTAACAATAGAGCGTCCAAACTTTAACATATTACATAACCCAAAGTGTTTAGTGCATTTACTATTCTACATACTTCATAAGCGGCAAGCTGTGCAGGTCGTGAGCGTGAATGCTGCAATCAACTGGACGGGGACATAATTAGGCTGGCGTAATTTGTTCAAGAGGAATTAAATGGGCATATGAATGCATTTAGTTCAGATTTATTAGGGTTTTAAATAATTTAGAAGTGCTGTTAAGTGATTTTTTAGTTGTAAGTAAAGGTTTCAGTAGAAAATAAACTATATTGGACTGGCTGGCGAATATTCTCAAGCCCGTATTCACAAACATTACTATGAGGTCACTCAGCATAATGGTACGAACCAGTCACAGAGAATATTCAACGCTGTGCGTTCGATTTCCTGCTTCACTTTTAAGTGTTTGTGAATACGGGCATCATTGTACGAGTATTGCAGAGATGAAGGAATCAGACAGTCAAGTTAATTACCGTTACATTCTGTTATTTTATTTCTAGAAACGAATTTGAGATTTGGTAGGTACACCTAAAGTAGTTCAGATTCAGGATTCTGCGGTCTAACCTCCTCTTAAACGATAAGATGTGATAAATAAAGTAAAGTCTGTTGCCTTTAAAGACTTTCTCACTCTCAAAACAAGATAGTATCTAAGACACTCAATAAGCAAAGGATAATAAATCTGTACAAACTTAGTCTACATTCTGCTTTTTAATGTCCTTAGTCCAGTGGACCGGTGAAATAACAACGAAAGTTTGCGCGGGTATGCTTGGCCACCTGACTCGGTCCTGATTAGGGCATGTAATATCGGAAGGTTTTCAATTCCGATATTGGATTCCGATATTAGATCTCAATATCGGAATTCCGATATTAATATCGGAATTGAGTTCATATGCTATAAAATTAATATTTGGTTATATTCGTAAGAATTCTGGATTGTTTACAATAAAATAATGATTTTAATCAAAATTTTTAATTTGGTACAAAACAGCACTTCATAAAATTGAAGTATTTTAAAACTATTTTTACGTTATGGGTATCTATTGCATTTGGTTTTTTATGTGACAAGAGGCAAACGAGCAGACGGATCACCTGATAATGAATGGTTACTGATTATGAGCCTATATGGACTAGCACATAATTAAAGTGTTTTTGTAAAATCACAGGTATCAAACAAACTTTTACTCCTTCATTATATTACCCTGTTTTATGTTGGCGGAACGAATTTTAGAGTCATTCAAGTCACGTGTTACAAAAATTGTAGAGAGTGGTAAAAAACTTGATCCTTTTTGATTAAATACATAAATAAATAAATCTTTGGACAATTTCACACAGCGCCAGCTAGCCCCAAAGTAAGCAACTTAATGCTTGTGTTATGGGTGGTAGCTTAACGGATATACTACTTAAATACTTTTTTTTTAATACATAAAATAAATATTATACATAGTCACACCCAGACCCGTCACAGAAATTAAAATTCATCATTTCAATTTCTGCCCGGCCGGGAATCGAACCCGGGACCTCTCGGCATAGTAGTCCGTTCTGAACCACTACACCAAACGGCCGTCTGATTATCGATGTACAACTCACAAAACCACTAGCCAGCCATATGTCAGCCATAGGACGTCCACTGCTGAACACAGGCTCCGATGCTGATTTTCACAATGGCCGGTTGGTGGCGGCCTGCATCCAGCGCCTTCCTGCTACCTTTATGAGGTCGTCGGTCCACCTTGTGATTATGAGTCCTACGCTGCGCTTTCCGGTACGTGGCCTCCACTTCAGAACCTTGCTGCCTCATCGCCCGTCTGTTTTGCGTACTAAGGCAGAACCGTTGGAAGATCTTATCACAATGCTCGAAGACCTTAATCGAGTTTCCCAACAGGTAGGCCTTCGGATGAATATGGAAAAAACGAAGCTTATGTCGAATGTCCATGTTGCTCCTTACCCAGTTTCGGTTAGGAGCTCGATTCTCGAGATTGTTGACAAGTAAGTATGTCTATCTCGGACAAACGATCAGCTAGGTAGTTAGATGCAATTTCGAGAAAGAGGTAAATCGTCGAATACGAAGACGAAAGTCTTCAATTAGTGTGTGTTACCAGACCAGTGATGATATACTACTTGAAAACGTGGCATTTGAATATAGGGCACAACGTGCAATGGAAAGGGATAAGCTTGGTGTTTCTTTACGAGATCTAATCAGAAATGAGGAGCTCGGTAAACTAACTAAGGTCGCTGACATAGCCCGACAGATTAGCAAGCTGAAGTGGCAATGGCAGGACACATAGTACGCAGAACTGACGGTCCATAGTCCAGTAAAATTAATGTTTGAAAGGGAGTTGAGATGTCGTTCTTTGTTGACCAAGCACCTATGGCAAATGCTTAAATTGATTTAGGACAAGTTAAATTAACCATAAATAGTAAAGATATTAAAATATTTGCAGTGGAACAAAAAGTGATGGTGAGAGACATGAGAAAATCATTGGTCTTTGCCTATCATGTACTTTGGGCTTTGTGGCAGGTTGTGGCGAGTTTAAACGCTTTGATTAAAATCTCAATTAAAACTTTTATCTGATTCCGATATTACGATATTGGGTCGCTCAATATCGGAATTGAAATATCGGAACTCGCAGTCCGAGATTCCGATATTACGAGATTCCGAGATTCCGATATTCATGCCCTAGTCCTGATAAAACTTCAGACAATAATGTGCTGAACGAATTCAAATAATTGTGTAATTGAGGCGATTTTCCCATGCGGTTTTGGAGATAAAGTCTTTTTTGAACTCGAAACTCCTATTTTATAGATTACCAAAAAAGGTGAATTGAATACTTAATACTCGCAGAATATGCATCCTGAATAGAAGAAGATATCAACAATCAAATATTGACGTACCTTTTATGGTCTGGCAAATTAGTCCAGTAGAATTAGATTTTAAATCGGAAATAATTCCTACAAAAGATTTTATTGCTTTTATAGCTTCATTGGTTGCCCATTAAGACACCCCTAGNACCCGTAGGCTCCCAAGCCTTGTAAAGGGTCGCCTTAACCAGCGTATCCCTGTCTAGGCTCACGAGTTGGATTTGCTTATCCTTGTTCGTTCCAGCCGTTCCTTAACTGCGGTTGCTGCACCTCTTCCTGGCACTCTCCTGAACGACTCTGTGTTACCTACTGTGGCTGCCCCTCTTCCTTGTACCCTCCTGTACGATTGCATTGCTTAGCCATATGCCTGGTCCAAGGTTCGACGCCACAAAATCAACTTCGTAGGCGTGAAAATAGTTTAAATACTATTTTCCGTGCTTGCAACATTTTTCTTTACTGCTTCGCCTCTATTAGTCGTAGAGTGATTGTATATATCCTATAGCCTTCCTCAATTTATGAGCTATTCAACACAAAAATAATTATTTCAATCAAACTAGTAATTCTTGAGATTAAGCGTTTTAATATGAACTTGTTGTTGCTGATTTTTGGCGTCGAACCTTAGACCAGGCATACGGCTAGGCAACGTAGTCGTGCAGGAGGATACAAGGAAGAGGAGCAGCCACAGTAGGTAACACAGAGTTGTTCAGGTGAGTGCCAGGAAGAGGCGCAGCAACCGCAGTTAAGGAACGGCTAGGACGAACAAGGATAGGCGCATCCAGCTCGTAAGCCTTGATAGGGTTACACTGGTTGAGGCGCTCCTTTTCAAGACTTGGAAGCCTGTGGGTAACGAGCCATTGGACGTGGAGAGGGTCATTTATTATACACATATTTTCTACTTTGCCGAACATTTTCATGAGAACGGTTTGTTCAAAACATATGAATTTGGTCTTATTTAATGCAGGATTAAATGCCCTTTAACCGTCAGGAAGATCACTTTTCGATAGGGTAAGTCCTTTACGCGGTATAACCGGAAAACCGAAAAAGCGCCCCTTTTGGGGTCCCCCACCACTTAAGCACAACTCCGTCGAAGTCGAAAACCTAGGATAGTCTTTATGGGCAACTAATGAAGCCATTAAAGCACTAAAATCTTTAGTAGGAATTATTTCCGATTTAATTCATTTTTGTGTTTAATTCTACTGGCCTAAATGGCTATTCTCCCACTAACAAATTTTATATGGTAAATACTTAGATGTCGGCCGATGACTTAATTCACACTAACTTTTTATTAATTTAAAATTAAGAAATTTCGTCCGTTTGAATTAATGGTAAATCATGTTAGGTAAACATCCAATTGATAAATTCTGATTCTGAGGTAATTGTTTTTGTGTAAATACACATTATTATGTAAGTTGTGCATAAATTACTAACACAACCCTTCCAGCTAATGCTAAATATAGGTTTATGCTTGTACTGGTTCACGACAATACATTGACAGCCTTGTACTAAATCTATTATCGAAATCACTCGTGCACACGTCACCGTAG